>NC_069508.1:59880026-60219232 GCF_027579735.1 Bombina bombina
ACCAGCAGGTCCCTTAGATTTGTACCCCTCCTATATGCAATCATTGGTGTAAGGTTATGAGCAAATCTTAGTTTTGGGTCCGATTGTATCACGGGCCAGTGTTTCCTTAGGATCTTACCAGCCTCACTGGTATTTGGGGAAAATGTAGTTGCCATTATGAGCCTGTTAGATGTGTCTTTGTTTTTTTCTTTGTTCATAAGAGTTGTCTGTGTATACGGTAGTAGTTCCTGTACGATTGTATCTACCATATTCTTTTTATACCCCCGCTGTATGAATTTGTCCCTCATATACTGAAGTTGGGAGACCCCTGTGGCTTTATCTGTGTTATTACGTATTACTCGCATCAGTTGTGATTTAATGATTCCTTTGAGTAACGCTGGTGGGTGACAGCTAGTGGCACATAGTAAGGAGTTCCTATCGGTGGGCTTATAATACAGTGTAGTACCTAATGTACCATTTTGTATGTATACATTTAGGTCCAGGAAATGTACTTCTGTTACACTGTGTGTTATTTTAAATCGCACCGGTGTGTTCGTGTTGTTAATGTATTGGAACCAATCTAATAGTGTGTCTTGTCCTCCCCTCCAGATTAAAAAGACATCATCTATATATCTTACATAGAATATTATAGATGTTATATCTTTGTTCCACAGATATGTCTTTTCAAACTCAGACATATATATGTTGGCATACGATGGGGCCATATTTGACCCCATCGCCGTGCCTGATGTCTGCAAGTAGTATTGAGTTTCAAAGCGAAAATAGTTATGTGTGAGACAAAATTGCATAAGTGTCATAAAGTACTCAATTGGGGGTCCCTCATATTCTCTATCTTCAATGAGATGGTTCCTGACTGCTGTAAGTCCTTTGTCATGAGGGATGATGGTGTAGAGACTGTTGACATCCAGGGTTACCAGGATGTCCCCAGTCTCCACAGCAACATCCCCCAATTTGCGTATGAGGTCATTTGTGTCAGCGATATAAGACATTGTTTTCTTTACTGTGGGTTGCAGTAGTATGTCAAGTAGCTGTGCTACTGGTTGTGTCATGGATTGTACCGCCGACACAATCGGTCGCCCTGGTGGTCTGTCCATGGTTTTATGGATTTTGGGCGTGGTATACAAAATTGACACTTTTGGGTATTTTGTAGTACAGAATTCATATAAGTTTTCATTAAGATATCCCTGCTGGACTCCAAGTATTAAAACTTGGTCAAGTTCCTGCTTGAATTTGCCCGTGGGGTCTCTTGTTAGTGTGGTATATGTTTCGACATCACTTAACTGTTGCAGGATGTCCTCTCTATAGTCCGAATAATTCAAAAGGACAATGGCCCCGCCTTTGTCTGCGGGGCGAATGACCAATGAGTGATCATCCTGCAAAGTTTTGTAGAGCCATTTGAGCCAGGAAGTTCATTTACATTGCATGAACAATATAACTAAAATGGAACCTGTCTTTTCCCAAATAACAGCATTACCACCACCAGGAAATACAACAGTGCAACTGGAAGAAACCCCAGGAGAACATGCCCTGGTGGCACAAATAGGTACGGTGACCTATACACAGGATGATGCAGCGAGGATACTATTCACCCCAATCAACAGAAGTACTGGTGAGACCCCTATAAATTTATACCACAACTTACTAAAACTCAAAAAACGTGAAATAGATCTTATGTTACATGGTAGCTATCTATCTGAATATTACAGACTTAGCCACATACCCAAGGGATTCAGGGTTAAAAACATCCCCACGATAGGACGTGATAACCCAGAGTTCAGAAGGAAGTGGTGCCATATCTTAAATAAGTGCTCCCTAGATCTAGTACTCCTAGTAATTGAAGAGGTTACAAATATACTAGGAAGGGTGAAGATAGAAATATCAACATTTGAGGAGGCACATAACACCACACTTACACTGGACCAACAGGAAAATTGGCTACTTAAGTTAAACCAACAGATAGAAAAATATAAAACAGATTTAACAGTTTTCAAAAATAGAAAACTTGACTCTGTCAATGCGGATTACACTCACGGTAGGGTATATAAATGGTTAACTAACTCTACAGAAGGTAGAAATAGAAGAACCTACAGACCCAGACGAGTGCAATTTGCAACAATAGACACGAGTGGTGCTGAATCGTCCGAAACGGACACTAACACCTCACATACGACCTCTATGTCACCAGGTACATACACACCACAAACAACACGAGGGGACACATATGTACATAGGGGACACTCCACCCCAGAACGCCATTTTTTAGGGGTAACCACCAGGTCACGGGGAGGAGGAGGAGACAGAGGCCACACATCAGGAGGGCGGGGAGGAAGATACAGGCCAGCACGCCGCAACAGAATGAGGACATAGTAGTCAATCTCAGTGAGCACATACTAACTATAGCAGAAAGACAAGTCCTCAACAAAGGCCTAACATTCATACCAAGCCATAGCACTCCAGAACTAGAACTTAAAATAGATATGTACAAACATAATAGAGTGTTAAAAATCAAGGAA
Organism: Bombina bombina; assembly: GCF_027579735.1. Lineage (NCBI taxonomy): Eukaryota > Metazoa > Chordata > Amphibia > Anura > Bombinatoridae > Bombina > Bombina bombina. The sequence goes on from NC_069508.1 coordinate 59,882,540, forward strand.
TTCTTCCAAGACACCCCCACACAAGAGACAGGAATGTCTTTATTAGATAAATGCAAAAAGGCAAGTACATTTGAACCGCATAGCAATAGTGCGTCAACTAAGACTTACATAAGACTTACCACGCAGAACTTTGAAACAATAAGAGTTAACAAAAAATGGACACATAACTTAACACAAGAAGAAAGGCAAGCCATCAAAACTTTGCAGGATGATCACTCATTGGTCATTCGCCCCGCAGACAAAGGCGGGGCCATTGTCCTTTTGAATTATTCGGACTATAGAGAGGACATCCTGCAACAGTTAAGTGATGTCGAAACATATACCACACTAACAAGAGACCCCACGGGCAAATTCAAGCAGGAACTTGACCAAGTTTTAATACTTGGAGTCCAGCAGGGATATCTTAATGAAAACTTATATGAATTCTGTACTACAAAATACCCAAAAGTGCCAATTTTGTATACCACGCCCAAAATCCATAAAACCATGGACAGACCACCAGGGCGACCGATTGTGTCGGCGGTACAATCCATGACACAACCAGTAGCACAGCTACTTGACATACTACTGCAACCCACAGTAAAGAAAACAATGTCTTATATCGCTGACACAAATGACCTCATACGCAAATTGGGGGATGTTGCTGTGGAGACTGGGGACATCCTGGTAACCCTGGATGTCAACAGTCTCTACACCATCATCCCTCATGACAAAGGACTTACAGCAGTCAGGAACCATCTCATTGAAGATAGAGAATATGAGGGACCCCCAATTGAGTACTTTATGACACTTATGCAATTTTGTCTCACACATAACTATTTTCGCTTTGAAACTCAATACTACTTGCAGACATCAGGCACGGCGATGGGGTCAAATATGGCCCCATCGTATGCCAACATATATATGTCTGAGTTTGAAAAGACATATCTGTGGAACAAAGATATAACATCTATAATATTCTATGTAAGATATATAGATGATGTCTTTTTAATCTGGAGGGGAGGACAAGACACACTATTAGATTGGTTCCAATACATTAATAACACGAACACACCGGTGCGATTTAAAATAACACACAGTGTAACAGAAGTACATTTCCTGGACCTAAATGTATACATACAAAATGGTACATTAGGTACTACACTGTATTATAAGCCCACCGATAGGAACTCCTTACTATGTGCCACTAGCTGTCACCCACCAGCGTTACTCAAAGGAATCATTAAATCACAACTGATGCGAGTAATACGTAATAACACAGATAAAGCCACAGGGGTCTCCCAACTTCAGTATATGAGGGACAAATTCATACAGCGGGGGTATAAAAAGAATATGGTAGATACAATCGTACAGGAACTACTACCGTATACACAGACAACTCTTATGAACAAAGAAAAAAACAAAGACACATCTAACAGGCTCATAATGGCAACTACATTTTCCCCAAATACCAGTGAGGCTGGTAAGATCCTAAGGAAACACTGGCCCGTGATACAATCGGACCCAAAACTAAGATTTGCTCATAACCTTACACCAATGATTGCATATAGGAGGGGTACAAATCTAAGGGACCTGCTGGTCAAAACAGACCCCAAAAAATGCTATCTAAAGAAAGAAAAGGTTAACATCAAAGGTTCATATAAATGCCTGGGCTGTACCACATGTAATGGCCTAATAGCCACTAAGACCTTCCACCATCCGCACACTAACAAAGTGTATTACATCAAACACTCTCTGTCATGCAATACAACACATGTAATCTACCTACTCTACTGCCCATGTGCCAAATTCTATATTGGCAAGATCAGTGGGACGCTACGTGAAAGAATGGCTAACCACAGGCGGGCGATAAGGGTGGCACTAGATACAGGCAGTTCAGATCAACCTGTAGCCAGACATTGCACCCAAAAACAGCATCAAGTCTCAAGCATCAGATACATCTTAATTGATCACATCCCCCAGCTTGACAGAGGAGGGGATCGCAATAAAGCCCTTCTCAGACGAGAAGCAGAATGGATGTATAGACTGGGTACAATACACCCAGGGGGGCTTAACTCAGCACCTGATTTTAAGGCACTGGTGTAGGTAGGAGACACAAACAAAGGTATGATGGCCAGACACTGTGCACCAGATCAAGGTAGGACTGAGACACAGACCCCAAGGTGGGTAGTGCCCTAGTCATAAACCTATGATCGGAGCAGGGGGAGACATGAAAGTGCCTCCCACTACTCCTGGAGTAAGACATAGTAAAGGCAGGTTACCAGTAAACAACTACTCCCATAACCTTGATACACAGTAGCCTATTACAACAAAAAGATAAGCATGGAGAGTATGGACAACATCTAAAGACACAGCAAGATGGAAATAGACTGCTAATCTAAAGTGGAATGGCAACTTATATATGCAGATCCGGAGCATAGAAGTCTAGGAGACAAATGAACCATAGTGGGGACATTCGAAGATCCCTCATACAAAGAGACAATCTTAGAAAAACAAACAAAAAATAACAACATAGAGGAGAAAACAATAAAAAGCATTAACTAAGAGGACATGCTACATCTAAATGTATAAAATATCAGGATAGCAAAACTAGAATTTGGGAAACTATATGTCAGAAATGTATGTGTAAAAAATGTAAGCTGCATATAGGCACAATTAGACCACTAGCCTCTAAGCAGACACCATCTAAGACACAAGGGTCTAAGATAAGAGGGGCTGAGTAACGCAATACTTTCATTTAGGGGAAGGATAAATACACATGCATAATAGATTGCAGTGGGGTAACCAATAGACAACAAAGTCTAAGTGCAATGAAGGAATAAATGGGAATATGGCCATATAGAGATTGCAAGACACATAGAGAATGCATAGCCAGCACTACTGGGTAACCATGGTAACTGAGACAAACAAAAAGGGCACAGTTAACACAAGCAGATCGCAAATACACACATAAATGTAATTACCCACACAGTGACACTGATACACCATATAGACTACACAGGGAAAGTGGAAAGTAGAAATATAAAGTTGGCACAAATTAAACTAACACACTAATGTGAGATTGGTTAGATTACGCTGCAGTGGCGAAAAGTAAGTGTATCATAAGATCACAAGCATGATAAGGGGATATAGTGTCTATGTAAGTTTAATAGACATATAGTAAGTAAATATATTTAGGAGCATGATTTTGAAATAAGCAAATGTTGCACGGATAAGATATATTGTAAATATACGAAACCGGAAGTCACATGACACTAGGCATTTCCGGTCACAAAGCACTGGAGCGCATAGTGCGTTCCAAACACGAGTGGTTGGCGGTTTTCTGGGACACCAAGAGAGACACAGGTTGTTAAGATTTGACTAATTGGTTTGTTTGTATAAAAATATGTTTTGTTACACTTGAGTGTTATGCTGATGATGGGGACAAGCTCCTCGAAAACGTTCCATTAAAAAAGAGACTTTTGTTGATCTCATTTTGAAAAAAGACCTGAGAGTGCTGTCATTTGTATAGGAAATATTTAAAGCATCATAGCACCCAGGCAGACGACCTTTGGAGGGTATATCCTGTGTGGTATGGACGGTATTATGTATATATATATATATATATGTGTATATATATATGTGTATATATATATAGATAGATAGATAGATAGATAGATAGATAGATAGATAGATCCCACTGACACCAATGAATTGTTAAGTAACGAACCCCCTGTACACCAATGTAATAATATGGATCACACTAACACCAATGATGTATTTTATATAATTAACCCATTACCCACTGTACACCAATGTATTTTTTATATATTTATATGTCTGTGTGTGTATATATATATATATATATATTATTAACCCACTGTACACCAATGTATTGTTTTTATATATTTATATTTATGTGTCTGTATATATATATATATATATATATATATATATATTATACTCATATATTAAGGAAAGGCAGGAAACTTTCCAGAGACAATGATGATTACAAGAACAACAAAGTCTACAACTATCTGTCAGTAAGGGGGACTTATGACTCTGGCACAGATGTGTCTGATGTAGAATCAGAACATCATAGATCAGTTACAGAAAAATCACATGATTTTTTAGGGGAAGGAGGAGAGGAGGTAGGAAGAGAAGGTGGAGGAGGGAAAAATTCAGACTCACGAGAGAGGAGATATCCCTCCAGACAACGGAGGCAACAACAAAATCGGGGGAATTTTGTGAGGGGCAGACCCCAGCGATTCCGGGGACGCAGGGGATATTAAAAACAGCAGAAGAAGGCCTCCAGATAATAAATTTATCTTCTTTTAAGTTAAACCTCGCCCACATAGAGGTACTTAAAAAACGTCTTTCCTTCTGCCCCTCAAATCACCTTGATAAGTTCAACTTTATAAAAGACCTCCACCTGTTTGCCCGAAAAATTGTGTTGTCACAATTAATGAAGGGCAAAAGCAAACACCTAGTGGACGATGTCACCATTACTTTGGAGGATAAGTCCACGTTAGAAAATTTACAAAGCCTATTAGAAGAAAATGAAGGAAGCCAATACGTTTCTACCCAGATTAAGGATCTTCCTCACTATAATAAAACCACTTCTAATTTTAAGGCGAAATCAAAATATATGCCGCAACTATCAATGGTGCCAGCAGTCAATATTTTTGTAAGACAAGTTGAGAAAGAGGTGAACCGTATGTCTTTTACAGGAATTGTTGATGATAATTTAACAAAACCTGAACGCAAAGCACTCAATGATCTCATTAATGCAAAAGGATTTCTAATCAAGCCCGCGGACAAAGGTGGAAACCTAGTCCTGTGGGATGAGAATATGTATGTCCTGGAAGCAAAACGTCAACATCTGAATAAGAAGCACTACAAATCATTGACGTATAATCCAACATCTTCCCTACAATTCAAGCTTTTTAATATATTGAAAAGGGCTAAGAATGAGGGCCTGATTACTACTCCTGAACAGAAATATCTTTACCCTGAGCATCCAATAACACCTGTCTTCTATTGTATTCCTAAAATACATAAGAATGCAAACCATCCACCTGGCCGCCCAATAATTGCTGGCATTGGCAGTTTAACTGAAAATCTAGGCAACTACGTAGATTACTTTCTTAGGCCATTTTTGAGTACACTACCATCGTACATCCTGGATACGGCAGACTTCCTAAGGAAAATCGATAACCTGTCAGTCCCTCCAGGTGCTATTATGGCCTGCTTGGATGTGGAAGGATTATACTCGTCCATTCCACACAATGTTGGATTGAAGGCATGCCACCACTTCCTTGCGATGAGAGGTACACAAACACAACAGCACACTGACTTTGTCATGGAACTGTTGGAGTTCATCTTGACAAATAATGTGTTTCTTTTCGACAATAAAGTGTATGTTCAGCAGCAAGGGACAGCTATGGGGGCAACATGTGCCCCCACATATGCTTGCCTCCATTTGGGAGCCTGGGAGATGGAGGATGTCTACCAGAGCCCTCTCTTTGAGGAGAACATCCACATATGGCTTCGATATGTGGATGACATCTTCCTAATATGGGAGGGCACTGAAATAGGCCTTTCTGCTTTTGTAGAAACTTTGAATAAAAATGATAAAAATATCTATCTCACACTGCAAAGCAGTAAGGAGGAAATATCCGTTCTGGATATCAAGATTAACCTCAACCAGGGCTCTATTGTGACTGAGAATTTTCGCAAAACTACTGCAACTAACAGTTTGCTTCTTGCGACAAGCCACCATCCTGACCATCTTAAGAAGGGGATACCTAAGGGGCAGTTCCTTAGACTACGTCGTAACTGCTCCACTAAAACAAAATACTATGAGCATGCCATAGAGATGCATAAACGTTTTCTAAACAGGGGATACTCTAAAAGAGTTGTAAACAGAGCTCTAAATGAAGCAGCTCATCTGAACCGAGAGCAACTTCTCATACCCAAACAAAAAGCTAAACAGGGTCCAATTAGACTAATAGCGGATTACAATTGCCACTGGAAAGCCCTGAGAAAGATACTGGAAAAAACTGGCACGTCCTAACGAGTGATAAAGGGGTATCTAGAGAAGTAGGAGATCACCCCACAATCACTGCCAGAAGAGCACCCAACCTGAGAGACAAATTCGTGAGAAGTCAGTATATGTCACTCAAAAAACAAACAGATTGGCTTACCACACATAGGTCCACTGGAAACCATCCCTGTGGAAGATGTGTGGCGTGCAAATACATGGTGAAAACTAAAATGTTTTCAACCCACACAGGCAAAATATACAAACTAAAACACAACATTACATGCAGTACTGAAGGGGTTATTTACCTACTCTCCTGTAGTTGCCCACGTTTTTACGTGGGTAAAACCAGGAGAGCCATAAAGGACAGGGTAACTGAACATAGGGATGACATTAAATATAAAAATCCCAAGAGTAATGTGGCCAAACATTTTGAAGAAATTCATGCCTGCAATCCTGACTCCCTCTCATTCATTGGTATTGACAGAGGCATTACCAATAACAGAGGGGGTGACAATGATAAAGTCCTCCTCCAGAAGGAATGTAGGTGGATTACGATCCTACAAACCCAGACACCCAATGGGTTGAATGACAGGATAGACATGGCCTGCTTTCTATAAGGCATGGATGTCATCTTAACCCTACTCCTATTCCTCGTTATCAGACATATGTTTACCATACAGTGATATAACAATTACTCCATTGAGTACTTTCTTAAGGAAGGGATATATCTGTAATCCTTTCTTACACTTCTATATTAGTCTTTCACACTTGTAATATAACACATCTCTTTCAATTGAGTATTCTAAATTTAGGGCCCCTATTGCCGTAGGCATCACTTGGTAATTTTCTTAAATTTACCTTGCAATATACATGACCAAATTATGACTTATTCTGTACATATACCTATATCTTTCCATTTAGGTTTATAAGCCAGGTTTGCTATGTTTTCACTATTAGTAATGTTAGAATTCAGACACTATATAGTGAGTTCACTTGTTTTTAATTATCTTGGTTAGCACCATTGAGCTTTAAAGCTTTTCAACAGGGGCGTGTATCCTTCTAAGTTTAAAAGGGAGAGGAGATGCTCCCTACGTCATTACGCCCTGACGAAGCCCGACACACCCAGCGGGTGAAATGCGCGTCGGCATTGGACAAGCTGACACGGAACATGTGGTTTGTGTGAACTCCACTGAACACAGAAGCCTTGCAAGCTAATGCTCACGAAGGATCTCTTGTAAGATGTTCCTGGGGAACCACCAAGGACTACCTACCATATATTAGTCCTAGGACTGTACAGGAGACAGGTCGTATGCTATTATATCTCTTGCCTGATAGATAGGCACATCTATATCTGATCTGGATATCGCTACCCGGTTGCGAGGGTTAAACTACAAGTCTCAAAATAGAGGATGAGATTGCTATCTTTATGGTTAAAGAAACACCAACACTATGCAAAACTAACAAGCAGTTCTTTACTTTGCACTTATGCTTGCCATCTTTATCATGAACTTTCCATCCTCATGCATTAAAGACTTCTTGCAAGGGACTGTCTAGCGACTAACAGAAATATACGCTACTACCTGCTTATCACTCATTTCTGCTGAGTTATTTTCCTTGCTTACGTTTACACTGTTTGCTGCTTGCCTACTAACAGACGAATGTACATATTTTGAGATACATTATCAATAACTACTTAGATCGCATCAATATACCTGCTCGGCATTAAGCCTTATGTAATAAGGTGCTGTATGCAGCAGGGTGTAGTAGTTTGATAAGTGTGTCTTATTAATATATCTCTGCTTATATATGTATGCACATTTCTAAGAATATGCCTTTTATGTACTGCCCATAGTTGTACTATATTTTTTTGGGCGCAATGTCAGTACCTACTTAGATCCCATTCCAATACCTGCCCGGCAATTAACCTTATATTTGAAGGTGCCCGTTCGCAGCAGGGTGTAGTAGTCTGACAAAGGCTTCCTATGAAATATATTCACCTTACTGTTCATACAATGAGATATCCTTGTCTGTCATGATAACAAACAGCAGATTAAGCTATCTGCTGTAACATTGGTATACCTTTCTAACTCTAGGTTAGTAAATGTATCAGGTTCATGCATTCACATTAACCCCTGACCGGTCAGGTTTATATATTAATTTTGTGTTTATTAATTTTCTTTTTGTACATTTTTTGGTCCATTGTATATAGACATATTGTATGTGTATATCTGAGACAATAAGTCTCGCTATATCAGTGCCAGAGATTGTCCTCTCCTGTTGCCACATAAGCTTATTTTTTGGATACTCCTTATTTTACTTTGATGAGCTAAATAAAACATATTTTGAAAAGAGTGCTGAATTCCCTGTCTTTCATCCTGATATACTTTGTTCAGGATTCCTTCTCTCTCTTAAATCCATATAATATATGTATGTGTGTTTGCGTGTGTGTACAGTATATATATGTGTTTGTGTTTGTATATATATATATATATATATATATATATATATATATATACACACAGTATATGCATATAGATATACATATGTACATATACATATATATACATATATAGAGATAGATAGAGATGCATTTATACCAACCCCAATGCATATATATATGAAAAGAGGTTATTAAAAATAAGTGGGACAGTGTTGTCCCCAGGACCTTTTTAATGGGTGCATTACCTGGCTGATTTTACTGGCTACCTGACTAAAATATTAAAAAGTTATGATGAGCTAATATTAACATTTTTAAATGTTTATTGCTCAAATTATCATAAATACATTTATAATAAATGATGCAATTATTTTCTGCTTTTGATAGCAGAAATGTTATAATATTAGAAAATATTAAATTTCCGCCACCTGGCTACTTTATAATGCCATCGGCTGTCAAAATTTGTTGTGGAGAACACAGGGTTACGCAAGATGACGTCAAATTTGGTAAGAAGAATGGAGCATCTGAATGATGAAGAAAGGGTGCAATTCTGCAATTTTTTTATACTGGAAGAATGGCGTCTTACAAGGATATGATTGCATATAAAAATTCAAGGACATATGACACTTTGGAGTAAAAAAGAAAAATGTTTTTTCATTTCTTGAGGAACAACTAATAATTGCTTCAAGTGTTTTTTTTTCTTCTTTCTTTTGGATCTAAAGTAACAGGAAAGTTTAACTTTTTTGTCAACCACTATAAACGGCATTGTGTAAATATGGCCCCTTTGCATTGGTGTTAGTATTTTTTTTTTTCAAATCCTCCTTTTAAGTAGTTGTTTTAATCTGAGCACCAAACTTAAAATGTGTTTTTTCCATCAGTGCTTGCCTCAGCTGACACTCTTCTGTATAGCCGCTGACACTTTGGAGAAGAAAGTGAGGAAGGTCTGGAATGCTGTACATATATAGTACTCATTTAACACTAAAAACATGAGCGCTAAACGCCAAGGAACTTTATTATCTTTTGTTTCAAAGAAGCAGTGTGTTGAAGCAGTTCCTTCCACAAGTAAGTCATCATTATCTCAGACCCATAGTGATGATTCTGATAGAGAAACCATGCAAGAACAAATTGTAAATAAAAAAGGCTTGTTTGTACGAAAGTACAGTGAGGAATATTTAAAATATGGATTTATTGAGGTCCCTGGAAAATTACCAAAACCCCAGTGTGTTGTGAGTCCTGGCAAATGAGGCAATGAAGCCTTCAAGATTATCTTGACACTTGACTACAAACCATCCAGAGTTTATTAATAAGTCAGTTGACTTTTTTATTCGAAAAAAGGAAGCACTTCATAGTGAAAAACGTGTGCTTGTTCAGGCTAGTACTACTGATAAGTCACTTTTAATGTCTTCTTATTTAGTTGCCAAAAGAATAGCCACGTGTAAAAAACCATATTCTGATGGTGAAAACCTTATTAAGCCTTGTCTCATTGATGTTGCTAGCACAGTCTTTGGTCAGTCTGCTGCAGATAAACTGAAGCAAATACCACTTTCAAATGACACCATTGCTCGCCTAGTTTGTGATATGTCAGCAAATGTGGAGGCTAAACTCGTTGAAAAACTTAAAAAATCAACATGGTTCTCACTTCAGTTAGATGAGTCAACTGATATTGCAGACAACAGTGTTTTAATAGCCTATGTACGGTATGCAGATTATGACATGGGTGATGTGGCAGAAGACATACTTTGTGTGTGTACATTACAAACATACACCACTAGCTCAGAAATATTCAGAATATTAAACGAGTACATTGAGAATGCAGGTCTACAGTGGAAATACTGTGTAGGCCTATGTACTGATGGCGCTGCTAATATGACAGGTAGGCATTCAGGAGTGGGTGCTAAGATAAAAGAAGTGTCCCATCCCAACATAATGCTGACACACTGCTTTATTCACAAAGAGCACCTGGCTTCAAAGAAACTGTCCCCTGAACTCAATGATGTTCTTACCCAAGCCACAAAACTTGTAAATTATATAAAAAACTCTGCTCTGAACTCCAGATTGTTGGCTGTGCTCTGTGAAGAGATGGGATCAGATTACCAACACCTTTTGTACCATACAGAGGTAAGATGGCTATCAAGAGGTAGAGTGTTAAAGAGGCTTTTTGAAATGAGGAAGGAGGTAGAAGTGTTCTTACTGAGCAGAAAACATGAAATGGCTGGTTTATTTAAAGATGAAGGATGGGTGGCTAGACTTGCTTACCTGAGTGACATTTTCTCAAAGATAAATGAGTTAAACTTGGGTCTGCAAGGAGAAATGACAAATATTTTCACAGCAGCAAAAAAAGTGGAAGGTTTCAAGAAGAAACTATCTCTGTGGGTTGAAATGATTGAAAGAAATAATTTTGAAATGTTTGCAGCATTCAGTGAGTTTCACCAAGAAGACACTGGCTTTGACTTAGAAGTTGTAAAAAAATATATAAAAGAACATCTTGAAGCACTTTTGAAGGCATTCCAAAGCTATTTTCCTGAAGAAAAAGATCCCAGGAAAGAGAATATGTGGATAGTCAATCCATTTATTGGTCATGACAACAGCTTACCTTATGAAGCCAAAGAAACTCTATTGGAACTCTCATGTGACAAACAACTTGAAAAAGATTTTCAGAACAAAAGTCTGACCAAGTTTTGGATGAAGGTGAAGGAGGAGTATAAACACTTACATGAAATAGCCATCAAGTTTCTTCTCTGTTTTGTTACTACTTATTTGTGTGAAACTGGTTTCTCAGCCATGACACTTTTAAAAACAAAACAAAGAAACAGGCTTCATCTTCAGGATTGTTTGAGACTGGCTGTTACTAATCTGAAACCGCAGTTGGACAAACTAATAAAGGAAAAGTGTCAGCAAAAGTCACATTAATTAACCTTTTTGTTATACATTTAGGCATAATATTTATTCTTTTTATGCCTGTTGATATTGTAATATTTCTATAGCTTTGTTGGTATTAATAAAGTTTTATGTCACATAATGTCTAGCTGTAATTTCTTCCAAACCTACTCCAACCCACCACCGATGCTTACCGGACCCTGGACAGGTCCGGCTAAAATTTACTGGGCCTTGTGGTCACTTAGGTTGAGAACCACTGGCCTAGATTACGAGTTTTGCATTACGGTGCGGTACGGCTATTACCGCTGAAAAATTGGCCTTGCACTGGAATGGCTGTAACGCATATTACGATTTGCAGCGGTATAGCCATACCGCAAGCATTTTAGCATGTAACGCAATATCCATTCTGCGCTCAAAAAAATGACTTTTGAGTGTGAAATTTTCCATAGCTCAGTATTACAGGTTGTGCGGTCCGGCAACAAAAATGTTTCACAAAACTCATAACTAAAATGTTACAAAGTACACCCATAAACTACCTACTAACCCCTAAACCGCCACCCTCCCACATTGCAAATACTATATTACACCTATTAACCCCTAATCTGCTGCCCACCCACATCGCCGACACTAAAATAAACCTATTAACCCCTAAACCGCCACCCTCCCACATCGCAAGCGCTATATTAAACCTATTAACCCCTAATCTGCCGCCCACATCGCAACTATTAAATAAAATTATTAACCCCTAATCCGCCGCCCACCCACATCGCCAACACTAAATAAAATGATTAGCCCCTAATCCGCCAACCCCCGACATCACCAACACCTAAATAAACCTATTAAACCCTAATTTGCCACTCCTGACATCGCCAACACTAAATAAACCTATTAACCCCTAAACTGCCGGCCCCTCACATCGCAACTAATAAACTAAACCTATTAACCCCTAAACCGCCGGCCCCCCACATTGCAAAACACTAAATTAAACTATTAACCCCTAAACCTAACACCTCCCCTAACTTTAAATTAAAAGTTTCAATATAACTATCTTTAAATACATAAAAACTTACCTGTGAAATAAAAACTAACAATAATAACTATAAATTAACCTAACATAACTATTCTAGTAAAATAAAATAAACTACAAATTAAAAAATCTAAATTACAAATTTAAATTACAAATTAAAAAAATAGGATTTCAGTAGCTCTCATCCTATTAGCTGATTTGAATTTGAAGAATCAAATCAGCCAATAGGTATGCAATGTACGCCATTTTTAAACGGGTATCTTGCATTTAACTTCAGTGTACGGTAGTGATCGTATGAAGAGGACGCTCCGCACAGGATGTCATCGCCGGTCCTGGATAGCTTTACTCCGCGTCGCCGGGATAAAGATAGAAGACGCCCTAGCGATGGATGAAATGTCGCCATCTGGATAAAGACTTCTGGCTGCCTGGATGGTGATGGATGTCAGGACTTCAGGAACCGTGAGTAGATTTTATGGGGTTAGTGTTATTTATTTGTGTTATTTTGGGGTGTTTTTTTTAGATTAGGGTTTTTTGGGCACTGTAAAACAGCTGAATACCCTTTAAAGGGCAGTAAAAGAGCTGAATGCCCTTTTAAGGGCAATGCCAATACAAATGCCCCTTTAGGGGCAATGGGTAGCTTAGGTTTTATTTAGACTTAGATTTTTTTATTTTAGGGGGTTGGTTGTGTGGGGTTTTACTGTTGGGGGCACTTTGTATTCTTTTTTTTCTAGGTAAAAGAGCTGTTTAAATTAGGGCAATGCCCTACAAAAGACCCTTTTAAGGGCTATTGGTAGTTTATTGTAGGTCAGGGGGCTATTTTATTTTTATAGGGCTATTAGATTAGGTGTAATTGTTTTTATTTTTGAGAATTTATGTTTATTATTTTTTGTAATGTTATTTTTTTTATTTTTTTCATAGTATTAGGTTGTTTTTAATTTGTATTTTTTTTTTTCGTAGTGTTAGGTTTTTTTAAATTTGTAATTTAGATTTTTTAATTTGAAGTTTATTTTATTAGAATAGTTATGTTAATTTATAGTTTAATGTTAGTTTTTTTTATTTCACAGGTAAGCTTTTATTTATTTAAAGATAGTTATATTGTAACTTTTAATTTAAAGTTATGGGGGTGTTAGGTTTAGGGGTTAATATCTAAATTTAGTGTTTTGTGATGTGGGGGCAGCGGTTTAGGGGTTAATAGGTTTATTAGTTGCAATGTGGGGGGTTGGCAGTTTAGGGGTTAAGAGGCTTAGTTTATTAGTTGTGATGTGGGGGGCCGGCAGTTTAGGGGTTAATAGGTTTAGTTTATTAGTTGCAATGTGGGGGCCGGTGGTTTAGGTGTTAATAGGTTTATTTAGTGTTAGCGATGTTGGGGAGCAGCGGATTAGGGGTTAATCACTTTATTTAGGTGTCGGCAATGTCGGGGTGGATTAGGGGTTAATAATTTTATTTAGTGTCGGCGATGTCGGGGGGCACCCAATTAGGGGTTAATATTTTTTATTAGTGTTAGCGATGTCGGGCGGCAGATTAGGGGTGTTTAGACTAGGGGTTTATGTTAGTGTGTTAGGTTTAAATGTAACTTTCTTTCCCCCATATACATCAATGGGGATGCGTTACGGCGATTTGCCATTCCGCGATTGCAGGTGTTAGTTTTTTTCTAACACTTTCTCCCTATTGATGTCTATGGGGGAAAGCGTGCACGAGCACGTAAACTCAGCCCTTGACTTTTGTGCGGTATGGAGCCTAACGCACCATAATGCACAGCACAAGAGATTTTTCCGTAACTCGTAATGGCAGCGCTATAGAAAGTACGGGACCGCTCATTTTATTGCATTCCTCATGCACCCGGTATAGCGCAAAACTCATAATCTAGGTGAGTGTTAGTTATGCAAAAGTGGGGAATTGGTAATAAAGGGATTAAGTACATTGTCCCTTTAATAAAGGAACATTTATTATGAGCAAAAATGTCACAGTGCATTTCCATAAAAAAAAGTTAAACAATTTACACATAAACGGTTTTTAAAATAAAAATTGGAGAAATAACAGAAACCTGTAACTTTAACCTTAGTCCCACAGTTTTCTGTTTCCAGGTAAATGGAATTAGGAAATGCCCGGATACACTGTCATGCACAGTTTCCCATGAACAATGACAGTTATTGTGTAATTTTCACAACTATATACATGTCAAAATCAGCTCAGGTTTCTAAGACAGCCTTTCTGGGTTGGGAGGGGGTGAGATAATCTATCTCCATCAGTTACAACCTTACATTCTAAAGTAGAGCAAATCCTGAATTTATTCCAGTAATATAACATTTTCATATACACTTAAGTCACCTGCCAGATAGAACAGTACAGTTTTTAGGCCATAAGGAAATTTATGATACCAAATATGACATGGTTGTCATATTTCTATCATCCAGTTTCATATAGGTGATAAAAAACGTACACTAGTGTCCCCTTTGCTTGACCTCAGCTCTCCCTGGTTAGAGGGCACTGAATTTATCTTGTCTCTGCATCATAAAAATCACTCTCTGGGGCGGATTTAAGAAGCAGTGTATGCTGCTGTTTCCGTACGAGCTTTCACACTCGCCGGAAACATAAGTTAAGAAGCAGCGGTCATAAAACTGCTACTCCTTAGCTCGTCTCTGAGGTGGCGGACTGCAATCATACCGATCGGATACTATCGGGATGATTGACACCCCTGCTAGCGGGCAATTGTCCGGGAATGTGCAGGGAGCTGCATTGCACAAGCATTTCACAGCGTATGCTGTCGGCATTTATCATGTCCGTCCACACATTAATAAATCGGCCCCACTGTGTTAAGTTGGGCTGTAAAACTGAACTCAATGAAGCTTACAGCTATTTATCAGGATTCTGGTTTATTAAGAATAACACACAGGAACACACTTCTGAAAATTAGCACACAAGCTAAAAGGTTAACAACTAAAATCATTAAACCTTCATGACCCCCCCAAATAAGAGAGGCAAAGGAAGGTGGCACAAAAAACACTCCAAGTACATATCAAAGGGAGCTTTCCCAGACAAATTTCACATAGTGGTATTGCCATCATGATGCCCTCCAGTTAAAAATTATATACAATTTATTTGGTCTCTGAAATATACATCATACCCTGTTACATGTGTGTCTGAGGTGCCCAGTTTCTTTTCACATCCTCTGAACCTTTTGTGTGCTGATTGCTGGTGATTAACTTACCAGGGATCATGCCTCTCACCTGAGCAGAATCCCTTGTTATGGTTGGTAAGGTTATCTAGCTGCATCTCCAATTTTCTCTACTGTCTATAGGGCCTTAGTCAGTTCCTGTCTGCTTATAGGTCACAGCTGAGGTTACTGGGGTCTCTGTCACCCACACTCTTTCACAATCACTCTGGGAGTCCCTCAAGGATTAATAATTATCCACAAACCTCCTCCCCCACAAACTCGGTATTCTGGGGCACTGCTGCTTCTGGTACAGATTGGTTGACATTTTCCCTCTGCCTTTTCTCACAGTAAGTCTGCCACTTCACATCCTCACTCAGGATTTGGGATCCTTCTAACTCTGGTACAGACAAGCACATATCTTCCTTCTGCCATTTCTCTCATTTATCCTGTCTCTTTACACCTTCTACAGGGGATTCCACTTGTTCTGGCACAGACTGGTACACATCATCTAGATGCCCATTTGTCCAGTCATTCTCTTCCCTTATATTTTCACTCTTTTCTATGCCACTGGATTAAGTGTAGATAAACACACCATCCATCTGCCTCTCCTCCCAGTCAACCTTTTTCTGTACATTTCCAATCTGTTCCACATATCCTACTGGTTCAAGCACAGACAGACACACAACCCATCTGCCTTTTCATTCCGTCTCTCCTCTCCCACATCTCAGCACAGGCCCACCCACTTTAGCCAGATAACCCTGCATTTCTTAGACCTCTTCCTGCTCCCCAATCAAGGTATACACGTGCCACAGGCACTGCAAGTTGCATATCCCAATCCATTTTAATGCTGCAGTCCTGCCAGGAATGTCCTTAGAGCTCACCAGCCCTGGACGCACAAGAGTCACATCTGCCCCAGTGTTCCTGAGTCCCAGTGTTACCTTGTGTTCCACAGTGACAGTTTGGAGTTTCTCCATGTTGTTTGCATCTGACCGGGTGACAAACAACACAGATGCCTGTACTTCTGGGGAATGACTTCCTCCAGCTGGTTGTACCAATTTCATCTTTTCTGGGCAAGAAGGGTTGATGTACCCCTTTTTGTTGCAAACAAAACACCTTCAGGTATGCTGGTATCCTCCTGCCCAGGTGCAGCACTCCCCCTCCCTTCCCAGAGGGAACAGACATATTAAATAAGGGCACAGAAGGCTTGGTGATGGGGGTCATAGAGAAGCTACCTTCCAGCTAAATTACCCCTATAAAAGGCTTTTCTTGTAGCTGGGTACAGCTACATAAATTTTTTCTATAACCATATCAGATCCACCTGGCCCTCCATGGTGGTAATCTTTAGCACTTTAATCCACTGCTTGAATGCTGTATTACGGTTTCCCACAACTAATGTACCCCTATGCCGAGTCTGAAATTTCTTCCTGTAAACCTCAGGAGTGAGATTACACCTCTGCAATGCAGTCTACAATACATCATATTCCTGATCAAACTCTGAGGGCAGTTCTACAAAAGTCTCTAGTGCAGGGCCTTTTAGAGGTACGTTGCCCAGTGGTCCCTTGGCAGCTAGTTCTGCCTGCAAACTTTTTCAATGCTGCGCAGGAATGACATCCAGATCTCCATCTTTATCAATGATAGGAAAATTCTCTCCACGGGGTCTGAGTACAGAGGAGTCTCTAGATTCACTGACAACAGGTGAGGTAGTTGTTCTTTCCAGTTTCAGTCGTGCCAGCTCTAGCTGATACTCTCTCTCTTTGCTTGTCATTCTACAGCTTGTCTCTCTCGCTCAGCTTAACGTTCAGCTGCTGCAGCCTGCTGTTCCGGCTACTTGAGAATTAACTGTATCTTTAAGTTTGGGTCTGCTACACAGTTTGCAAATAACAGTCCAAGGGATCTTCAGGGATTGGTGAATCACTGCCCACAGCTGAAGTCACCTCTCCCGAGGCTTCAATTTGTGCTGCCAGGGTGCTGGCATAATCCATAAGAGTTTGTGTCAATCCCTCTTTGGTTTTGCCATGGGAGGGAATATCTATCTCAGGCATAACAGTGCCATAATTTCCTTGGTCTGCTGGTATGCCTCCATAGTAAAAAAATAAAGAAGAAAAGAAAAACAGATAATTGGAAAGAGGACTGTTTGCAATGTGTTACTATATAATGCACTGAGTTTTAGACTTTGGAAATCGTGAGAGTCACAATTTATTTTAGTACTGGGATTTTTCACAATAGCAAATCTACAAAGCACTAAAATCTAATGACAAAAATATCCCACCGGTGCCACCAGTTTGTAATGACCAGGGTTCAACAGCCCTGCACCATTCACTTGTTTGGCACAGAAAGGGTTAACAGACCCTTTCCACCTTAACCAATTTGTCACAGACTAGCCACTCCAGGTAAGGAATCTGTGAAAGGATCACAAAGAAAAGGGCGCCTTCTAGGGCAATAATGCAATGATGATATACATAGAAACAAATCCTATCAGGAGAGCAGCACCGATTGTGCTAATTGTTGCAAGCTGGGGACTCACAGTGGCCCAGCAACACTGATCCGGACACCGGATAGCAGGATACAGGAGAATCCAAGTGGCCAAAAGGACGAGTCAGGCTCAAGTTTCCATATATATTAACATATATTTATTAAAAGCAAATAATAATAAACACTGTCTAACCTGTTCTAGACCTAGACAAAAATGCCAGAAACTCCCCTTTAATGCTACCCACACTAACCTTAGCTGCCACCACTTAAGATTTCCATTATAAAATCTAAAGGAAAATCCACACTAACAATTTAAAATCCAAGAAAACTATTTAGCATCAATTAATCTAAAAAACACAGTATTCATATTACCAGCTTCGGTAACATGGTTCAAATATTAGACAAAGGCAAAACCTAATAAAGGAGCATTTAATATGAGCAAAAAAAAATCACAATGCATTTCTATATATATATATATATATATATATATATATATATATATATATATATATATATATATATATATATATATATATATATATATATATATATATATATATATATATATAAATAAAAAAACAGTTAAAGGGACAGTCTACACCAGAATTGTTATTGTTTTAAAAGATAGATAATCCCTTTATTACCCATTTCCCAGTTTTGCATAACTAACACAGTTATAAAAATATACTTTTAACCTCTGTGATTATCTTGTATCTAAGCATCTGCAAACTGCCCCTTTTTTCAGTTCTTTTGACAGACTTGCAGTCTAGCCAATCAGTGCCTGCTCCCAGATAACTTCTTGTGCACGAGCACAGTGTTATCTATATGAAATACGTGAACTAACACCCTCTAGTGGTAAAAAACTGTTAAAATGCAATCTGAAAGAGGTGGGCTTCAAGGTCTAAGAAATTAGCATATGAACCTCCTAGGTTAAGCTTTCAACTAAGAATACCAAGAGAAGAAAGCAAAATTGGTGATAAAAGTAAATTGGAAAATTGTTTAAAATTACATGCTCTATCTGAATCATGAAAGTTTATTTTGGCTTAGACTGTCCCTTTAACAAACAATTTACCCACAAGCAGTTTTTAAAATAAAAAGGAGAAATAACAGAAACATGCAACTTTAACCAAAATTCTATAGTGTTCTGTTTCCAGCGAAATGGAATATGGACATTTTTAAATACACTGTTATAAATAGTTTCCCATGTCAAATGACAAAGTTATTGTGTAATTCTCACAACTATATAAATAACAAAATCATATCAGTTTCCTAAGCCAGCCTTTCTGGGTTAGAGGGGGAAGGTGAAATAGTTCGCCCCTAGCATTTACATTCTAAAGCAGAGCAAATCCCAATTGTATTCCAGTAACATAACATTTCCCAGATACACTTAAGTCACCTGCCAGCTAGTACAGTTTTTGGGCCTCAGTGAATATTTTGATACCAAATATGACATGTTTGTCATATTTCTATCATCCAGATATACTAGCGTCACCTCTGATTGGCTTCAGCTCTCTCTGGGTAGAGGGAACTAGTTTTTATCATGTGTCTGCTGATATCTCTGCTTCATAGAAATGACTCTCTGTGTTAAGTTTGGTTGTAAAACCGACCTTAGATTACAAAGTTATCTTCATTGAAATATACAGCTATTAATGAGGGCTCTGGTTTACTAAGATAAACGGACAGGAACACAATTATGAAGAAAAAAATAAAAAAATAATTTAGCACACAAGCTAAAAAGTTAACCCCTAACAACTGTAATCATGAGGCTTTAATGACAACCTATTTAAAGAAAAATGGCCAAATCAATATCCCTATTTAACCCCATCGGTGTCACACCGCTCCCCAGGTTGACGTCATTGCCACACGCCCTGTTATCCTGATGCCGGTCCGGATCTTCCTGTGCTCTCTTGGCGCAAATCCTGCACCTATGTAAGTACCTCGTGGCTCTCATCTATGCCCAAGTATAGCTGTTAGTGTGTGCTCCTGGGTGCTGTACTACTCTGTATTGCTGGTTGCCATATCATTATTGAACTCTGCCTGTCTGATCACTCTGCCTGTTTAACCCTTGTATTGCTGGGTTGCCTTATCATTACCAAACTCTGCCTGTCTGACCATTCTACTGGTCTACCCCTGAACTGCTAAACTGCTGGAATACCCTTTGTTGCTGACCTCTGCCTGTTCCTGACCATTCTACTGGTCTATCCCTGAACTGCTAAACTGCTGGAATACATTTTGTTGCTGACCTCTGCCTGTTCCTGACCATTCTACCGGTTTACCCCTGAACGGCTAAACTGCTGGATTACCTTTTGTTGCTGACCTCTGCTTATTCCTGACCATTCTACTGGTTTACCCCTGAACTGCTAAACTGCTGGATTACCTTTTGTTGCTGACCTCTGCCTGTGTCTGACCATTCTATTGGTTTACCCATGAACTGCTAAACTGCTGGATTACCTTTTGTTGCTGACCTCTGCCTGTTCCTGACCATTCTACTGGTTTACCCCTGAACTGCTAAACTGCTGGATTACCTTTTGTTGCTGACCTCTGCCTGTTTCTGACTATTCTATTGGTTTACCCCTGAACTGTTAAACTGCTGAATTGCCTTTTGTTGCTGGCCTCTGCCTGTGTCTGACCATTCTATTGGTTTACCCCTGAACTGCTAAACTGCTGGATTACCTTTTGTTGCTGACCTCTGCCTGTGTCTGACCATTCTACCGGTTTACCCCTAAACTGTTATACTGCTGGATTACTTTTCTGTTGCCGGACTCTGACTGTCTCTGACCACTCTCTGCCTTCATCTTTTTACCGTGAAGGACTACCCTGTCTACCGTGAGTATTGCTTACTTCATTTCATAAACTCACTTTGTTCTGGATATTTCCTTATTTTTCCTCTTGACGCCGGGATATGAAGACTACTAGCCAAGCTTGGTCTGATAGGGAAATATCCCACGAGCATAACAATCGGTTCCAGGGTATTTAGGCTATAGATACAATAGGTTTCTCTCCTCCGTTCCATCAGTCTACTCTTTGGCCTCTATTTATCAAGCTGTCAACCGCAAATACGCTGGAATTCCGCAGCGTCTTTGTGGCGAGCCTGATTCGCCGTAGTTATCAAACCCTACAGACCGGCAAAAGTAGAATTTAGTGACGTAACATACGATCCGCCGGACTCCGTCCGACACAGATCGATGGTTACGTCACTACAGATGTTCCGAACGCAAGTTCGGCACAATCGGACTACTTTTGGAAGTTATCAAAGAACTACCAGGTACGCTCGGCACTTTTCCGGCTCAGCGTACCTGGTTTTCAATCCGGCGCCCTAGAGGCGGCGGATTCCATAGGAATCAATGGGAGTCTGACAGCAGCGAAAGCTCATGTTTGCTGCTGCCCGATATCCCATTGATTTCTATGGGAAATATCTACACCTAACACCCTAACATGTACCTAAAGTCTAAACACCCCTAATCTGCAGCCCCCTACACCGCCGCAACAAAATAAAGTGCTTAACCCCTAAACTGCCACTCCCGGAGCCCACCGCCACCTACATTAGACATATTAAAGCCTAATCTGCCGCCCCTATACCGCCGCCACCTACATAAAGTTATTAACCCCTATCCTGCCTCTCCCGGACCCCGCCGCAACTAAATAAAATGTTTAACCCCTAACCCACTGCTCCCGGACCCCGCCGCAACTAAACAAAGTGTTTAACCCCTAAACCGCCGCTCACGGAGCCCACCGCCACCTACATTATATTTATTAACTCCTAATCTGCCCCCCCTACACCGCCGCCACCTACATTATATTTATTAACCCCTAAATCTAAGTCTAACCCTAACACCCCTTAACTTAAATATAATTTAAATAAATCTAAATAAATTATTCCTATTTAGAACTAAATACTTACCTATAAAATAAACCCTAAGCTAGCTACAATATAACTAATAGTTACATTGTAGCTATTTTAGGATTTATTTTTATTTTACAGGCAAGTTTGTATTTATTTTAACTAGGTAGAATAGTTATTAAATAGTTATTAACTATTTAATAACTACCTAGCTAAAATAAATACAAATTTACCTGTAAAATAAATCCTAACCTAAGTTACAATTACACCTAACACTACAGTATAATTAAATGAATTACAATTAACTACAATTAAATTAAATAAAATTAGCTAAAGTACAAAAAAAACCACACTAAATTACAAAAAATAAAAAAATAATTACAAGATTTTTAAACTAATTACACCTAATCTAATCCCCCTAATAAAATAAAAGAGCCCCCCAAAATAATAAAAATCCCTATCCTATACTAAATTACAAATAACCCTTAAAAGGGCTTTTTGCGGGGCATTGCCCCAAAGTAATCAGCTCTTTTACCTGTAAAAAAAAATACAATACCCACCCAACATTAAAACCCACCACCCACACACCCAAACCTACTCTAAAACCCACCCAATCCCCCCTTAATAAAACCTAACACTAACCCTTTGAAGATCACCCTACCTTGAGATCTTCACCCAACCGGGCCTAAGTCCTCAACAAAGCCGGGCAAAGTCTTCATCCAACCGGGCAGAAGTGGTCCTCCAGACGGGCAGAAGTCTTCATCCAGGCGGTATCTTCTATCTTCATCCATCCAACGAGGAGCAGCTCCATCTTGAAGACATCCGACGCGGAGCATCCATCCAGACCGTCGACTACCCGACAAATGAATATTCCTTTCAATGATGTCATCCAAGATGGCATCCCTTGAATTCCAATTGGCTGATAGAATTCTATCAGCCAATCGGAATTAAGGTAGGAAAAATCCTATTGGCTGATGCAATCAGCCAATAGGATTGAGCTCGCATTCTATTGGCTGTTCCAATCAGCCAATAGAATGCGAGCTCAATCCTATTGGCTGATTGGGGTTTAGGGGTTAAACACTTTGTTTAGTTGCGGCGGGGTCCGGGAGCGGCGGTTTAGGGGTTAAACATTTTATTTAGTTGCGGCGGGGTCCAGGAGCGGCAGGATAGGGGTTAATAACTTTATGTAGGTGGTAGCGGTATAGGGGGCGGCAGATTAGGGGTTAATATGTATAATGTAGGTGGCGGTGGGCTCCATGACCGGCGGTTTAGGGGTTAATACATATAATGTAGGTGGCGGTGGGCTCTGGGAGCGGCGGTTTAGGGGGTAAAACAGTATAGTATAGTATGGGTGCTTAGTGACAGGGTAGCAAGAAAGCTGCAAATAAGCCGAAGAGCAGCGAGATCGATGACTGTTAGTTAGCAACAGTCCGCTGCTCAATGCTCCGTACTTGGTGCGCGGCTTTTTGACAGCTTTCTTGATAATTTTGGAGAACGTATTCAGGTCCGCGGCGGCGATGTTAGGCGAACTTAGGCGAGCGTATTGGTGCCGTCGAATGCAAGAAAGTCGACGGCTTGATAAATAGAGGCCTTTGTCTGTTTGTACCTGTTCAATGGCTGTAAAGAGACAGTATACTGTAAAATTGATTTCCCTTAATGTGTCTCCAATTACTTTTTTATTTAAGGTTTGTTTGTGTATATGAAACAGCTGAT
The DNA here is from genome assembly GCF_027579735.1 of Bombina bombina. Classification (NCBI taxonomy): domain Eukaryota; kingdom Metazoa; phylum Chordata; class Amphibia; order Anura; family Bombinatoridae; genus Bombina; species Bombina bombina. The sequence goes on from NC_069508.1 coordinate 59,906,086, forward strand.
TTTGTAATTTGAAGCCACAAACTAATAAGTTGGGTTGAGCTTGTAGGTGTAATCAGATCTCATTACTTTATCACATTGTGTACATACACATGCTTAAGTTCTTTATTTTATATCTATCTGTAAACCAAAGACCAATACTTGGAGAGAACAATAGAACATTATCATTGTATTACCTTATCTCTTCTATACCCCACTGGGAGTGTAATTTCTTCTGCTGGCTGTGTTTAAACAGATTATCTATAGCTTGGACCAGAAACTTTCAGGATAGGTGGGGATACCACAAGCTAAATCAACTATTTCAAATTCCAAAATAAAAGTAAATAAATACTTGTAAGCAATTTAATACACTCCAGCAGGTAAAGCTGATCACTGGGAACAAATTAAAGGGGAGAACATTTTTGAGTAAACTGTCCCTTTAATATAAAAATCTGCTGCCTTCTTGTTATGTACCTTAGTAAAATGGGATATCAAAGGATTTTTTAGCATGCCTGCTTCTATGTTATCCATTTGTTCAATGCATATGTTTTTTAAACTTAATTTGGTGCATCCTATGGGACCGTTTTAACAAAGTGCGAGCTGACATGATCCGCTGTAGCGGATCATGTCCGCCGCACATCGATAAATGCCGACAGCATATGCTGCGTATGCGATCAGGCGGATTAATGTTCGCTGCCTCAGAAGAGGCGGCCGAGTTAAAGAGCAGCGGTCTTAAAACCGCTGCTATCTAACTCCTGTTTCCGGCGAGGATGAAGGCTCGCGCAGAAACAGTTACATTCAGGGCCATTCAGCCCTTGTTAAATCGGCCCCATTGTATCTTCCTATGTAATCTCATGGGTTTATTACAAGTACGTTCTAACATTTACACCACAAACTCAAACTTGCAATTCAGCCTATTTTTAATCTGATATTTTTGGTCTCCCTGATTTATCTGTACATATTTATTATAATCCTTAGATTTATTTGTGTGTTTACAACAAGCACAATTTTTTCTAAAACATTGAAAAACAAAACATGCAATTGTTACATAATATATTCTAGGAACTAACCTTATTTTTAAAATTCTTATTTTTTCCTATCATTTTAGTTTTATCTCCCATAATATCATTCAAGAAAGGATCCTTCTGTAATATACCCCAATGTTTTTTTTTTTCATGATGTTTTTTATTTTTTAAAAACATCATTAAATGTGGTAACATAATGGACCTTATTATTTCTATTTCCCTTTCATCCGAAATCGATTGAAAAAATTCCATACGGCCAGTTTCAAAGGGTCAGACAGAACTGTACAAGACAGGAAGAGTTCAAGGAAGAATCAAATCAGCTAAAGATGAGGTTTAGAGAGAAAATCTTTTCCACAGAGATAATAGAGGGGGCCATACGATAGAGCAAAAACTTTACCCATGTGCTGAACCAAAAAAAATGGGCTGGCTCCTAAGCTTACATTCTTGCTTTTTCAAATAAAGATACTAAGAGAACGAAGAAAATTAATAATAGGAGGAAATTAAAAAGTTGCTTAAAATTGCATACTCTATCTGAATCATTTTCTTTCATGAATCAGGTATAAAATACAATTTTAAATAACATTGCAAGTTACTTCTATTATCTAATTTGTTTCATTCTTTAGATATCCTTTGTTTAAAAAATAGCAATGCACATGGGTGAGCAAATCACACGAGACCAATCACCAGCCACCAATCAGCAGCTACTGAGCCTATCTAGATATGATTTTCAGCAAAGAATATAAAGAAAATAAAGAAAATTATTATAATAGAAGTAAATTAGAAAGTTGTTTAAAATAGTATTCTCTTTCTAAATCGTGAAATAATTTTTTTGGGTTTCATGTCCCTTTAAAGCTGTAATCTGCCAACTAATTTATCTTCAGTCCTTTTTATCAGATGTTATCATATTGATAGAAACGCATCAGAAGTCACTTGCACAACTAAACATCCTGAACGCCTCCAACTTTTCTGACAATTTTAGTTTTTTATTGAAATAAATATCTGCTTAAACCTAAACCATAACACATCAATGATTATGGGAGAGCAACCAGACATATGAGTTTTGTAAAATTAAAAAAATTAAATAAATTTTTTGCTTCATATCTAGAAGAAGGCTCTGTAAAATGTATTACATTTTATGATACATATATGCACTTACATATATATATATATATATATATATATATATATATACATACATACTTAGTTATGTGTTTATATGTATATATATATGTCTGTAAATACATATATACACACATAAATACATATATACACACATAAATACATATGTACACACATAAATACATATATACACACATAAATACATATATGCACACATAAATACGTATATACACACATAAATACATATATACACACATAAATACGTATATACACACATAAATACATATATACACACATAAATACGTATATACACACATAAATACATATATACACACATAAATACATATATACACACATAAATACATATATACACACATAAATACATATGTATACACATAAATACGTATATACACACATAAATACATATATACACACATAAATACGTATATACACACATAAATACATATATACACACATAAATACGTATATACACACATAAATACATATATACACACATAAATACATATATACACACATAAATACATATATACACACATAAATACATATGTATACACATATATACATATTTTTATACATACATATACATATTTAGACATGTATGTATCTCTATGTTAAAGCCCTTTGCATTACACCCAAGACCTCATGTCTTTGAGCCCTTATAACTCTTTATTGCAATTTTTTTAAACAAATTTTATCAGATAGTGTTATTATGAGTGTAACTATAAAAACACTATTTACAAACACAGGGTAGTAAAAGAGAAAAGCAAATAGAGATTAAAATATGATTATAATATAAGCTAAGATTGAACTGCTGATTGCATATAGTTAAAACCTTCTTTGTTAGGTTATAAACACAAGTCAAAATGCTATTAAAAGTGAACCTTTCACTATATATATATAAATATGAATATAAAAAAGCCTAACAAACAACACAATTCATATATAGATGTGATACTTCTAAATGAGACACAAACAAATATGATAAGTCCAATACTTATATAGATATGGATAGGTCCATAGGCTTGTATATGGCGAGTGATCCAAATTTCAAATGTGTGCTGCAGCTCCTCTTTAATGGTAATACTGGTGTCCCAAATGAAGTCTAAAAGCTGTAAAAGAAGAGAAGCGCACGCACGATTCTAATGTAAAGATCAAGGTTTTATTTATAGCCACACGCTATATAGGTACTCACAAGATCTAAAAGATTAAAAAACACGTCTCTGTCCATCCCCAAATAGTGCCGGGCTCAGTCGGTAGTATAATCCTGCTGTAGCGTATACTTTTCGTTCGCTGGGTAGAACCAATATTGCAGGTATAGAAAACTAACCAGGTTGGGGAGCGTAAGCGTGGGGGATTAACAGAAAGTGCCCTCGGCTATTCATCAATAGGAGTCCTCCTTACGATGCACATATTACACGTGATACCAGAGGTCCTATGGTAGCCTCATAGGGTCAATCAAAAGCAAAATGTTCTACGCGTTTCATCCCAGTCAGAGGGAATTTCTCAAGAACTGATTTCTGTTCGATGTTAGGCTTACAAATAAAGGGAAATATCCCATATCCGCCCTTATTTCTAAACCAATAGGGTTAATGATTGATGTATAGTAACCAATATTCAAAAGATTGTATCTATTTTGTAACAATTATATCTGGATATGCCCAATGTTATATTAATGAAGCCTAACATTAATTCAGAATATATACATACCATTAGTACATTTCATAAATGAATAAATATATCTTATAAACAACATACTCAATATAAATTTCATATTCCGATTACACATGAATATACCATCTCAATAAAACACATTAAGTCATAAAATTCATTACAAAAGTGTATCCACAGGTAAATATGTATACACAATAAAATAATTAATAATTCCATTTAGTATATCTAATTTTTATATATATATATATATATATATATATATACACACTAAAAAACATTATACTCATTAAAATAAAATAGACATATTATCATACTCATAAAAGCTAAAATCATACTCATAAAAGCTAAAATATCTAATTCAATATTTAACCCTTTTGGATCAAGACAATCCAGTGTCTTGATCCAAAAGGTTTCCCATTGTCTCAACTTCAACAATCTGTTTGTATCCCATTTGTTGGGTGCCACCCATACTATAATGCTAATAGTAAGATCTTGAGGGTTTTTATTATGAAACATTTTGAAATGATAAGATACACTGTGATTATCAAATCCACTAATGATGTTATTAATATGTTCTCTCAGTCTATACTTTATCTTACGTTTAGTTCGTCCAACGTAAATCATTCCACATTTACAGGACAATTGGTTCACCACATATGTATTATGGCATGAGCATCTGCTCTTGCAATTGTACTTTTTACTACCATCAAAATTTAAAAACTGAATATTATTGGGTGAGATTCGAGGACACATGACACAGTCTTTTTTGTTTACATGGAAACAGGCCTACATTTGCGCCACACCAATTAGTTAATTGACCTCCATATAGTTTTTAATGTCCTTGTTTTCTCCCAACACAGGATCTAATTTCAAAACATTCCAATGCTTGGTTAAAATCTTTTTTATTTTATAGTGTTGGTTGTTAAATTTGGTCACAAATTTCGGACCGTTATTCTGTGTACATATACTTTTAGTGAATGGTTTAGACTTGTTATTAATTGGATACATTCTATTCATTTTGTCAACTTTATTTAAGGTATCTTTCAATAAGTGTGGATCATAACCTTTTTCTAAAAACTTGTTAGTTAAAATTTCAGATTCTCTTTTAAAATCATTAATGTCAGTACAATTTCTTTTTATTCTCTGGTACTGGCCTAATGGAATATTATATTTCCATTGTTTTAGGTGTCCACTTCTCACATTCAACAAACTATTTCTATCAGTGATCTTGCGGTAATTCTTAACAGCGACCTTATTTGTAACTGGATCATGATATAAAATTAAATCCAGAAAAGGAATTGATACAGGGGATATCTCATATGTGAATTGTAGATTATATTCATTCAAATTCATATGTGCAATAAACTGATTGATTTCTTCATTAGACCCCTTCCATATAAGTATAATATTGTCTATTTAACAAAAATATTTAATAATATTTCCTTTGAAAGGGTTATTACTCCATATCATATTTGTTTCAAAGTGGGACATAAATAAATTAGCATACGATGGGGCAAAAGTTGTCCCCATCGCTGTCCCTTGGATTTTTTTGTAGTACATCCCTTCAAACAAAAAATTTGATCTTTGGGTAACTTGCTTTTATTGAGTATCTCTCTAACTACTGATGTCCCTAGTAAATGGGGTATGCTAGTATAAAGTGCGGAGACATCACGTTATCCATATATATTCTTTTTTCCATGGGAAACCCTCAAACATTGATAACATCGATAGTGTCTCTCAGATAGGCTCTTGTATCCCTCACTACAGGTTGTAGATAAAAATCTATATATTTAGATAAATTATCACATAGTGAACCTATCCCAGAGACTATCAGTCTACCAAACTGTGTAAGTGTAACTGTACTTTTAAATATAATTTTGATGTTTTTTGTGCAACCATTTAGTCGAGCGTAAGGGGCCCATTTATCAAAGGGCTTGCGGACCTGATCCGATACTGCGGATCAGGTCCGCAAGACCTCGCTAAATGCGGAGAGCAATACGCTCTCCGCATTTAACATTGCACCAGCAGCTCACAAGAGCTGCTGGTGCAACGCCGCCCCCTGCTGACTCGCGGCCAATTGGCCGCCAGCAGGGAGGTGTCAATCAACCCTATCGTATTCGATCGGGTTGATTTCCGGCGATTCCTGTCCGCCTGCTCAGAGCAGGCGGACAGGGTTATGAAGCAGCGGTCTTTAGACCGCTGTTTCATAAGTTGTGTTTCTGGCGAGTCTGTGTTTCTGGCGAGCTTGATAAATGGGCCTGTAAGAATTAACAAAGCTCTGAAGTGGCAAGTTTTATGTGGGTAAGGCCACAAACACCTTTAGGGAGAGGTATGCGAACCACAAAAGTGCCATCAGGGCTGCCATCAAAGATAGAAAGTCTGATCAACCAGTGGCCAGATACTTTTTTACACATAACCACTCAATTTCCATGTTGAGAGCGATACTGATTAACAGGGTCCCCCCACTTAATAGAGGTGGTGACCGAGAAAAAAAAGAGCTATTAAGATGTGAAGCGAAATGTATCAACAGGCTCAACAACACTCTAGCTCCAGAGGGACTTAATGTAAAATTAGATTTTGCTTTATTTTATTGATGATACGTACTCACTGCCCTATGTACCCATCACTTGTGTCTCTTTTCCCCTGAGCATTTTCTTCTTTCTTTTCTATTGATCCCCTTATCCAACTGGTTCTATGGCGGCACACTTTTGTCTTGTTGACCAGCCGATACGCTCCGGTAACAATGGTGTGGTTGCTGCTGTGCAACCCAGCCATAGTTTATTTGCTGTTGTTTATGTGTATCTCAATTATGATGCCATAGTCTTTTGTATATTGCCATATTCTATCTGGCATTTCATCAGGTATATATAAATTTATAAATGCCGGGGCATCCGTTGATGTTTATATATATATAACTCTGCCATTGTGCTATACCTCTTGGTTTATTGCCATATTTTATGTGACATGTCATTTAGTCCATGTGGCGACTTGTATTGTAATATTGTTATGTTGGAATAAGAAAGTGGTGTTGGGTTCACCCTGGAAATTTCTAGATCTAGTAGGTGGTGGGACTTGCATTGGGTCATTGCTCTATATTATTGACTTGGGTTTAAGGTTACATGTAACTAACATGAGAATTTGCTCATATATAACTGTGTTGTTTTGTATCAGCTGCTCCTGACATGGTTCCGTTATTGTATCACTTTGACTGGGCTTTTAGCCGTTAGTGTGGCAACGCTGTCTATAGCAGATATTTAGCTGTTTTCAATTGGTTTTTCTTCTCGACACATGAATCGTGTGTCTAATTAAATTTGTACTGCACCTCAGATAATTCTAACGCTATGAGAATTTAAAGGTCTTACGATGTTTTCTCTGGCACACTTTTCTTCCCGTCTGACTGGCGGTCGCTGCTGTGCCTGTTCCCAGCTATGTTTATATGTAAGTATAGCTTGAGTTTCCTTACATTATATATTTTCATGTGCACTTTACTAGAGCTTGTTGGCACCGAGAGCAGTTATACATGACTGTGTGATTTTTAAGTCATATAATAATTTTTCACTGTTTGACGCTGCGGCTCACTATGTAGGGTTGCATGCTGAGTTTTTCACTTTTGTTTCTGGTTTATTCGGGTATTCCTCCTTTTTCTATCACTAATTTAGGATTCTGGTTCCCCGCTCTTATTAGTGTCCTCATCCCATCACTTTTTACTCATTTTTTATTCTATGTTTTTGGTGATTTGGCGAGTTTTGTTATGGACACCACTTAATAAAGTGCATAAGTCACTTTGTATCTCTTTTGTTCCCCTCATCAGCACTTTATGATTAATGCTGATATAGATATATTGTATCCACTATGTTTTTTTCAGCTATCATTAGTAACCCATTTTTTAGATGCACTATACTCCTTTGTTCATTTATTCTGTGTTTGGTCACTGAATTATACACTGCCTTTGGTTATTTTCTGATTTGTTTTCACTTTGCTATCACTGTTGTTCTTTCTGGCTTATGCCTTATTTATTCTTGCATTTAGTCTGGTGTCTTTGGGCACACCTACATTATTACATTTTGTGCTATATGTACAGCGGCGACCCCCTCAATGCCTGTGAACTCTATGGGGTATATTTATTAATGTGCGAGCGGACATGATACGATGTAGCGAATCAAGTCAGACACACATTGATAAATGCCAATAGCATACGCAGTCTGCATTTATCATTGCACCAGCAGTTCTTGTGAACTGTTGGTGCAATGCCGCCCCCTGCAGATTAGCATCCAATTGGCCGCTAGCAGGGGGTATCAATCAACCCGATTGTAATCGATCTGGTTGATTTCTGTCCGCGGCCTCAGAGCAGGCAGACAAGTTATGTCTTTAGACCGCTGCTTCATAACTTCTGTTTCCGGCAAGCCTGAAGACTCTACGAAAACAACGGGGCATCAAGTTCCATACAGAGCTTGATAAATTGACCCCTATGAGTGGCCAGTTACCAGGACACTTGTTGGTTGCTCTCTGATTTAGATTTGGTTAGTTTTTTCTGTCATCTCATCTCATATTATATAGAGCTAAACTTGACTATGTATATTTTCATTACGTTATATAACTTGTTGCATATCGCCAGATTGACTTAATTGTTAACTGTAGTTTCCAGGTAGTGCTGTGCTATTTAGTAGTGTGATAAGGTTTATTCTTCTATACCTCTGATGAATGCTTATTTTAGTAGACAGGGTAAGCACTATGTAATGTTCTATTAAATATGATGATGGTGTTCCTCTATCTGACATTTATTATTTGTTAGGTATGATCTTAATTTGAAGAAAAAAATATATAGAAAAGAAGGAACTCCCTTAAATGTGCTTATTAGCCTACCGTACCCCTGAAAAACGACTAGGGGGTACCAATCCTGGGGATACACAAAACTATTGGGGTGGATTTAGCAGGTGTGCTCAAATTTACTAAGCAATACTGACCGGCTTTATAGAAGATTATGCATATGGTGCAATCAAGGAAACACTTGTTAAGCTGCACTGGTCAGGCATAGTGGAAAACATTGTAGCATGAGTGACCGGGGTAGATATAGCACACCAAGCAGGACAAGATACATAACACTGTGGGTAAATGTATTCATCAAAAATCATTCAAAAAATCACAGCATAAAAAGGTCCTGAGGATAGCAAAAAGCATATATAATCATGAGACAAAGTTGCCACTTCCTCTGGTTATGCTTACAGTGAAGCGTTACTCACGTATGTGGATGCTTGTAAAGCTGGATAGGAGATAAATCCGTTGCCTCTGGGGTAATGTATACGGCGGTCCTGGGCAAACAACCTCTCTTTTCACACACCTCTCTTGTCAGGTGTTGACCGGGTAACTGTGATGCCTGTTCGTCCGTATACAAACGATTCCTTCTGCTTGCTCGTCGCTGTTCTCCAACTTCCTGGTCACATGACACGCACACCTGCGTTCCCTTCCCCTCCTCCTATTGGCTGTCCGGTCCCCAGGATTGAATGTTCAGGCACTTAGTGGATTCCAAAATATGAACAACCGGCAAAATAACATGAAGTAAAGAAAGCAGGATTCCAAGCGCCAAATTTAAAAGTTCGAAATGCTTTATTGTCCAAAATATTTAAAAAAGTCAAAACGCCATCAAATACTTTTGCTCAAAAACATGGTAGGAAGATGGTAGGAAGATAGAGCTGGGGACACTGAGTCTTTGCTGTACTGGCTTACGCGTTTCGGCCGTAGCCTTACTCTTAGCCTGATTGAAACTCTTCACACAGCTGGGCTTATAACAAAAAACTGGTGTGGTTTGATAGGTTAAAATCAAAGGAGGCAGAACTCTGTGTATACAATACAAGAAACTGATAGAGACATACTAGCTACTTTGGCTGATAGTCTAACTCAGCCTATCTAAACCACTAGACTAATATATTACCCCAGAAACATACAAATTACTAAAATCTTCAAAACAATATATTAGAATTGCTGTACAGGATGTAACATATGGTACATGTATAAGTGTGTTAACTTATTCAAATGTGACTTATTTAGTGCACAAACTGTTACCGGACTATTATGCTTGAATGCCTAATCCTATGTAGGAAATATAAATTTGAACATGACACCTAAGAAAGGCTTACTAATGCAATACAAGTGTGTACTTAAGCACATAGTTAAAGCTTGTCATTGGAGCAAAATAATTATTTTTATATTTTTCTAATATAGACAAATAGAAGTATTAGCATTATTTTTAAATAATTACTAAGGACATCATGGTCCCCATCTAAATGTATATTTTTATTTCACAGGGGAACCTCACTTAGAGTCAAGCTAAATAAAGGTGCCTAATTCTACTATGCAATTATGTACTTAAGCACATAGGTAGAGCTTGTCATAGGAGCCAGTTGTTTTTTCTCCAAAATTAAATGAAAATAGAGATAAACAATAGAGTTGTTCAATACTCACTCTAAAGGTGAAACAATTGATTAAATATACAAAGAGTGACCTAGCTGGAAAAAATGTGTATATAGTTTAGTTCCCCAGCATGGGTAAATATGCTATGGTGAAAATGAAACAAGACAGACTTTTATTCCCAGTAGTTAATTAAATCATATTGGGAATTCAATCCACCTGGAAACCTTGTTTCCAAGTGAAAAATCCAATACATTTCTCTCTTTTCTAAAAGATTTTCCCTGTCTCCCCCTCTCTTGGGGGTAAGTACCTGTTCTATAGCTTTCCAGCTATTGAAAGACAAATCTTTATTGTGCTTGACTGCAAAGTGTGTAACAATAGGAGTGGTAGCCTTGCCTACAGTGATAGTGCTGAAGTGCTCCCTAATGCGTGACCTAATATCTCTGGTAGTAAGCCCTATGTACTGTATCCCACACTGGATACATTCGATCATGTAGACCACGTAAGTAGAAGAGCAATTTAGGCAGCGTTCAATATCAAAGGTCTTTCCATTGATTTTAGAGGTAAATGTAGATGAAACCTCGACGTGGTCACAGGGTTTACATTTCCAGTGGCCACATTTGTACATGCCTTTATGTGTTAACCACAAATTTGTGATATTGGTTTGATCGCTTTTGAGCTGAGATGGGGACACCATATTCCCTATAGTACTGGCTCTTCTGTAAGAGCATCTCAGACCATTGTCCACTGTTTTGATCAGTCTATCATCTGCTCTCAGCAAACCAAATTGTTTGCGGACAATTCCACAGATTTGTTTATACTGGGAGCTGTAGTTGGTGACAAAGGTAACACCCTTATATGGCACAGTATTTGCTCTCTTTTGTGCTTTCTTACTTGCTGAGTTAAGTAGAGACTTTCTATCCATACATTCTACTTCTTTTAGGGCTTTGTTTATATCAGACCTTTTGTAGCCATGTTGTTTGAAACGATCAATCAATGCTATTGATTGATCCCTGAAGGTGTCCTCATCTGAGCAATTTCTCTTAAGTCGGATGAGCTGTCCCTTAGCAATCGCATAAGGGACATGCGGTGGGTGACAACTCTTGCCATGGAGCAAAGTGTTACCTGAGATAGGCTTCCTATAACTGGAGGTTTCAATTTTGCCATCAGCTTTACCTTTAATAGTGACATCCAGATAGTTAATGTCATATTCACTGATGTCAAAAGTAAAAGTCAAGTTTAGTTCATTCACATTGATCCAATCAATAAAGTTTTGGACTTGGTCTGTATCTCCCTTCCACACCAAAAACAGATCGTCTATGTAACGACGATATACTATGATGTTTTCTAAAAAGGGATTACTCCTTGCATAGACGTGGGACAGCTCCCACCACCCAAGATATAAATTGGCGTAGGATGGGGCAAACTTGGCCCCCATAGCTGTCCCACGTCTCTGCAAGAAATACTCCCTTTTTAGAAAACATCATAGTATATCGTCGTTACATAGACGATCTGTTTTTGGTGTGGAAGGGAGATACAGACCAAGTCCAAAACTTTATTGATTGGATCAATGTGAATGAACTAAACTTGACTTTTACTTTTGAAATCAGTGAATATGACAGTAACTATCTGGATGTCACTATTAAAGGTAAAGCTGATGGCAAAATTGAAACCTCCAGTTATAGGAAGCCTATCTCAGGCAACACTTTGCTCCATGGCAAGATTTGTCACCCACCGCATGTCCCTTATGCGATTGCTAAGGGACAGCTCATCCGACTTAAGAGAAATTGCTCGGATGAGGACACCTTCAGGGATCAATCAATAGCATTGATTGATCGTTTCAAACAACATGGCTACAAAAGGTCTGATATAAACAAAGCCCTAAAAGAAGTAGAATGTATGGATAGAAAGACTCTACTTAACTCAGCAAGTAAGAAAGCACAAAAGAGAGCAAATACTGTGCCATATAAGGGTGTTACCTTTGTCACCAACTACAGCTCCCAGTATAAACAAATCTGTGGAATTGTCCGCAAACATTTTGGTTTGCTGAGAGCAGATGATAGACTGGTCAAAACAGTGGACAATGGTCTGAGATGCTCTTACAGAAGAGCCAGTACTATAGGGAATATGGTGTCCCCATCTCAGCTCAAAAGCGATCAAGCCAATATCACAAATTTGTGGTTAACACATAAAGGCATGTACAAATGTGACCACAGGAAATGTAAACCCTGTGACCACGTCGAGGTTACATCTACATTTACCTCTAAAATCAATGGAAAGACCTTTGATATTGAACGCTGCCTAAATTGCTCTTCTACTTACATGGTCTACATGATCGAATGTATCTAGTGTGGGATACAGTACATAGGGCTTACTACCAGAGATATTAGGTCACGCATTAGGGAGCACTTCAGCACTATCACTGTAGGCAAGGCCACCACTCCTATTGTTACACACTTTGCAGTCAAGCACAATAAAGATTTGTCTTTCTTTAGCTGGAAAGATATAGAACAGATACTTACCCCCAAGAGAGGGGGAGACAGGGAAAATCTTTTAGAAAAGAGAGAAATGCATTGAATTTTTCACTTGGAAACAAGGTTTCCAGGTGGATTGAATTCCCAATATGATTTAATTAACTACTGGGAATAAAAGTCTGTCTTGTTTCATTTTCACCATAGCATATTTACCCATGCTGGGGAACTAAACTATATACACATTTTTTCCAGCTAGGTCACTCTTTGTATAGTTAATCAATTGTTTCACCTTTAGAGTGAGTATTGAACATCTCTATTGTTTATCTCTATTTTCATTTAATTTTGGAGAAAAAACAATTGGCTCCTATGACAAGCTCTACCTATGTGCTTAAGTACATAATTGCATAGTAGAATTATTCACCTTTATTTAGCTTGACTCTAAGTGAGGTTCCCCTGTGAAATAAAAATATACATTTAGATGGGGACCATGATGTCCTTAGTAATTATTTAAAAATAATGCTAATACTTCTATTTGTCTATATTAGAAAAATATAAAAATAATAATAATGACAAGCTTTAACAATGTGCTAAAGTACACACTTGTATTGCATTAGTAAGCCTTTCTTAGGTGTCATGTTCAAATTTATATTTCCTACATAGGATTAGGCATTCAAGCATAATAGTCCGGTAACAGTTTGTGCACTAAATAAGTCACATTTGAATAAGTTAACACACTTATACATGTACCATATGTTACATCCTGTACAGCAATTCTAATATATTGTTTTGAAGATTTTAGTAATTTGTATGTTTCTGGGGTAGTATATTAGTCTAGTGGTTTAGATAGGCTGAGTTAGACTATCAGCCAAAGTAGCTAGTATGTCTCTATCAGTATCTTGTATTGTATACACAGAGTTCTGCCCCCTTTGATTTTAACCTATCAAAACACACCAGTTTTTTTGTTATAAGCCCAGCTGTGTGAAGAGTTTCAATCAGGCTAAGAGTAAGGCTACGGCCGAAACGCGTAAGCCAGTACAGCAAGGACTCAGTGTCCCCAGCTCTATCTTCCTACCATGTTTTTGAGCAAAAGTATTTGATGGCGTTTTGACTTTTTTAAATATTTTGGACAATAAAGCATTTTGAACTTTTAAATTTGGCGCTTGGAATCCTGCTTTCTTTACTTCATGATCTTAATTTGCACATTCTTATTAGAGTTAACTGATATACACTGTATGTCTGTCAACATAGAGGTAGCATGGAAATAAAAATAAATGTTAAACAAAATTTGAACTCAAAGTTCATCCAAATAGTGGAAGGATATATCCATTCCTTGAGGGTTCTTTTAGAGGCAGTGATCTTCAACATGTCCCTTGAAAGAAGAAAAGAAGATATAGTGTAACTCTGTCAAATAGCTGTGAGCACTTGTAAATAAGGACAAATGATTACTCACATTTGATTGAGCTAATGCAAGCTCTATGGTATGCGCACACCTACTTTTATACTGGTAGGCAAACAGTATCTCACAATGGCAATATTATAAAAGATAATTTAATAAAATTATAAAAACCGTCACAAATGCTTTGTGAACAACAATTTTTAAGGGCTATATTGACCAATAACAAGTTAGTATAGTCCGGAGTTAACCGTGAATCCAGATGGATACGGATGGAGGGCAGAAAGTAAACCACTCACAAACCCGCAACTCTGTACCGGTAAGGTATCACTCCAGCCCTGGCATCACTGGCACGTTTTGATGTATAAGGAATAAAAGTTCAAACGTACGCTTCGCTGTACTACTTGCAGCTTTGTCAAGGAATAAACTGCGCATATCCAAAAATGTCCTTTATGTTGAAAAACCGGAAGTTGCTGATTCATTATCCACCATGATGGAAAAGGGCAAGATTATAGTATCGTATTGACGGCTGGTTTGCTTTTAACCAGCTTTGACAGTTATATATGAAAATGATAGTAAAGGGCAAAATGTTAACAATTTGAAATTTCATTTAGACAACATGTATCAATATATACAATAGACAGAGTATATATTTTGTTATTAGTAGCCAACAATGCATGTCAATATAAAATATAGACATAGAATAACATAATATACATTTTACCCAACATATCCATAATAAAATGGAGGTTTGTCTATTAACATTATCCTAGAAAATGGTGAATCTCAAAATCTTTGTTGATGCCATTAGGTATAAAACTATCAATAATGTGGATCCACTTCATCTCCATACGGCTCAATGCATTTTGGGTATCACCCCCCCCCTCTAATTAGGTATCACTTTCCTAATGCCTAAAAACTGTAAATTTGACCATTTTCTATTATGTTTTTTATCAAAGTGGGCAGAAACTGTATGATTAGGAAAACCTTTCTCAATATTATAAATATGTTCATTAAGTCTTGTCTTTAATAATCTAGAGGTACGTCCGATGTAAATGAGATCAGATGAGCAGCGTAAAAGATAAACCACATTTTTTATTTTACTATTGCATGTAATATATTGATCTATATCATAACTCTTTTTACCATCTTTAGAATATAATTTATTATTTAATCTAGGTGCTGATTTCATTAATTTGCAAGCATTGCTGTATTCACACCTTCTGAAACCTTTCTGTGAAGGAAGGAGCCAATTCTTAACTATTTTATCATCTGATTTTATGCAATTATTTGATAGTTGCAATTTGAGATTGGGAACCTTCTTGAATATGAAATTCGGACTGTCCCCTATAATACCTGATAATCCCGAATCTCGGGAGAGTATCCCCCAATGTTTCTGGACAATATCCCTTAAATCTTTACTCTGTGTGCTATGTTGAAATATTAGCATACTAGCTGATCTTTCATCGGGTTTATCATTAACTACAATTATTGTACTGCAATAGTTCTTTTCTATTCAATTTGGTTACTTCTTCTATTTTTGAATCCAATAAGTGGTCTTGATAGTTCTTCTCTAAAAAACTTTTTTTTAAGAATTTGGGACTGTTCTTGATATTTCTCAATGTCTTTACAATTACGTCTTAAGCGGACGAACTGTCCCTTCAGTATGTTTGTTAACCAATGTTTCTGATGGCAACTATCCAGATTTATATAATTATTGACATCAATACTTTTAAAGTAGTTCTTCATTTTTAATGTATTGTTCTCAATGTAAATTTCTAAATCTAAAAATGCAATACTACTTTTACTATATTTCCAAGTGAGATCTACCTTGAATTCATTACCTTTAAGGTATTGCATGAACTCTAATAATTGAGCCTCACTCCCAGACCAAATCATAAACAGGTCATCTATATAGCGATGGTAAGACACCAGATATTGCGCCCAAGGGGAGTCATAGATGTATTTGTTCTCCCAATCAGCCATGTAAAGGTTGGCGTAACTTGGCGCAAATCTGGTGCCCATCGCTGTACCACTGACCAGTAAAAAATAACTATCATTGAACCAAAAATAATTGGTTTCCAAAATGAGTTTGATACCCTCAAGGATGAAATCCAACTGGAAACAAACTATTTTTGGTTCAATAATAGTTATTTTTTACAGGTCAGTGGTACTGCGATGAGCACCAGATTTGCGCCCAGTTACGCCAACCTTTACATGGCTGATTGGGAGAACAAATACATCTATGACTTCCCATGGGCGCAATATCTGGTGTCTTAAACAATGACCTGTTTATGATCTGGTCTCGGAGTGAGGTTCAATTATTAGAGTTTATGCACTACCTTAAAGGTAATGAATTCATGGTTGATCTCACTTGGAAATATAGTAAAAGTAGTATTGAATTTTTAGATTTGGAAATTTACATTGAGAACAATACATTAAAAACGAAGAACTACTTTAAAAGTATTGACGTCAATAATTATATAAAATTGTAAAGACATTGAGAAATATCAAGAACAGTCCTAAATTCTTAAAAAAACGTTTTTTAGAGAAGAACTATCCAGACCACTTATTGGATTCAAAAATAGAAGTATCTAAATTGAATAGAAAAGAACTATTGCAGTACAAGAATAAAACTGTAGTTATTGATAAACACGATGAAAGATCAGCCAGTATGCTAATATTTCAACATAGCACACAGAGTAAAGATTTAAGGGATATTGTCCAGAAACATTGGGGGATACTCTCCCGAGATTCAGGATTATCAAGTATTATAGGGGACAGTCCGAATATCATATTCAAGAAGGTTCCCAATCTCAAATTGCAACTGTCAAATAATTGCATAAAATCAGATAATAAAATAGTGAAGAATTGGCTCCTTCCTTCACAGAAAGGTTTCAGAAGGTGTCAATACTGAAATGCTTGCAGATTAATGAAATCAGCACCTAGATTAAATAATAAATTATATTTTAAAGATGGTAAAAAGAGTTATGATATAGAGCAATTCATTACGTGCAATAGTAAAAATGTGGTTTATCGTGTGATCTCATTTACATCGGACGTACCTCTAGATTATTTAAGTCAAGACTTAATGAACATATTTATAATATTGAGAAAGGTTTTCCTAATCATACAGTTTCTGCCCACTTTGATAAAAAACATAATAGAAAATTGTCAGATTTACAGTTTTTAGGCATTAGGAAAGTGATACCTAATTGGAGGGGGGGGTGATACCCAAAATGCATTGGGCCGTATAAGGATGAAGTGGATCCACATTATGGATAGTTTCATACTTAATGGCCTCAACAAAGATTTTGAGATTCACCATTTTCTAGGACAGTATCAATGTTAATAGACAAACCTCTATTTTATTATGGATATGTTGGGTAAAATGTATATTATGTTTTTCTATGTCTATATTTTATATTGACAAACGTTGTTGGCTACATCTAATAACAAAATATATATTCTGACTATTGTATATATTGATACATGTTGTCTAAATGAAAGGTCACATTGTTAAAAATGTGCCCTTAACTATCATTTTCATTTATAACTGTCAAAGCTGGTTAAAAGCAATCCAGTCGTCAATACGATACTATGATCTTGCCCTTTTCCATCATGGTGGATAATGAATCAGCAACTTCTGTTTTTTCAACATATAGAACATTTTTGGATATGCGCACATTATTCCTTGACAAAGCTGCAAGTAGTACAGCAAAACATACGTCAGAACTTTTATTCCTTATACGTCAAAACGTGCCAGTGACGCCAGGGGTGGAGTGATACCTTACCGGTACAGAGTTGCACTTAGTGAGCAGTTTACTTTCTGTCCTCCATCCGTATCCATCCGGATTCGTGGTTAACTCCGGACCATACTAACTTGCTTATTGGTCTATATAGACCTTAAATATTGGTGTTCACGAAGCATTTGTGACGGTTTTTATAATTTTATTAAATTATCTTTTATAATATTGCCATTGTGAGATACTGTTTGCCTACCAGTATAAAAGTAGGTGTGTGCATACCATAGAGCTTGCATTAGCTCCATCAAATGTGAGTAATCATTTGTCCTTATTTACAAGTGTTCACAGCTGTTTGACAGAGTTACACTATATCTTCTTTTCTTCTTTTGAGGGACACGTTGAAGATCACTGTCTCTAAAAGAACCCTCAAGGAACAGATATATCCTTTCACTATTTGAATGAACTTTGAGTTCAAATTTTGTTTCACATTTATTTTTATTGTTATTTTTAGTTTGTGAATATTTGTACATTTATTTTTATAGAGGTAGCATGGTTTGTTCTTTGTTGTCTGTCTCATTAGTTGTTTAAATCTGCACTTTTTCATTGTCCTTTTTTTTTTGTATGTTTGCAGGACATGTTGTCTTGAAAAAGGCCTGATTTAAGGCCGAAACGTCGACCCTTTAAACATGATCTACAATAAAACTTGTATTATATGTTAAATCCTGTGAGTGCCCATGTCTATGAAATTTCTATATAAACTGTAACTTTGGACTGCACCCAGGTCACTTGTGGATTACGTAAGGTGGAGTGCTTGGTATACAATACTATATATATATATATATATATATATATATATATATATATATATACAGTATATATACATACATAGTTATGTGTTTATATGTATATATATATATATATATATATATATATAAATACATATGTACACATACAGTATATACATATTTTTATACATACATATACATATTTAGACATATAACTCTTTATTGCAATTTTTTAAAGCAAGTTTTTATTAGATAGTGTTATTATGAGTGTAACTGTACGTTTAAATATAATGTTGATGCTTTTGTTCAACCATTTAGTCAAGTGTAAGCGTTAACCAAAGCTCTGATGTTGGCTATCCCGACACTAAATTAAATTGGACTCATGTGAACACGTTTATTTTTAGCCTGTAATGCGCAAAGAGCCGCTATAAACCCCTTTTCGCTCGCGTGCAACAGTTAGCGTGCCACTCATTATATAGCCTTTAAGCATTAGCTAATCTCGGTTTCCTAATATCTGAAATTCTGTTAAATAATATAGGTTAAGAAGTCTACTTTTCCAATGATAACAATCCTAAGAATTGAAATTATGCTCTTCTTCTCTCTTGAGCCTAATTATTATTATTTCTTATTTTCAAAATGAAGGCACCAGATTTTAAACTATAAATAGTTTAAGCTCCTACAACCCGAGAACTAAATTAATTTTAACATTACATGTACAAGCGGAGCCTTTTAATTGTATCTGAATATTATTCAGGCCTAAAAATATTTCTAATCAAAACACTGCACTTAGGTGTATTGATATTTAATTTATTTGCATTCCTGAGATCGCTAAAGCAAGCAATTTAAATAGAGAGACTGAGCTCTCAAGTTTAATCCCCTGACACGCGTTTCACATAAACCTTCTTCATCCTGATTTTGGTCAGCACGGGTGCCCTAAATCCTTCACAAAATAGACTTCTATAGGGGTGTCTTAAAACACTCATATTGCTTGTCGCTCACTCACTAAGCCAAAGGTGTGCTAAGCCATACATCAAATATTGGAGTTCTTCACTAACTTTTAAACTATAATTTTGTATTGAGATATATGTTGAAAAACAATGTATACATACATATGTTAACACATACATACACATATATTGGAGTTGCCAGCTGTCTTCCATAAAAATACTGGGTAACTATTGGTCTTCCTTTGACTGTAGCCTTTATTCCACTATATACAGTATATTTCCACAACTGAACTGTCATGTGTTATCCTATTTGGCTGCAAGTAACACACATACACAGTAGTTATTTGACCCCCTTGACCCCCAGGAGTACATACAGAGCCTTTATTTAACACCCCAAGACTGCCAGTAACATAAAACAGTGTTTTTTTTTGGAGGGAGGTTACCTTCATCAGATTCTAGTAATTTATATAGTAGTGCATGCATAGTGTAACTACTTTTAGGGGTAATTTGTATTGCATAGAGGCACCACACAGGGGGGGGGGGGGCTTTTAAATTTATATGAGGGGACTTTTAAAAAAAATGGACATTTAAAGGGACAGTATACACCACTTTTCATATAACTAGATGTAATAGACACTACTAGAAAGAATATGCACAGATACTGTTCAAAAAATCCAGCATAAAACCTTTTAAAAATTGTTGGTGAGGTTAGGCTGGGAAACCCACTGAAAGGGACAGGGAAGGCAAGAAGAGCAGACATTCTCCTTCCCCCACTACAGGAATCTGTAGACAGTATACATCTAAAACTTTGGGGCTTGGTTAGGAGTTATTACAATGTTATTAAAAAATAAGCAAAACTATAATATTTTACAAAAACACTCCCAGATGGGCTATATAAATGGATCATTTACAAAACATGCATGCAAATAAAAATCTAGTGTACAATGTCCCTTTAAGTGTCCAGTATTTTTATGAAGATTTTACTGCACAGCCTGCAAAAATATTGGACTGCCCGGTTGAATACTAGACACCTGGCAACCCTAATATATATAAATGCACACATACATATACACTTTTGAGCCCTTTCCAATCCAACACCTTCTCATATACCATATCACTTTAAATCACTGTTACTTTATTGTCCATTAATAAACCTTCGTTTTGTATTTAATATGTGTACATATTAGTAAAATACTTTACTAAAGGCCTCCAAGAGATCCTGTGTTAAATATTGTTTTACTATTCACTTTTAATACCAGACTGTGCACTTTTCTTAGTGCAGCGCCAAACTTAGCATAACGCACAATGCACTATCAATCCCATTACACATTTAGGGGCCGAATGATCAAACTCCGAATGAAGCTTGATGCCCCTGTTTCCACGTGAGCCTTCAGGCTCGCTGGAAACAGCAGTTATGAAGCAGAGGCTGCGCCATAACTTTTCTACCTGCTCTGAGGCTGCGGACATCAATACACCCTATCCTATACAATCGAGCTGATTGACACCCCCTGCTAGCGGCCGTATGGCCGCGAATCTGCAGGGGGCGGCATTGCACAAGCAGTTCACAAGAACTGCTTGTGCAATGATAAATGCTGAGAGCGTATGCTGTCGGCATTTATTGATGTGCAGCGGACATGATAGGCTACATCGCCTCGCACGTAAATTGGCCGCATAATCTAACCAACTGTAAACCATAGTCAGTAATGAAGCAATTGAATTACAAACAAGATCATATAGGGCCAGATTATGAATGGAGTGGTAAGATTTACGAGCGAACAAAAAAGGGGTTTATCTCGGGTGTTTGCTTGCGTAGGGTCTATCACATGTATTACACTGGTAAAAGCGATCGCTTGAGCACAATTGAAGTTAACGTGAGTCGGGATAGCATTTCCTCAGAGCTCTGATTAACTGTTTCACAAAACAAAAAAGTGTCACAAAACACATCAAAAATATATTAAAAGTACAGTTACACTCATAATAACACTATCTGATAAAAAAAAATCTTTAAAAAACTATTGCACAAAAAAGTTATAAGTGCTCAAAGATATGAGGTCTCGTGTTATTTTTATATGTATGTACATGCATATTTAAGTATTATTTGTGTATTTATGTATTTACAGACATATATACACATATAAACAAATAAATACATAAGTACGCACATATAGACATACAGTATGGGCTAGATTTATCAAAGCCATTCCCCTTTAATTCCGTCCAAAATAGCGTATACAAACTGATCGTCATATTCATCAAAGCACTCTGCGCCTATAATTGCGCAAATCTGAAAGAAACTTCTTCGCACTCAGCTTGCATTCGCCTAGTAATAGGCGTAATTTAACAGCTCGAACAACAAATACGCCCAGTTTCTTATTTATCATTGCTTTGCGCCGATAGGGAACTGCAATTTCGGCTTCAATTGCGTGTTGTATATTCGCCATGCAGACTGAGGCGAACACCATTATATAATACATGCTTTTACATCTTGTGATGCAGTACTTTCTTCTTTTAACTAATTTTTCAAAGGCTCAGCGCCAAGAAGAGACTGTTATTGCCAGAAATTTGCGCTTCCACTGGCGCATATGCGTACCAACAGTTTTATATAAATATCGATATTTGAATATATTTATTTTTGCGATCTTAAATTATCAACATATGTCAAAAACAGCACAGAAACATTATATAATTTAAATATAAGCTAAATATTAACTTAAAAACGCTTTTTTAATAATCAAAACATGGCGGCGTAAATATATATGTACTGTGATAAATAGAGAGTAAATGCTGTTTCCAACAGGCGAAATTTATCATTATTACGCCCCAGCTCGCCTGCGCAAAGTTACGTCTATTTTCTTTATAAATTCAGGCACACGTGCGCTTCTCCGGAGGCGAGCTGGGGCGCAGTTACAGGCGACGCACATACAGAGTTCGCCTAGCCTTTGATAAATCTAGCCCTATATATACAGTAAGTGCATTAGAGCCCTTTGCAGCCAAGGGTGATAAAAACATGTAAACGCATATTTATGCAATATTCATATTTAATAAAGTGTTATACTATGTATTTATTGTAAATATTTCACATTCCAATGTTAAAGGGATATTAAAAACAAATTGTTTTTCTTTAATGATTCAGATAGATCAGGCAATTTTAATCAACTTTCTAATTTACCCCTATTATAAATTTTTCTTTGTTTTCTTGGTATCTTTATTTGAAAAAGCAGTAATGTAAGCTTTGAAACTGGCTCATTTTTCTTCCAGCATCTAGATTGCGCTTGCTGATTGGTGGCTACATTTAGCCACCAATAAGCAAGGGCTGTCCAGGTGCTGAATCAAATATTGGCTGGCTCCTAAACTTACATTACTGATTTTTCAAATAAAGATACCAAGAGAACGAATACAATTTGATAATGGGGTAAATTAGAAAGTTGCTTAAAATTGCATGCTCTATCTGAATCATTAAAGAACAATTGTGGGTGTCATATCACTTTAAGCACATAGAAGAATATGTTCTAAGTATTTTTAAATAGATTTTGCTATATATCTATATCTACCTCTATCTATATATAGTTATAGATATACATTGTACCAAAATACCATCAGATATATGTAGAAATATGTATTAATGAATAAATAGAATATATTCTGCTATGTAAAGAAGAACATTGGAATGCAAAATATTCATATTTTTATGTCGGGTTAGTGCACTTGAGAATATGCGATTGGGTTTGTTCGCGAGTAGGGTGTCTGTTTTTTTTTTTTGCTCTATTGACTTCTATGGGGAATACGTTAACCAGCACGTGATATTTGAAGTTTGGCTTTTTGCGTGCATCGGGTTAGCACACTTTCGAAAACGCTTTACTTTTATACGAGCGTTACCCGACGCATGCAAAAATCTTAATTGTAGCAGAGTTAGTGTGGGAGCGTTAAATACCACTCCACTCGTAATCTGAGCCATTATATTAAAATATATATATATATATATATATTACGTTTATTTTGTATGCCAGCTCATATGTTGCACAAGTGCAAACCACAAGGCAAGAATATTTTTTTTTCTTTTTTGCAAACTTTATAAACTGTACATAATAAAAGAAAAGACAATTTCCATAACATTTGTGCGCACAGTGCCGTTAAAAATAGAATGCTACTCAGAATTACAAAATGCAATGAGATAGTGAATAATAATAAGAAAACTGTTGTTTAAAACTTGACACAACAATATAATCTGTTTGTTGTATAAAACAACCAATTGTAATATGACATTTCCTATGTTTAAATAGCCTATGAAAACTGTTAGATGTAAGGATTTCAAATATATTTGAAAGGTAATAATATATTGTCACTAGTAGCTGTGCTCCATAAAAATAATGTACAACCTATAGGTGACTGGGCACGGGTGTCCCCCCAAATGCTCAACCTTAGACCCATGTTTGACCCCATCATGTATATTTTGTTTACAACTAAGCAGTCATTTTATCCCCTTGGTTGTGCAGTAGTGATTTTATCCCTTGACTGCCAGGAGCACACAGAGCAATGGTTTAATAACCCAAATAACTGCCTCTAACACAAATAAAAGAAAATGTGCAGTTACTTTTTTGGGTCACATTTGTAATGCATAGGAGGCAATTTACGATTAGCTAACACTCTGGGGTCGATTTAACAAGAGCCAAATGGCCCTTGTTCCCGTTATTTCTGCGCAAGCCTTCAGGCTTGTTGTAAAACAGCAGTTATGAAGCAGCGGTCTACAGACCGCTGCTCCATAACTTGTCCACTGCCTTTGAGGCTGCGGTCTTCAATCCGCCCGATCCTATACGATCGGGCTGATTGACAACCCCTGCTAGCGGCCGATTGGCAGCGAATCTGCAGGGGGCTGCATTGCACAAGCCGTTCTGGTGAACTGCTTGTGCAATGACAAATGCCGACAGCGTATGCTGTCAGCATTCAGCGATGTCTGTCGGACATGATACGCTACAGCGTATCATGTCGGACAAACATTGGTAAATCTACCCCTCTGGGTAGTTTAACAATACTGCACATTTAAGTGTCTAGTATTTTTGTATCTCTTTTAATGGACAGCCTGCTAAAATCCTGGACTGTCCAGTTAAATACTGGAAACCTGACAACCCTAAGTGTCACTGCTGTAATACATGCAATGCCTGAAATGGATTTTCCCATAACTATTAACCTGAGTTTATCAATATTTATATATGTTGTTTTTTTCTTAACCAAATAAGCAATTTGCTACATCAAGCTGCAATTCAGATATTTCATGCTCTGCAATAGATATAAATGCTGCCACTCTCTCACAGAAAAGGAATGTTGTTTTACTCACATTACTTACATTAGGAGTGAATAATAGCTGGACACATTTCTCTTACCTTAGAGAAGGTAGGATCTGTTTCTCTCTCTGCCTCTCCCATTCACACTCTAATACATTTCATAACTGCAGTAGAACTACTCACCATTAGCACTTTGCATGTTCTGTTCTCTTCTTTTGCAGACCTGAGGGTATAATATTTTTTTTCTGACCACAGACTTCCTTCCACCTCTGAGAGGGAAGTGTGACAACTACCAGGCTCCTCTGTTCTTTCTAACAATTCCAGGAGATCTTTATGTGCCAGCATGTGCAGGGTCATGTGATGCTCTAGAAAATGTCAATCCTTGTGCGTGTCTGGTCACCATCAATCAAATCTTCCTACTGACTATCAAAAAATGCATATACTGGAAGATAAGTAAATCTGCTGTCAGTTGAGAACCTTAAACAGACACACATCTTGCACATTTCAAACAGATCATTATCATGAGCAGTGTTTTCAGCAGCAAGTACTAATAGATTAATACAGATCTTAATAAACTTACTCTGCATTAATGAGTTAAACCAGTGTGTCTCAATCTTTTTGAAGTTAGTGCTCCTACAATGCATATTCAATATATAAATATTATGTCTAAAAAGTGGCTATGCTGCAGACCACAGAATGCAGAATGTGACAAGTTTGTATCGGATATATTTATTTATTTTACAAATTTATTTGAAAATCAAATTTTATTGAATGCAAAACCTGCACATAGTACGCTCTACTTGGCACAGTTCATCATGGCATATTTTTCTTGTCCAATTTTTATTTTATCCTATATCTGGTATGTCTCTGTCACACCTTTTCACTTTACCGGACACTTTCTCAGTGACAAAGTTTAAGTGTTTCTCTAATCATTTCACTGCCTAAGTTAGAGCTGAACCAATCACAGTGAGTGGGCAGCTGACCAGCCCGGAAGGGAAATACAGATGCTTTAGAGGTAAAGATGGCGCAGGTCCTTTGATTTCACTCTGAATATATTGATGTCACTTAAGACAAAGGGGTCAATTTATGTAAGTGCGAGTGGACACGATATGATGTAGCGTATCATGTCCGCTGCACATCGATAAATGCAGACAGCAATTAATTCTGTAACACATTTACTTTAATGGGGCGTGAAACTCAAAATATTTTTATCTCCAGTTTCCAGAATTTACTATATCAACGGAAACTAGGCTTTAGTGGGCTATACAGACCCTGAAAAAAGAGGTTTTATGTCCTTTTAATTATATGTCTCATAAATCAGAACTGTAACTGGGGGTCAAGGAAACCCACAAGTACAGTCAAGGTAACTCAGGGCAGAGTCATGATGCGCTGGGATGAAGTCAGAATAAGATCTGGGCAGTTGGGTGTGAAGTGGACCCTACAGGGTAGGAACATGAGCTTGGCTGGGGTGTTGCAGCCCATAGTTAATCTGTCCTCTGTTTCATGTTGAAAACCATATATTTATAGGGGTAGGAGTGTGGTGGGAGGTACAGAGCTGGTTTAAGTAGCCAGCCCAGTAAAGTGTTTCTTACCCCAGGTTCAGTAAAGTCCTGGTAGTTCATATTATATAAGTGTTATTGCCAAGTAATCCTAAACAGAAACTACTCCAACATAATTAACCCTATCTATAAACTTTCCTACTGCTATTAACCCTAACCCTTGACTTCACCATCCCAATCACCATAAGAGTGGCCTCCCTCAAATTCAGTTACCCATATCTATTACTAACCCTACTGCATCTGAATGATTCCTCACAGAAACCTTTAATGCAAACCCTGAACACCAAAGGAGCTCATATAACCATAACCACTAAAAAGTCAGCACAAATTAAAAGAATAAAATAAATACATTTCTTTTTTTCTGGCTATTGCATCATGGTCATTCACAATACTTTTCCTCACCCTAGACCTGGATCTAGGCCAATGTTAATGATATATTTGAAATATAATTGTAGGCTGTCAATCTGTGACTGTCAGTTGCTTCTTTATAAAAGTTTAATCTTACTTGAACTGTAGTTGACAGTGTCATTGTTTTTCTGTCAATTGAGGGTCCGCTAGGATCTTGCCTTTTTACACTCCTGAAAAGATAAGCCAAACAAGTGGAAAAAATACATTTCTATTCCAGCAAAAGAACCATCACAATCTACCTGAAGATGCCATTGTACCTTTGAGAGATTTCATTGAGCCTTCACCTTACTTTTAATGCTAATGGTACATAATGCCACTATTTGATCTCCATAGTTAACCAATAAATGAGCAAATAGCCATATTATCAATATTAACAAGAGCTAGCCAAAGACGAATCAAGATTAATAATGCAATTTAGTGGGATTATTTGACACTATAACGGTTTTGATCAAAGCATCAAAAGAAGTCCATTAAGATCATTATGGAATACTGTGAAATAAATGTCAGGTAAGGAAAACATTTTTAGGTGGGAATGATATGCTAGAGGGAAAGAACTTGAGGAGTGTGATCCTTATGGGGAGGTTGCAGTGGGGTGTTTTGTTTGGAGGAATGTATTTGTGGGAGTCAGAGGTAGAAGGATTATGGATGTGTATGTCATTGAGAATGGTTTTGTACTGATTGGAATCTCAAATAGGTATCTTGAAAAGGGCTGTGGGGGTAGGATATCTTGGATGGGGCTTAAGGATTGGGTTGGGTATCATTGAGGATAGCAGAGAAAGCTATGCAGAAGTGGGACAATAAACGGAAACAATCAAAAAGCAACAAGTGAGGTAGGCGGGTGCCAAGAAAGATAGAATGATTTTTGGTGGTTCAAGATATGTGGGTACTGCTTTCCACACATTTTGGAGAAAACTTTCTTGAACTGAGGAGTATAATAAAGTGACTGTGTTTGTGCACGCCTTATACATTCTCCTTAAATGCAGTAGAATTGCATGATTAATGCATGCATAATAAAAAGACAGTGTAATAGCACTCAGCCTGAATTTCAAATGCATAGTAGATAATGTTTGGATAAATAAAAAAAATAAAAAAAATAAGTTAAGAAACCTATCTTTAATAAAAAATTCCCTGAGGGGGGGGGGGGGGAGCCTATAGCCAAAGTGGCAGGAAGCTCCTGGCATTAATCTGATCTCTAAGAATTTACCTCAAGATATTCATCTAAAATTTAGTATACCTATGCTCTACAGCACACTAAAGGGGTCCAAGGTACAGATCCGCATCAAAATTGCTGATCACCTATGCTCTTCAGCTGAGCTGCAAAGGTATCGCCATTTTCTACAAGGCCGATCATCTGCATAGCTGAGGCAGGCCGCACTATACCCCCCCCCAGGAAACTGGGTTACAAGGAAGATATTTAATGCTGCTTCTCAAAATTCCTAAATCACTCCTAAAACCTGTTTGCTTACTACCTACTTCCAGCGTTCCCTGTAGAGACCTGGCAGTCGTTCACCTGAAGCATAAAAGGTGGGACGATTGGATGGATAATATTAACCAAGGAGATATTGATCTGTACCCAGCAGTAAAGAATAATCCCTATGAAGATTCTAGTTTGGTAAACTAGGCCGCTCTGGCCTCAAATAAGCATCTACTTAAGGGATCCTGGTGGTTAACGCCACGAGATCTACCTCAGAGACTCTGCTGCAGCCTCATGTTTGCCCATTGTCTGGTAAAGGAGCGGTTTTGAAGTTCCCCCTGATCTGCAGCAGAACACAAGTCTACCTCTATACAAAGTCTGGAGTGGACTAGAAGCTTGGAACCACAGGTAGACCCTCTCATATCAATAGCCTGCAAATGCTTTCTTTCTTTTTTTAACGTATGATGTGAGTATGGAGATTGCCTCTAGACGCAATTCATTAAGATATCCCCTCTTATGATGGACACTATCCCAGAGTTTTCTTGAGGGTACAAGATATACGGCATAACCGAGAATGATTGCTATAAAATGGGGTTACACCTCACTGCACATAATTATAAATTTTACTTTCTATAATCAATACATTCAACTATATCTCATTTTAGGGGGCTCTATCGATGTTCTATTTGTGTTTTCTCTTGAATGACGATATATTCATTCATGTAATGTGTTTGGCTGTTTAGTTGATAGATATAGCTTGTACTTACTTTTTTATTGAGTTGTAAAATTATGCACAGTATCCTACTAATGCATTGCTAATTTAGTTAATTTATCAACCCACTGACTGTAATGTAAGCTAACTAGCTTGAAGGAAATGCTCTGTCGCCGGCCGAGACAGAGCTGTATACTTTAACTATTACAATACTTTATGTAGGAAACTGCCGTTCATGATCCTTTTAATTACCCCTTTATTTTGATTTAACAAAACTCAACTTGGTACAACTTTACAGTTAAGCACATGTTCTAAGCAAAGGCATAATATATGTATTAAAAGTACAATAATGTACTCATCCAAAAATATCCCCTAGTTCTTATATTTTAGCTGATATTTCTGGTCTTTTTAGGTATAGCCACTTGCCCCTAAAGTTATACTTAGAGAGCAATTATCTTCCAAAAACTACATTGACATGTTTGGTCAGATTGGCAACTACATATTAGGACTGCAAAGTTCATACATCCATAGCAAGTAGTATATTAAGGTCAAGGTACCACCCACTTTAGCCTATAGCACAGTCAGCTCAATCTGTCTTTTATAGGCCCTATTATATAGTTTATGCCCTTTCAGTTATGGTTAGAGAATTTATAATAGTCTACACCTCAAGTAAGTTGGTTGGTTTGGACTAATATGACAAGAGTTTCAGATTACTATATCATTATATATAATGCCCTTTTATTTAATATTTCTCATATCCAAAAGGGCTATCACGTATTACTATTACTATCTCATTTATTTCTATTGTATATTGTCTATATATAAATTGGAGACTCCTTTTATAATGTTCATCTGGCAAAATTTGTATTGTGACTCAGAATTCTTTGCTTATATCTACAGATACTTTTACTCTTTTATTTCTGTCATTCCTGTATTGATTAAACTCATCTGTATATTGTTACTGTTACAGCACACACATTCCTATATATCTCATTGTGTAAATGAGCCTGCTAAGTATTGTACAGTGTATTCCAGATGCTAATGTGATATAACAAGCATTTATGTCTGTAACTGTAATTGTTAATCTTCAATAAAAACCTTTTGAAATTAACTACAAAAATGCCCTGAAAAGTGATTTAGCTCTTTTGCAAGCCCTATACTAAACCTAAGCCCTCAGCCCCCCACCAAAAAATAAATAAATAACCTACAGCTAAACCCTAAAGTGGATGATTTTCCTCTCCGGTGGTCTTCAGGGCGGCCCTCTCTGGCATCTTCTCCTTCTTCCACCCGATCCATTTTCAGGTGTCACTACAGCACACTGAAGATTGAATGTAAGGTTTCTCCTTATATACGGGTGCCCTTGCATTTCTAATGGCTGCTTTTTTTATTAAAATTCAAATCAGCCAATAGAATGAAGGTTTTTTCTTTTGGCTGATTTGCAATAGATAAGAAGTTGATTTACAATAGATAGATGGAGTTGTGTATTAACACTTAGAGGAAATCTGAGAGAATCAATATAATGTAAAGTAATATAAAGTATATTCTGAAGTGGATATTGCATTTCACTGAGGTTGTCCAGGATGTGGCAGTTTAAAATGCACTTGGGAAGTTTCCAACCAGCAGTTTTGGATAAGTCCACATTTAGAGAGTGGAATCACCTTGGTAGGTAGGGTCATGGACAGATAGCGAGCATGTCTGGGTGGGATAGGGTGGATAGCAGGCTTGACCTCCCAACCTATGACAATTCCGCAGGATACAGAAAGATTGGAAGGTATGTAATGTACACAGGTTTCAAATGGAAATTCCTGGTTCCTCTCAACAAAAATGAGCTATACAGGTAACTTTATTTAGGTACCAGAACTTTTGATGGATGCTAATATGCTGATCATTTTATCTGGATTTGTGTTCACAGGCTTTAATTTGTTAATAGTTGGAAAATAATTTAGATTAACTATGATTTCTCCTGAGACAATCAGCTTAGAACAATTTAGGGAATTAGAATCTCAGCCAAAGACTGCTATCTTATTTTGCAGGAGCTGGATAATTAATTAAATGCATGTTAAGGAAATGAAAAAAGCAACTTCTACTCAATAATAGATTACTACATTTCCCATCACTGTATTAATTATGAAAGAAAAATGTGAGATTTTATGTATGGGAGCATGCAATTTTAAACAACTTCCTACTATTATCTAATTTGCTGTGTCTTTTGGTAGTCTTTGTTGAAAAGCATTTCTAGGTAGGCTTAGGAACAATTATGCACCACTGGGACCTAGCTGCCGATTACTGACTTAAGATATACTGTATATGCCATTTGGTGGAAACGTCACCTCTCAGGCAAATATCGTTCTGCCGTGGACTGCCTGAGCAGCTCAGTGCTGCGAACGCTGCAAACAAATAAAGGAGCTTTCCACATGAAGTATTTTATACTTCTTGACTGAAAGTCCCTTTTATTTATTCCGATAGTAAATCCTAGCGTTTTCAGAAAGTTTAAGTAAACCATTCTAATAAATATTGTAACTAGTGATATCTTTATTAAAAAACAGAATGGACACAATTAAAGACAAACAAAATGCAATTTTGTGGGTTTATTTATTATATCACAGGTTGAAAGACATGTATGTTTGCTGATTCCTTTTAATATTGGGTAGTGATGCTAATAGTTTATGTGTTCAGTTGTGCTCAAAAACAATAGAGATAATTGTGTGTCTCTTTAAGGGGTTTAAACAGAGGAATTGTGGGTACAGTGGGCATGTGTGTTTGCTGGATTATTGATTTTGCTAATTTTTTTTAGTATAAGATGCTTATTATTATTTTTATTTTTAACTGTCACTGACCAATAAGTTGCATTTGTATCTGGTGACATTGCTTCCTAACATCAACCAATAAGGGAGCGGGTAATGTCACCTTTTAATATGGCAGCTGTTAATGTCATCCTCCAATATGGCAGCTGGTGTTGTCATCATCCATTATGGCAGCAGGTAATGTCGTCATCAAATATGGCAGCGGTAATGTTATCATCCAAAATGGCAGAGGGTAATGTCATCATCCAATATGACAGCGGGTATTGTCATCATCCAATATGGCAACAGGTAATCTTGTCATCCAATATATCAGCGGGTAATGTCATCATCCTATATGGCAGCGGTTAATGTCATCATCCAATATGGCAGCGGGTATTGTCATTATCCAATATGGCAGCAGGTAATGTCGTCATCCAATATGGCAGCAGGTAATGTTATCATCCAATATGGCAACGGGTAATGTCATCATCCAATATCACAGCGGTTAATGTCATTATCCAATATGGCAGCGGGTATTATCGTCATCCTAAATCAATGTTACACCCAAAACATTTTGGGGTGCCTGGTAATAGGTCAAAAAGGGTTACCTTGAGGTTTATCACATTTTTGTAATTCGATAAGTGAAAAATAGCCATGAAAATGTGTCAATAATTATCAGGAGTTGGGATTGTGATCAGAACAAACAGGACTAGCTCATGTTCAGTACAGGGCCATTTTTCTTTAAAATGATAATGTAAAAAGTGTTTTTGATGAACAATCAAAATGTCAGATTGTAAACAAATTGCCGCAGATTTTATTAAGAATAAATATAAAGATTTCACATACTTACCAGATTCATTTTATAGTCAAATTAAGTAAATTGTGAGACTTTATATTCATCTTATAATAAATTAGTTTTTAGGTATGACTGTTTACAAACACCTAGATTACGAGTTTTGCGTTAGGAGGGGTGTGGTGCTAATGAGCAGTTTATGCTCACTGCTCACTTACAGACAGCGATGGTATTACGGGGTTTTACAAACCCGAGGTTAACCGCAAAAAAGTGAGCGAAGAGCAAAATTTTGCTCCACATCTCACCTCAATTACCAGCGCTGCTTACGTTAGCGGTGAGCAGGTAAAACGTGCTCATGCACGATTTCCCCATAGGAATCAATGGGGGAGAGCCGGCTGAAAAAAACCTATCACCTGCAAAAAAGCAGCGTTCAGCTTCTAACGCAGCCCCATTGATTTCTATGGGGAAATACTTTTATGTCTACACCTAACACCCTAACATGAACCCCGAGTCTAAACACCCCTAATGGTACACTTATTAACCCCTAATCTGCCACCCCCGACATTGGCAACACCTGTATTATAATATTAACCCCTAATCTGCCGCTCCGGACACCGCCGCCACCTACATTATACTTATGAACCCCTAATCTGCTGCCCCGAACATTGCCGAACCCTACATTATATTTATTAACCCCTAATCTTCCGCCCCCAATGTCGCCGCAACCTAACTACATTTATTAACCCCTAATCTTCCGCCCCCAACGTCGCCACCACTATAATAAACATATTAACCCCTAAACCTGTCTAACCCTAACCCTAACCCCCCCCTAACTTAAATATAATTTAAATAAATCTAAATAAAATTACTACAATTTACTAAATTATTCCTATTTAAAACTAAATACTTACCTTTAAAATAAACCCTAAGCTAGCTACAATATAACTAATAGTTACATTGTATCTAGCTTAGGGTTTATTTTTATTTTACAGGCAACTTTGTATTTATTTTAACTAGGTACATTAGTTATTAAATAGTTATTAACTAGTTAATAACTACCTAGTTAAAATAAAGACAAAAGTACCTGTAAAATAAAACCTAACCTAAGTTACACTAACACCTAACACTACACTATAATTAAATCAATTAACTAAACTAAATACAATTAATTACAATTAAATAAAATTATCTAAAGTACGAAAAAAAACAACACTAAATTAAAGAAAATAATAAAATAATTACAAGATTTTTAAACTAATTACACCTACTCTAATCCCCCTAACAAAATAAAAAAGCCCCCCAAAATAAAAAAAGCCCTACCCTACACTAAATTATAAATAGCTCTTAAAAGGACCTTTTGCGGGGCATTGCCCCAAAGTAATCAGCTCTTTTACCTGTAAAAAAAAAGTACAAATACCCCCCCCAACATTAAAACCCACCACCCACACAACCAACCGTACTCTAAAACCCACCCATTCCCCCCTTAAAAAAACCTAACACTAATCCCCTGAAGATCACCCTACCGTGAGACGTCTTCACCCAAGCAGGCAGAAGTGGTCCTCCAGACGGGCAGAAATCTTCATCCAAGCCGGGCAGAAGAGGTCCTGCAGACGGGCAGAAGTCTTCATCCAGATCCATCCGGCGCAGAGCGGGTCCATCTTCAAGACATCCGACGCGGAGCATCCTCTTCTTTCTTTGTCAGACGACTGAATGAAGGTTCCTTTAAATGACGTCATCCAAGATGGCGTCCCTTCAATTCTGATTGGCTGATAGAATTCTATCAGCCAATCGGAATTAAGGTAGAAAAAATCCTATTAGTTTTTTTTAAGGGGGGATTGGGTGGGTTTTAGAGTAGGGTTGGTTGTGTGGGTGGTGGGCTTTAATTTTGGGTGGGGTATTTGTACTTTTTTTTTTACAGGTAAAAGAGCTGATTACTTTGGGGCAATGCCCCGCAAAAGGCCCTTTTAAGGGCTATTTGTAATTTAGTGTAGGGTAGGGCTTTTTTATTTTGGGGGGCTTTTTTATTTTGTTAGGGGGATTAGAGTAGGTGTAATTATTTTAAAAATCTTGTAATTATTTTATTATTTTCTGTAATTTAGTGGGGGGGGTTTCATACTTTAGATAATTTTATTTAATTGTAATTAATTGAATTTAGTTTAGGTAATTAATTTAATTGTAGTGTAGTGTTAGGTGTAATTGTAACTTAGGTTAGGTTTTATTTTACAGGTAAATTTGTCTTTATTTTAACTAGGTAGTTATTAAATAGTTCATAACTATTTAATAACTATTGTACCTAGTTAAAATAAATACAAAGTTGCCTGTAAAATAAAAATAAACCCTAAGCTAGATACAATGTAACTTTCAGTTATATTGTAGCTAGCTTAGGGTTTATTTTAAAGGTAAGTATTTCATTTTAAATAGGAATAATTTAGTAAATTGTAGTAATTTTATTTAGATTTATTTAAATTATATTTAAGTTAGGGGGGGTTAAGGTTAGACTTAGGTTTAGGGGTTAATATGTTTATTATAGTGGCAGCGACGTTGGGGGCGGCAGATTAGAGGTTAATAAATGTAGGTAGGTGTCTGCGATGTTAGGGCCGGCAGATTAGGGGTTACAAATATTTAACTAGTGTTTGCGATGTGGGAGTGCGGCGGTTTAGGGGTTAATATGTTTATTATAGTGGCGGCGATGTCCGGTTCGGCAGATTAGGGGTTAAACATTTATTTTAGTGTTTGCGATGTGGGGGGGCCTCGGTTTAGGGGTTAATAGGTAGTTTATGGGTGTTAGTGTACTTTTTAGCACTTTAGTTAAGAGTTTTATGCTACGGCGTTGTAGTGTAAAACTCTTAACTACTGACTTTAAAATGCGGTACCAGGCTTGACAGGAGAGGGTCTACTGCTCACTTTTTGGCAGACTCGTAATACTGGCGCTATGCAAGTCCCATTAAAAAAGAGGATACGCAATTGACGTAAGTGGATTTGCAGTATTTCCGAGTCTGGCCAAAAAAGTGAGCGGTACACCTGTACCTGCAAGACTTGTAATACCAGAGGGCGTTAAAAAGCAGTGTTGGGACCTCTTAACGCTGCTTTTTAAACCTAACGCAAGACTCGTAATCTAGGTGAAAGAATTCTAACCCTTTAAAGGGACATAATATTTATATGCTAAATCACTTGAAAGTTATGCAGCATATATGTAAACAGCTGACAGGAAAATATCACCTGAAGATATTTTACCTCACAATTTCCTCAGCTCACCAGAGTAAGTGCTGTGTAAACAGTTATACTTCAGATGCTGTCCAACAGGTAAAAAAAAAAAAAAGGAAGAAATGAACAGCATTCAATCAGCATCAGCAGTGCTGTGATCTCATGAGATTTCATAGTAAACTTCCTTGAACTGAATAGGGAAATAACATGAGTGTGCATAAGGCACGCTCCCTTGCAAGTCCCGGGACAGGCATACTGATTTGCTGCTTAAAGTCCTTTACAATAGGGTGTGAATACTTAGGACATTTTGAGATAAAATATCTTTATTTTTTACATAGAGATGTTCAGGTGATATTTTCTAGTCAGCTTTTTACAGCTATGCTGCATAACTTTTCGACTGTTTTAACATTTGGGTATCATGTCCCTTTGGCCTCTAGTTATCAAGCTCCGTAAGGAGCTTGATGGCCCCTGTTTCTGGCGAGTCTTCAGACTCGCCAGAAACAGCAGTTATGAAGCAGCGGTCACAAAGACCGCTGCTCCATAACCTCTCCGCCTGCTCTAAGCAGGCGGACAGACATCACCGGAAATCAACCCGATCGAGTACGATCGAGTTGATTGACACCCCCCTGCTGGCGGCCTATTGGCCGCGAGTCTGCAGGGGGCAACGTTGCACCAGCAGCTCTTGTGAGCTGCTGGTGCAATGCTGAATACGGCGAGCGTATTGCTCGCCGTATTCAGCGAGGTCTGTCGGACCTCATCCGCACTGTCGGATCAGGTCCGACAGACCTTGATAACTTGGGGCCTTTAAGTCTAAAAATAACTGACCCCTTTATTTCCATAGCATTTTCAGATGTTTAGTCAGGAGAACTAGTAAGTGGTAATTGTCTCAAAATGGTCTAAATCTTACAATTTTTTTGGATTGTGCTTGAACACTTAACACGAGTGCAATGAGCTTGCAAATAGCGCTCTCTGTGCTGTGCATTAAAAGTATAAGGAAGTATCGCCCGCTTTACTTAAAGGGACACGAAACCCCAAAAAATGTATTTAATAATTTAGACAGAGAATACAATTTTAAACAACTTTCCAATTTACTTCTTTTATTTAATTTGCTTCCTTTTCTTGTTATCCTTTGCTGAAAGGTTTACCTAGGAAATCTCAGGAGCAGCAAAAAACCTAGGTTCTAGCTGCTGATTGGTGGCTGCATATATATACACCAATTGTCATTGGCTCACCCATGTGTTCATTTAGAAACCATTAGTGCATTGCTGTTCCTTCAACAAATGATACCAAGTGAATGAAGCAAATTTGATAATAGAAGTAAATTGGAAAGTTGTTTAAAATTGTATGTTCTAAGTAAATCATGAAAAATATTTTTTTGGGGGTTTCATATACCTTTAAAATTTGTAACCATTCACTTGAAATGCTACATTGAGTGCAAGATAACGCAAGCCGCACTGTCATTTGCACTCAACCTATAATCTAGCGCTATGTATATAACATGGGTATTTTTCAAAATGTTTCAGAAGTTTCACTTATTAATTGAAATTGCTTTTAAATCAATTAAAAAAAAACCCCCACACAAGTAATGCTTTGGTTTGCTAACTCAAAGTTCTTGAGGTCCATTGTTAATCTCCATAAGCCTTTTTTTTAGCCCTTAAAGGGACAGTAAACACCAGAATTTTTGTTGTTTAAAAAGATAGATAATCCCTGTATTACCCATTCCCCAGTTTTGCATAACCAACACTGTTATATTAATATACTTTTTTACCCCTGAGATTACCTTGTTTCTAAGCATCTTCTGACTGCCACCTGATCACATGACATTTTATTTATTATCTATTGACTTTCATTTTAGCCAATTAGTGCCCTGTCTGCCACAATCCACGGGCGTGATCACAATGTTATCCATATGCTGACATGAACTAGCTCTCCCCTGTTGTGAAAAGCAAATAAAAAAGCATGTGATAAGAGGAGACCTTCAAGGGCTTAGAAATTATCATATGAGCCTTCCTAGGTTTAGCTTTCAACTAAGAATACCAAGAGAACAAAGCAAAATTGGTGATAAAAGTAGATTGGAAAGTTGTAAAATAATATGCCCTATTTGAAACATGAAAGTTTTTTTGGACTTGACTGTCCCTTTAATACATCATTTTTTATTATTTTTATTTTTTAAAATATATTTTAATAAAGAACAATATTTTATTACACTGTGCAAACATTTTGTAGCTTACCAGACGTGCTAAAATGTAGAAGTACTTAAAAGAGATTCCAACAGAGGGCGCTCTTCTACAAGCATTCAGATTAAATATACATTATTAGACTATGCAGATTAATTTATTGTAGCTTCTTTGAGTGTTGTAATCCATAATATTTTGTTGGATTAGCATATATTAGTGAAAGGATAGGGAAATAGAGTGCAATGGAATAAGAGAAATAGAAATAAGGTTGACTGGAGATTAAAGGGACATGAAAGCCTAAATTTTTCTTTTGTGATTCTGACAGAGCATACAATTATAATCAAATTTGCTTTGTTCTCATGTTATTCTTTGTTGAAGAGATATATAGATAGGTAATCATGCATGTGTCTGCTACACTACATGACAGGAAGTAGTGCTGCCATCTAGTGCTCTTGCTAATGTATAACACTGTTGAAAAACTGCTGCCATATAGTGCTGAAGACACGTGCACACTCCTGAACTTACCTTCCTGGTTTTCATCAAAGGATACTAAAAAAATTAAAAAATGTTTAAAATGATATTCTCTATCTGAATAATGAAAGAAAAATTTTGGCCTAGATTTGGAGTTTGGCGGTAAAAGGGCTGTTAACGCTCCGCAGGCTTTTTTCTGGCCGCACCATAAATTTAACTCTGGTATCGAGAGTTCAAACAAATGCTGCGTTAGGCTCCAAAAAAGGAGCGTAGAGCATTTTTACCGCAAATGCAACTCTCGATACCAGAGTTGCTTACGGACGCGGCCAGCCTCAAAAACGTGCTCGTGCACGATTCTCCCATAGGAAACAATGGGACTGTTTGAGCTGAAAAAAAACCTAACACCTGCAAAAAAGCAGCGTTCAGCTCCTAACGCAGCCCCATTGTTTCCTATGGGGAAACACTTCCTACGTCTGCACCTAACACTCTAACATGTACCCCGAGTCTAAACACCCCTAACCTTACACTTATTAACCCCTATTCTGCCGCCCCCGCTATCGCTGACCCCTGCATATTTTTTTTAACCCCTAATCTGCCGCTCCGTAAACCGCCGCAACCTACGTTATCCCTATGTACCCCTAATCTGCTGCCCTAACATTGCCGAGCTCTATATTATATTTATTAACCCCTAATCTGCCCCCCTCAATGTCGCCGACACCTGCCTACACTTATTAACCCCTAATCTGCCGAGCGGACCTGAGCGCTACTATAATAAATTTATTAACCCCTAATCCGCCTCACTAACCCTATCATAAATAGTATTAACCCCTAATCTGCCCTCCCTAACATCGCCGACACCTACCTTCAATTATTAACCCCTAATCTGCCGAGCGGACCTCACTGCTATTCTAATAAATGTATTAACCCCTAAAGCTAAGTCTAACCCTAAGACTAACACCCCCTTAGTTAAATATAATTTTAATCTAACGAAATTAATTAACTCTTATTAAATAAATTATTCCTATTTAAAGCTAAATACTTACCTGTAACATAAATCCTAATATAGCTACAATATAAATTATAATTATATTATAGCTATTTTAGGATTAATATTTATTTTACAGGCAACTTTGTAATTATTTTAACCAGGTACAATAGCTATTAAATAGTTAAGAACTATTTAATAGTTACCTAGTTAAAATAATAACAAATTTACCTGTAAAATAAATCCTAACCTAAGATATAATTAAACCTAACACTACCCTATCAATAAATTAATTAAATAAACTACCTACAATTACCTACAATTAACCTAACACTACACTATCAATAAATTAATTAAACACAATTCCTACAAATAAATACAATTAAATAAACTAGCTAAAGTACAAAAAATAAAAAAGAACTAAGTTACAAAAAATAAAAAAATATTTACAAACATAAGAAAAATATTACAACAATTTTAAACTAATTACACCTACTCTAAGCCCCCTAATAAAATAACAAAGCCCCCCAAAATAAAAAATTCCCTACCCTATTCTAAATTAAAAAAGTTACAAGCTCTTTTACCTTAACAGCCCTGAACAGGGCCCTTTGCGGGGCATGCCCCAAGAATTTCAGCTCTTTTGCCTGTAAAAAAAAACATACCATACCCCCCCCCAACATTACAACCCACCACCCACATACCCCTAATCTAACCCAAACCCCCCTTAAAGAAACCTAACACTAAGCCCCTGAAGATCTTCCTACCTTGTCTTCACCATCCAGGTATCACCGATCCGTCCTGGCTCCAACATCTTCATCCAACCCAAGCGGGGGGTGGCGATCCATCATCCGGTGGCTGAAGAGGTCCAGAAGAGGCTCCAAAGTCTTCCTCCTATCCGGCAAGAAGAGGACATCCGGACCGGCAAACATCTTCTCCAAGCGGCAACTTCGATCTTCTTCCATCCGGTGCGGAGCGGGTCCATCTTGAAGCAGGCGACGCGGATCCATCCTCTTCTTCCGTTGTCTCCCGACGAATGACGGTTCCTTTAAGGGACATCATCCAAGATGGCGTCCCTCGAATTCCGATTGGCTGATAGGATTCTATCAGCCAATCGGAATTAAGGTAAGAATTTTCTGATTGGCTGATGGAATCAGCCAATCAGAATCAAGTTCAATCCGATTGGCTGATCCAATCAGCCAATCAGATTGAGCTTGCATTCTATTGGCTGATCGGAACAGCCAATAGAATGCAAGCTCAATCTGATTGGCTGATTGGATCAGCCAATCGGATTGAACTTGATTCTGATTGGCTGATTCCATCAGCCAATCAGAAAATTCCTACCTTAATTCCGATTGGCTGATAGAATCCTATCAGCCAATCGGAATTCGAGGGACGCCATCTTGGATGACGTCCCTTAAAGGAACCGTCATTCGTCGGGAGACAACGGAAGAAGAGGATGGATCCGCGTCGCCTGCTTCAAGATGGACCCGCTCCGCACCGGATGGAAAAAGATCGAAGATGCCGCTTGGAGAAGATGTTTGCCGGTCCGGATGTCCTCTTCTTGCCGGATAGGAGGAAGACTTTGGAGCCTCTTCTGGACCTCTTCAGCCACCGGATGATGGATCGCCAACCCCCGCTTGGGTTGGATGAAGATGTTGGAGCCAGGACGGATCGGTGATACCTGGATGGTGAAGACAAGGTAGGAAGATCTTCAGGGGCTTAGTGTTAGGTTTCTTTAAGGGGGGTTTGGGTTAGATTAGGGGTATGTGGGTGGTGGGTTGTAATGTTGGGGGTGGGGTATGGTATGTTTTTTTTTACAGGCAAAAGAGCTGAAATTCTTGGGGCATGCCCCGCAAAGGGCCCTGTTCAGGGCTGGTAAGGTAAAAGAGCTTAACACACACAGTAGAGAACAATGGCGCTAACCCTTTCTGGAAATATTAATAATATTATTATTTCTTCAATACCTCACTGGTTTAAAAATACCACATTAAACATACATAAAAAAACCAACACATATACAAAATAAAAATAGAAAACAATGTTATTTTCTCCTTTTGTTAAAAACGAACTAACCCAAATATGCAAACATATGCGACAATAAAAAATGTATATTACCACCTCCGGATGGAATCAACTGTATCCCACTTGAGAACTCTGCTGCTTATTTTGCCAAATGTATCCTTCGTACCACTTGCAGTAGGGCAGGAACTTTCACTCTAAAAGAAAAAAGCGCAAACAGGACTCAAGTGCAATTAAACACACAGTGACAACCGCGCTCAAAGAATCACACTTACAATGTTTATTAGAAATAAAAGCACTTAAACAATCAACGGTTAAAGTTGTAAAGACTCCTGGTACTCAGCTGCTCCAAAGGCGCTCCCCACTTTATGTATAATAAGTTCCACACATCCACCGGAACTTTGATTGCAGGAAAAGACTTATTGCTCCAACTACGGAAGCCCTGTGTAACCAAAACAGGGCAAGCGTATCCTTCCTAGAAAGCTTGAGACTACGGATCCTCTAAACAGTCACAAGTCCTCAAAAATTACCCCAACGCGTTTCATCTGCTAACGTGCAGACTTCCTCAAGGAGAATAGTAAATGATGTGATCACATCATTTACTATTCTCCTTGAGGAAGTCTGCACGTTAGCAGATGAAACGCGTTGGGGTAATTTTTGAGGACTTGTGACTGTTTAGAGGATCCGTAGTCTCAAGCTTTCTAGGAAGGATACGCTTGCCCTGTTTTGGTTACACAGGGCTTCCGTAGTTGGAGCAATAAGTCTTTTCCTGCAATCAAAGTTCCGGTGGATGTGTGGAACTTATTATACATAAAGTGGGGAGCGCCTTTGGAGCAGCTGAGTACCAGGAGTCTTTACAACTTTAACCGTTGATTGTTTAAGTGCTTTTATTTCTAATAAACATTGTAAGTGTGATTCTTTGAGCGCGGTTGTCACTGTGTGTTTAATTGCACTTGAGTCCTGTTTGCGCTTTTTTCTTTTAGAGTGAAAGGTAAAAGAGCTTGTAACTTTTTTAATTTAGAATAGGGTAGGGAATTTTTTTATTTTGGGGGCTTTGTTATTTTATTAGGGGGCTTAGAGTAGGTGTAATTAGTTTAAAATTGTTGTAATATTTTTCTTATGTTTGTAAATATTTTTTTATTTTTTGTAACTTAGTTCTTTTTTATTTTTTGTACTTTAGCTAGTTTATTTAATTGTATTTATTTGTAGGAATTGTGTTTAATTAATTTATTGATAGTGTAGTGTTAGGTTAATTGTAGGTAATTGTAGGTAGTTTATTTAATTAATTTATTGATAGGGTAGTGTTAGGTTTAATTATATCTTAGGTTAGGATTTATTTTACAGGTAAATTTGTTATTATTTTAACTAGGTAACTATTAAATAGTACTTAACTATTTAATAGCTATTGTACCTGGTTAAAATAATTACAAAGTTGCCTGTAAAATAAATATTAATCCTAAAATAGCTATAATATAATTATAATTTATATTGTAGCTATATTAGGATTTATTTTACAGGTAAGTATTTAGCTTTAAATAGGAATAATTTATTTAATAAGAGTTAATTTATTTCGTTAGATGTAAATTATATTTAAGTTAGGGGGGTGTTAGTGTTAGGGTTAGACTTAGCTTTAGGGGTTAATCCATTTATTATAGTAGCGATGAGCTCCGGTCGTCAGATTAGGGGTTAATAATTGAAGGTAGGTGTCGGCGATGTTAGGGAGGGCAGATTAGGGGTTAATACTATTTATGATAGGGTTAGTGAGGCGGGTTAGGGGTTAATAACTTTATTATAGTAGCGGTGCGGTCCGCTCGGCAGATTAGGGGTTAATAAGTGTAGGCAGGTGTCGGCGACGTTGAGGGGGGCAGATTAGGGGTTAATAAATATAATATAGGGGTCGGCGGTGTTAGGGGCAGCAGATTAGGGGTACATAGGGATAACGTAGGTGGCGGCGCTTTGCGGTCGGAAGATTAGGGGTTAATTATTTTAAGTAGCTGGCGGCGACGTTGTGGGGGGCAGGTTAGGGGTTAATAAATATAATATAGGGGTCGGCGGGGTTAGGGGCAGCAGATTAGGGGTACATAAGTATAACGTAGCTGGCGGTCGGCAGATTAGGGGTTAAAAAAATTTAATCGAGTTGCGGCGATGTGGGGGGAGCTCGGTTTAGGGGTACATAGGTAGTTTATGGGTGTTAGTGTACTTTAGGGTACAGTAGTTAAGAGCTTTATGAACCGGCATTAGCCCAGAAAGCTCTTAACTCCTGCTATTTTCAGGCGGCTGGAGTTTTGTCGTTAGAGCTCTAACGCTCACTTCAGAAACGACTCTAAATACCGGCGTTAGAAAGATCCCATTGAAAAGATAGGATACGCAAATGGCGTAGGGGGATCTGCGGTATGGAAAAGTCGCGGCTGAAAAGTGAGCGTTAGACCCTTTAATCACTGACTCCAAATACCAGCGGGCGGCCAAAACCAGCGTTAGGAGCCTCTAACGCTGGTTTTGACGGCTACCGCCGAACTCCAAATCTAGGCCTTAGTGTTTTATATCCCTTTAACCCTTAAGTGCTAACGACGGCTCTGAGCCGTCTCAGAGTTTCCGAGTCTGGTGCAGTGACGTGCAGTGAAGTCAGAGGCTGGTGAGGCACTAGATATGATACGACGGAGAAACACATGTACAGAAGGCCGCAAGTACCCCCAACAGGGCAGGTTTAAATGATAGCTGAACCAGTGCACAGGTGACATAATCAGGTGATTGGTGAGAGCAAGTTAGTAACCACTGAGTTACTGATCAGCTGATTACTTCACCTGTGCACTGATTCAGCTATAATGAAAACCTGGCCTGTTGGGGGTACTTGAGGCCATTGTTGAGAAACACTGCACTAAAGCACCAGCTCATCGGAAATGTATTGATTACCTGGAGAATAAAGCACACATATTTTGCTCACTGACACCCACAC
Organism: Bombina bombina; assembly: GCF_027579735.1. Lineage (NCBI taxonomy): Eukaryota > Metazoa > Chordata > Amphibia > Anura > Bombinatoridae > Bombina > Bombina bombina. The sequence continues at coordinate 59,950,405 of NC_069508.1, forward strand.
ACACTCTGCTCACATACACACTCACACAATTCTGTGGCACAGTGCCAGTTACTAAGCAATTAGAATGATACACAATCTCTTCTCTACTCACTACTGTATTGTAAAAATAGAAATAATTTACCATACAAATTTTACACAAAGGACAAGTTATCAATACTGCCAACACAGCTTCTGCAATATGGTGTTCAAGAAACGCATGTGCACATCCCACTTAGGTATGCTCTTCAACAAAGGACACCAAAGGATACCAAAAGAATGAAGTACATAATAAAAGTAAAATAGAAAGTTTATTTATTTATTTTTTGTGTGCAATTTCTATCTGAATGATGGAAATGTAATTATGACTTTCATGTTCCTTTCAAAAACTAATTTGATTTGCTGACATGGGGCCAGTAACAGTTGATGCTAATTCTCAAAATATAAATAACTAGAAAAGTCTATTAAAATAGCATGCTCTACCTCAATCATTAAAGTTTAATTTTAAATGTCTCCCTTTGACTATGTGTTTAACCAGTTACTTTACAGTGGCATTATTTCTAAAAACATTTAACTGCAATAATTACATATATTTTTTAAATGACTCATTATCTCCTTTTTATTAATATAAACTTGTATAAAAGCAGCACATATTAAAAACACAATGCAACAGCTTTCAATAGATTTGTGAATTACAAGTTAACAGCAGTCTTTAAATAAATGGAGACACAGAGAAAAATAAAAATAGATACTGCATCCTCTGACTGAACAGACATAACATATATGGAGTTTGTATCTAATTAAATCAAATAACCATGAAAAAGGGAGGCTTAGCAATATTCAATTTCAAAAACTTTAATTTAAATAATGTGGACACTGCACACTTAACTTCAAACTCTGGGTTTTAAATTATGGATTTAAATTTGAATTGACCCTTTGACTTCCTGTCAGTATTGGGTTATGCTCACTTACTGTCCTCCTGTTAATGAGCTGTATATGAACACAATTTGTGAATCACAAGAGATGTAGAATACTACTTTACTCTTCTGCTTGGAGTCATCTGTTCTTAGGTTACCTCAGCTTCCAGTTGTGTCACATGACCCTGCTCACTGCATCCTCTTTCTGATTAATCTATATATCCTTCACTTGCTAGGAGGCATCAAGAGGGGTGCCTCCTATTGGTCCCAATTTTTGCTGCTAATATATTGACAGAACACAGGTGGCACAGCAGCACAGCTTTTCCTTTGACCCATGTTCTGCAATGGAGAGAAGCGTTCCTGTACCTGCCTCTCCATAGCATTACATGGGGGAAAATATTTTTTTTTTACTTTTTTTTTTTTTTTTAATTAAAATTAATTAAGCTTTGGCCACATATGGCAGGGTAGGCACTGCCTCCCCTGCCTCTTATGAGTGTACATCCCTGGTCTGGTGCTAACGACGGCTCAGAGCCGTCGCTAGCACTCTCCCACCTTGAGGGAGATCTGGGGCTCCCATCCACTCCTACCCCAGCGATCGGGCCTGCATAGTGACAGGCATCGCCGGGGCTTCACGTTTTGCACGGTGAAGTCACGCGCAATAACGTGATGACTTCACCACGCAACTTTATTAAAAAATTACAATACAAAGTATAGGGAAAAGGGGCATGCTGCTTAGATGCCTGTATCTCAGGCATCTAAGCAGCTACAGGCCCCCAAGAGCCACCGTTAGAAAGGTAATCGCCTAACCTTTCCAACAGTGTACGTCTTGGGGATCTGAAAAAAACATACAAAAGTTAAAAAATTAAAATTTCAAAAATTAAAATGAAAAAAAAACTTAAATCACATATGCACCCAGGTGGCGAAAGTGCTTAGCATTTAAATGGTTAACAAAGAAATTACATTGGAGAAAAGAAGAATAAAGAATAGACAAGAGAGTCAGGAAAGGAGGGAAGAGAGAGAGAATTAGGAGAGAGGGAGAAAAACAGCTCACACATGTCCTCAGTAACCCTATGTATGCCAGTTGCATGCCCAAATTAGCTTGGACCAGTAAAAATCATCACTGTATCTCATTAATAGCACACACACCATCCTAAAGCAGACCCTGTATCCCCTTTATGACAATGAGAAGCACACACCAGTCCCTAGGCCAGGCTAATGCCCCCTGCATCCAATTTATGTCAGCTGTATGGCCACATCAGACCAGACTATGCACATGCTTCTGTGCCAGTAATGTACACACTAACCATAAATTCAATCCCTATTTTGAGCCAGTGACCCAGAGTACTGATTAAGCTTCCTTGCCTAGCCTGCTTGCCTTTATATACATTGTGCACTCTTTTTTTTTGTTTTTGTTTTTTAAATAAAGTTTAAAGCGTCATCCTATGTAAAAATAAATCTACTTTTTTAAAGCATTTCACATTTAAAGGGACACTGAACCCAAATTTTTCCTTTCATGATTCAGATAGAGCATGCAATTTTAAGCAACTTTCTAATTTACTTCTATTATCGATTTTTCTTCGTTCTCTTGCTATCTTTATTTGAAAAAGAAGGCATCTAAGCTAAGGAGCCAGCACATTTTTGGTTCAGAACCATGGACTGCACTTGTTTATTGGTGCTGTCCAATCAGCAAGGACAACCCAGTATGTTCACCAAAAATGGGCCGGCATCTAAACTTACATTCTTGCTTTTCAAATAAACATACCAAGAGAATGAAGAAAATGTGATAATAGGAGAATATTAGAAAGTTGCTTAAAATTGCATGCTCTATCTGAATCACAAAAGTTCAGGGTTCAGTGTCCCTTTAACCAAATTCACTTTCTTTTACTATATGTTTGACTGCTTCAAAAGGGTTAAATCAGGGGTGGGGAATTATCGGCCCTCCAGATGTTATAGACTACATCTCCCATTTCAGCAATAATGCTGGCAAAGCATAGGGTGACCATATTGCCGCTTTAAAAAGGGACACATATGAAAAATACATATGTCAGGGTGGTTTTCAGGGCTGTTTAAAGAAATGTTTTGTATAAGAACCCTGACATATGTATTATTCATATGTGTCCCTTTTAAAAGTGGCAATATGGTCAGCCAAGCAAAGCAATCATGGCAGATGTAGTCCATAACATCTGGAAGGCTGATAGTATCCACTCCTGGGTAAAATACATAATACCCAGTCTGATTAGGATCTTGTATTGTATGAAATATAACTATGGAACCAAGATGTCTGCAAATGCAAAATAATGTAGTTTATATTTATTTTACAAACTATATACAAATCAAAAACAGATGAGACACATTGAACAATTGATTACATTACAATAAAAATTGTAAATGCACTATCGTGTTATGTCTTTGCAGTCTCAAGTGTGACATTAAAGACGATTTATAGCATACCTTTAAACTAGACGTGCATTTCGTTCCGAATCGAAATTCAGACGAATTCGCCAAATTCGAAGATTCAAATCGATTTGAATTTCCGAATTACCCTAGCAACAAAACCAAACTAATCCGAATGCATTTGTAATGAATAAATCCGAATTTGTTTGGATTTATTCGTTACATTCAAATGGCCGCAAACTAATCACAATTCAGTATAAAATTTAAATTTAGTGAGATAGAACAGTGAAATAATTCCGTTTGTGTAACTTGGAACCATCTGAATCAACATAACACGTACCGAACCTCCAAATTTACAAATCAAATCCAAAACAAATACATGCAATACATTCAAATTTATTAGAATCCGAATGAATACTAAACAAATACATTCGAATGTATCCGAATTCGAATCGATCTAAAATGAAATTCGAAAAAATCGGAATCAGTCCCAAACGAACCGAAACAAAATTTTCCCCTGTGCACATGTCTACTCCAAACCTTCTGGTTTTTAAATCTGAGGCTGAGATGTGGGAAGGAGAATGTAGGTTAATCAATTAAAAGCACAAAAGAAGTTTAGTGGTCTGGAGGCTATATGCGCACATGGAACTGATGTAGCTGAGGGTGTTCCATAGTCACAACTAGATGGTTCAGTGGGACGTCAAGGTACTTATGGGCATGGTTTAGATGCCCTAAGTTTAAATATATATATAAAACCGGGACATTAACATAAGGAATGGTAGGAAAGGAAAGCATGATTAGCTACCAATCCATTAAATATAAGTCAGTGGTCTGAGTTTTCAAGAATAATCATTGTAGCTGTTTGCTTTCCGTTATTGACCTGAGCTTGTTCCTGATTTTGTATATGTGTGATCCTTTTCTCTGACGTCTGATTTTTGAACTGACCTACTGGATCTTCTTCATTGCCTGTTTTTTTTTTATCAAGCTGCTACTCCTGAGCACCTTCTACACTCCTGAATTCACCTTGTTCTCTGCAGCTTCTGAACTCTCCTTGCCCACTGTAGCTTCAGAGTACATCTTGCCCGCTGAAGTTCTTGAGTATGTCTAGTATGCTTCACCCCTTGAGCACACCTAGTAAACTGCAGCCCCTGAGCACACCTTGTATGCTTCAACCCCTGAACTCCTGGCCTGGTCCACTGCAGCTCCTGGACATATCTGGTTATCAGTACTTTTGACTACTTCTCCTTAAATACTGTAAAGCCTTGTAGCTCCTGGCTGAGCCTATTGTCCAGCTTGTCTTTGGATTTGAGTCCATGTGTGTCCAGTCACTGATAGCAGCTATGTGTGTCCTGGCTTTGATACCAGTTCCTGTATTTTTCTTTGCCCAATTATGTGTAATGGTAAGAAATGTACACTAGCCCCATTTCCTAAACGAGAGCCTGTGCTTAATTACACCTCTTCATTTGAGCTTCACTCTCCACTGTCATGAAAATAGTATAGCTAAATTACGTAAATCTCAAATTCCTAATTTAAACTATATATTAAGGCAAATCAGTCCATAAATTGATATAAATGTGAACAAAAGACTAATGAGTTGGATAACAGAGAATGTTTTAGATGTTTGGAAATATTTTATGTATCATTGTTTGGTAGCATGGGGAGTTATATTTCTGATGTTCATTGCATAGTTTATAGCTGTGATAAAGTAGATATTTTTTGGTGTTTCAAGAGATTAATCTACCCCAAACTCAAGACACTCATAACAGTACTGTATAATGAGGTCTGCACATTCAGAATCATTGTCCAAAATGATGTCCCTTAAACAAATAAAGTAGTCAGGTACCACCCCTGGTTTATTAATGGTAATTAGCTTTAAGGAGTCAGCATCCCTAAAATATATATGGAGGGATAATCTTAAACTATGCAAGACTAATCTTAGAATTAGATATTGTTACAGATCTTGAGGCCATTTTTAATACAGCTATTTTATATGGACTATACATTTTAATGTACTTGCCACCCCTCCAATGGACCACAATCACACAGTCCTCAGTGGCTGCTATTTTCCTCTACTTCCATCCTGCTCTGAAACAGCCCATACCTTACATATATTTTTTCCAATATAGTACTAAGTAACTTCTCTCTCTCCTATTGCACAGGATGCAAGGAACTGTAGTTCCCAGGAGCTATGGTGGTTAAAGTCTTAAAAGTGCAACACGATTATGCTACTGCACCTGTTAACCTGAGCACATATAATTAGGTTTAGAAAATTGAGTTTTCATGTTCCTTTTACATTTTCTATGAAAAAGTGTAACCAGTCCATGAAAAAATACCAAATCTTTTTCAAATAGTGGCATCTTGTTTCCCTTGGTTCTAGATCACGTGGGATAAAGAAAAAGTGAGAGTTACGTGGACTAGAGGGGAGTGAGACAACACTATTTCTATTTTTTTTATTTTTTTTTACTTTCCATCAAGCTGTATTACGTGTTTGTTTTAGTTTTTTGTCTCTAATTGCATAATGGGCAGACATCACTGGTACAATCTTTTTAACAATAACATTTGCGTTGCATTTATCATTCTTGGACTGTTTTACAGCCTTGAAGGTTGATCTGAAAACACTAACAGATGCATTAGTACTTGAGTATAAAGCTATTTTTGTACTTGAAATGTTGAGGTAATTACATTTGTACATTTTACATTTAGACACTAAAGTCAAACCTGAGAGAACAATATATTTTAATATATGGTCTATTTATCACAAGCTATTTAAAATGACAGGTTTGTAATTGTCATCCATATTTGTATTTTAAAATGTGAAGTCATAGATAACAAGATTGAACAAATTCTGTAAATTCCCACATTTCATCATACATCTCCTCAATATGAGAATTAGTTCATGACAGAAGCACACAGCCCACTGTCACTGTGCTCTGAGAAAGGCAATACTTGTGTATGCCATTCTCTGGGATTGTAAGACCTTAGACTGACACACTTTTTAGTACACCATTTTGGAAACTGGGCAGCATCACTAGGCCATTTCTGAATATTGCAAGCACTATATAAGGAAGTGCAAGAGTCCATTTGTGATTGGTCATTGATTTTGATACCAAAGGGTTGACATGACCCCTACCACTCGCCCTTTCTTACCTTCAGTCCTCACAAACAGGTCTGATCTGCCTACTTAGTTCTGACCATATCTTCGTATAGTACTTGCTGTCCATTCCTATCTATTGTACCTGATTACCATATACCACTTATATCTGGTGGTCAGAATATGCCTATATCATCTGCTGCCACTATCAGTCTGACAACCATCTGCCTTAATGGACACTATCCTTTATAACAAAAAAAAAACTTGACCCTTATTGGACTCTGACCTCGTACCACCACTTCACTTTGTAGACTAAGTCTAAGGTCTGTTATTTGTCTTCTAGGACTTCTTACTTATATACACTGAAACCCATCTGGAATGGTAAGAATTGAGACTGATTGATTCATGTAATGAACTAATTTAGTGAGTGGGCTCAATTTCAACAGTGGTCCCCACCCATCTACAGTTCCGAAAGGTTATACTGATTCAATCAGTCAGGATTATTACATTTCCTATAACTAGAGGATGGAGTTCTTTAGAAGAAACCAAAATGAGAGGATTGTGAGATGCTGATGTTGATCAGAAGAGGCCGAATACCTGTAGGACTTAAATGTTAAGAAATTAAGATTAAAGGGGCCTTTTCAAAGTATGCTTTTTATTCTGTTGCAATTTGGGGGATAAGGAGTTGGACCATGTAGGGTAATTACTAATCAGGTTTATACAGGGGGTAATTTTTTTAAGAGTTAAGGGGGTTTTGCAAATGGGGCATTATTGTTAGGATAGTATTTTTTGGTTATTTGCAGTTGTGGAAGGGCCACATCTATTTGCTGTGGGGGAGTTCTAGAAATTCTAAAAATTAATTTATTCTTTAATTATAGGCAATTTAGACCTTATATTTGGAAGAATCCTTTTAGAAAATTATGAAGCCTTTGATTGGTACCAAAAACTCTGGTACAACTTTGATTGACAGGCAGGTGTGTGCATGATGCATATGCATAAAACACAAGCTTTAAAGGCTCCAAAATATAAACATCCTGCGCCAATAATAGTAAAAAAAAAAAGCCTCCTTTTTAAGGGAGTACATAGTGAAAATACCAGACTTTTAGCACTGGAATGTCTCTTTAAATATTTCTCTTGATGGCTGATCCGGTGAAGTCACATTTTGGTACGGACATGTAAACTTTAGTGTTTGAAAAAGGTCTCTATTTTATCCCCTTAAAGGCCTGCTCTTTCTATGGGGATAGTTTTTTTAATAGTGTGGTTTCGCCGCAATTGATTTCGGTAGGCCTGCTGGAGGGAGGTCATAATAGTGCAATCTTGTTGCTATTATGGCCAGAAAACATAAAGGCAGGGTACGTTGTGGTCATTAAGGGGTTAAAAGTTGTTTTTATCTGATATTTTTTTTGTCCTGTTCCTAACACCCCATTTGATGCTGAGGTATCCATTTACTGGCCACAAAAACAGGAGTACCAAGGTATATTCATTACGCAACGTCAATCCTGCACTCAAAAAAAATAACGTTTTTGCATGGGATTTCCATGAGGCTAAAATGCTTGCATTCCAGCCTATACCGACACGATCAGTTTCTCTATTTGAAGGCAGTAGTTATGAGTTTTGCGCAACAAAAACGTTTCACAAAACTCATAACTAAACTGTTACAAAGTACACTAACACCCATAAACCTATTAACCCCTAAACCGTCGCCCTCTCGCATCATAAGCACTATTTAAAATGTATTAACCCCTAATCTGCCGCTCCCTACATCACTGCCACTAATAAAAGTTATTAACCCCTATTCGGCCACTCCCCGACATTGCCACCACTATAATAAAGTTATTAACCCCTATTCCCCCGCTCCCCAACTTTGCAGACACTGTAATAAAGCTATTAACCCCTATTCTGCCGTTCGCCGACATCGCCGCCACTAAATAAAGTTATTAACCCCTAAACCTCTAGCCTCCCAAATCACCGCCACTAAATAAACCTATTAACCCCTAAACCGCAAGCCCCCCACATCGCAAAAAACTAAAATAACCTAATAATCCCCTAACTTTAAATTAAAATTACAATATCCCTATCTTAAAATAAATAAAAACTTACTTGTGAAATTAAAAAAACCTAAGTTTAAACTAACAATTAACCTAACATAACTATTATACTAAAATTAAAATAACTACCAATTAAATAAGCTAAATTACACATTACAAAAACTAACACTACTAAAAAAAGTTTGTCTAAAAATACAAAATTACAAAAAATAACAAACACTAAATTATGAAAAATAACAAACGAAATTATCCAAAATAAAAACAATTACACCTAATCTAATAGCCCTATAAAAATAAAAAAGCCCCCCAAAATAAAAAAACCCTAGCCTACAATAAACTACCAATAGCACTTAAAAAGGCCTTTTTTAGGGTATTGCCCTCAATAAATCAGCTCTTTTACCTGTAAAAAATACAAAGACCCCCCAACAGTAAAACCCACCACCCAGCCAACCCCCCAAAATAAAAAACCTAACTCTAACAAAAACCTAATTCAGCTCTTTTACATTTCCCTTAAAAGGGCATTCAGCTCTTTTAAAAAGTCCAAACCCTAATCTAAAAAAAAAAAAACACCCAAAAAAGTAAAAAAAAACACTAACCCCTGAAGATCCACTTACAGTTTCTGAAGTCCGGACATACAGGCGGTGAGAAGTCTTCATCCCGGCGGCGAGGTCTTCATCCATCCAGGCGGCGTCTTCTATCTTCTTCCAGGCGGCGTCTTCTATTTTCATCCCGGAGGCGTGGAGCGGGTTCATCCTTGAAGATATCAGGCATGGAGCGTCCTCTTCATACAGTCACCGGCATACACTGCATCTTCAATGCAAGGGAGCTTTTTTTTAAAAATGGCGTTTCTTGCATTCCTATTGACTGATTTGATTTTTGAAATTCAAATCAGCCGATAGGATGAGAGCTACTGAAATTCTATTGGCTATTCAAATCATACAATAGAATTTCAGTAGCTCTCATCCTATTGGCTGATTTGAACAGCCAATAGGATTTTAGTAGCTCTCATCCTATTGGCTGATTTGAATTTCAAAAATTTTGGAAAGGCTCCCTTGCATTGAAGATTCAGTGTACGGCGGTGACCGTATGAAGAGGACGCTCCGTGCCAGATTTCTTCAAGGATGGACCCGCTCTGCTCCTGCGGGGATGAAGATAGAAAATGCTGCCTGGATGGATGAAGACCTCGCCGTCTGGATGAAAACTTGTCGCCGCCTGGAGAAACTGTAAGTGGATCGTCGGGGGTTAGTGTTAGTTTTTTTTTTTTTTTTACTTATTTGGGTGTTTTTCTTTTAGATTAGAGTTTGGACTTTTTTAAAAGAGCTGAATGCCCTTTTAAGGGCATGTAAAAGAGCTGAATGTCCATTTAAGGGCAATGCCCATACAAATGCCTTTTTCAGGTCAATGGGTAGCTAGGTTTTTGTTAGAGTTAGGTTTTTTATTTTGGGGGGTTGGTTGGGTGGTGGGTTTTACTGTTGGGATTTTTTAGTATTTTGTTACAGGTAAAAGAGCTGGTTTCTTTAGGGCAATGCCCTACAAAAGGCCCTTTTAAGGGTTGGTAGTTTATTTTAGTCTATGGTTTATTATGATTTATTTTTTATTTTTATAGGGCTATTAGATTAGGTGTAATTTTTTTGGGGGGATAATTTCGTTTGTTATTTTACATAATTTAGTAGTTGTTATTTTTTGTCATTTAGTATTTGTTATTTTTTGTAATTTTAGACTTACATTTTTTTAGTAGTGTTAGTTTTTTTTAATGTGTAATTTAGTTTATTTAATTGGTAGTTATTTTAATTTTAGTATAATAGTTATGTTAGGTTAATTGTTAGTTTAAACTTGTTTTTTTAATTTCACAGGTAAGTTTTTATTTATTTTAAGACAGGTAAGTTTTTATTTATTTTAAGATATTGTAATTTTAATTAAAAGTTAGGGGGTTGTTAGGTTTAGGGGTTAAAGTTTAATTTTTTTTTAGATGTGGGGGGCTGGCGGTTTAGGGGTTAATACGTTTATTTAGTGGCGGTGATGTGGGAGGCCAGAGGTTTAGGGGTTAATAACTTTATTTAGTGACAGCGATATCGAGGAGCTTTATCAAAGTGTCGGCGATGTTGGGGTACGGGGGAATAGGGGTTAATAACTTTAGTATAGTGGCGGCGATGTCGGGGAGCAACGGAATAGTGGTTAATAACTTTTATTAGTGGCGGTGATGTCGGGAGCGGCAGATTAGGGGTTAATAACTTTATTTCTGTGTCGGCAATGTCAGGGGCAGCAGATTAGGGGTGTTGAGACTTGGGGGCCAATTTATTAAATCTCTGTCCGACATTTAATAAGATCCGATCAGAGGACCATGTCCTAAAGACATAGCTGAATGCGTAGAGCAATACGCTCTCCGCATTCAGCATTGCACCAGCAGTGGTGCAATGCTGCCCCCTGCAGATTTGCGACCAATCGGACGCTAGCAGGAGGTGTCAATCAAATTCGATCAGGTTGATTTCCAGCGATGTCTGTCCGCCTCCTCAGAGCAGGCGGACAGGTTATGGAGCAGTTGTCTTTAGATCGCTGCTTCATAACTTTTGTTTCTGGCGTGCCTGAAGGCTCGTCAGAAACGCGGGGCATCAAGCTCCACATGGAGCTTGATAAATCGGCCCCTTCGGGTTTATGTCAGGGTGTTAGGTTTAAAAGTAACTTTTTTTTCCCATGGACATCAATAGGGTTGCGTTACGGCGATCGCCATTCCGTGCTTCAGGTGTTTTTTTCTAACACTCTCTCCCCATTGATGTCTATGGGGAAAGCGTGCACGAGCACGTATTCTCAGCCCTTGGATTTTGTGCGTTATGGAGCTTAACGCAACCATATCGCACGCACAAGGCGGCTTTTCAGAAACTTGTAATGGCAGCGCTATGGAGGGTGAAATAACGCAACTGTTTCGTAATCTAGGCGATTATTTTTTTTACCACTTTTCCTATAATCTAACTCTAAGGGGTAGATTTGACAAGGGCCGGATGGCACTTGTTCTCCTTGTTTTCCCCCGAGTCTTCAGGCTTGCCGGAAACCGCAGTTATGAAGCAGCGGTCTAAAGACCGCTGCTCCATAACTTGTCCGCTGCCTCTGAGGCTGCGGTCTTCAATCCACCTGATCCTATATGATCGTGCTGATTGACACCCCCTGCTAGCGGCCGGTTGGCCTAGAATCTGCAGGGAGCAGCATTGCACAAGAAGTTCTGGTGAACTGCTTGTGCAATGATAAATGCCGACAGCGTATGCAGTTGGCATTCAGCCATGTCTGTCGGACATGATACACTACAGCGTATCATGTCGGACAGACATTGGTAAATTTACCCCTAAAAATAGTTGTTTTTCTACTGCCCTGAAAGAGTGTTTACTACATGCTACTAGATTTAGCCCCGTGACCCAGCGATAATCTACACAGAGGCTGCTTGATCAGTATCGGAGCTCATTTATATTTTTATGATTATAACTGTATGGTTAAGCACCAGGTAGAACCTACCTTGTCCTTAAAGGGACAGTGAAGTCATAATTAGACATTAAGAAATTAGACAGAGCATACAATTTTAAACAACTTTCCTATTTACTTTTATTATTTACTTTGCTTCCTTCTCTTGTTATTCTTTGCTGAAAGGTTTTAGCTAGGAGTGCTCAGGAGCAGCAAAGAACCTAGGTTCTAGCTGCTGATTGGTGGCTGCATATATATACTGATTGTTTTTGGGACACCCATGTGTAGTTAGAAACCAGTAGTGAATTGCTGCTTCTTTAACAAATGATACCAATAGAATGAAACAAATTTGCTAATAGAAGTAAACTGGAAAGTTTTTTAAAATTGTACGTTCTACCTAAATCATGAAAAAAAAAAAATTGGGTTTCATGTCCCTTTAAACTAAAGTGGTTACAATTTTTTAATACAACAATAAAAGTTTTTTTCATTTTGACACTCTAAGTGCAGTGAATCCCCTTGTTTCCTTGGTGTAAAGTGCGGTTGGGATTACAGATAATCAGTCTGCACCCCACAAGGTCTAATAATTTGGTACAGCCCTGAAGCTCCTTTGAGCTTTGGCATTCTTTATGGCTCATTTGTTTGTGTCCTTACTTGCAACAGGGAAGGAGATAAGATAAACACAATTAAGAGTTGGGCCGGATTAATGTAGGAGCTTCTGGAGCTGCAGTTCCAGGCCCATGATGCTAAACAAGCCCCATGACAGGTGTGTTTACAGTTTTTTTTCTTTTACACAGTGGTGGTCTGATGAAGTCAGTCTGTAACTTTTAAGTGGCTGACAAGTTGACTGCAGAAGATGATGCTGGAACTTTGAGTCAGAGCTTCTCAGTCAGGTAAAGGTGAATAATATTTTTTTGTTTGAATTTAAAACAAATTGGTCAAAAGTCATAATTCATAGGCATGTAGGTGGGTGGCCCTAAATAGGGCAGTCTCATTCAAGGCAGGGCAACTAGTAAATATTTTGGTTAAGGATGCCAAAAGTAGCTCTAACCAAATAGTTTTAGCAGCATAGAGGTCAATCAAAGGAATAAAATTACTTTTCTATTTGAGTGTGTGTGTTTGTGAGTGTCTGTGTGTTAATGTGCCTGGGTGCCTGTATGTGTGTGAGTGTTTTTGTGTGTTTGTTTGTGTTAGTGGGTGTGTTTCAGTGTGTTTGGGTGCATGTATGTGTAAGTGTGCAAGTGTTTCAGTGTGTGTGTGTGTGTTAGTGTGTCTGGGTGCCTGTATGTGTATGTGTGCGAGTGTTTCAATGTGTGTGTGTTAGTGTGTCTGGGTGCCTGTATGTGTATGTGTGCGAGTGTTTCAATGTGTGTGTGTTAGTGTATCTGGGTGCCTGTATGTGTATGTGTGGAGTGTTTCTGTGTGTTTGTTTGTCCTAGTGTGTGTGTCAGTGTGTCTGGGTGCCTGTATTGGTATGTGTGTGAGTGCTTCAGAGTGTTTGTTAGTGTGTCTGGGTGCCTGTATGTGTGTGTGTGTGTGTGTGTGTGTGTGTGTGTGTGTGTGTGTGTGTGTGTGTGTGTGTGTGTGTGTGTGTGTGTGTGTGTGTGAAAATAGGCCAGCCAACGTCTTTAGCTTCTAGTCTGTGAACCCCTTAGTCTGGCACTGATTAAGAGGCAACAAAATGACAGTTTTAAATGCATTTAACACAATTTGTATACAAATGTTTTGCACTGTTTACTGAAATATTCATACAAACATATATAAAGAAATATTATAATGTTCATTGAATTAATTCAACTTTTAGTATCATTAAAATATATGATTTAATCCATAATATACTGGATAACACAGAGAAGAAAAAAACAGGTATTGTAATTATAATATGATTATTTCTCCTTATTTTGTTATTACCATGGTTCTAAATGTTTACTTTGCATTTTATACTTTATACTAACCGATAATGACTTGAAAAAAAAAAACTACAGTAAAAGGCACGTCATAATCATCAGGGCACTGTTCCTAGGAGGGACATAATATTTGATTATGTTTGAATACTGATGGTTTGGCCAATACAATGTTGGGAAGCCCTTTTTTAGCTGAGATAAATAATGTCTATGACTACATTAATTTCTGATCAAAACACGTCAGACCAATCCTTTAGCTGTTCGTAAGCAGATTTCTGTTACGTTATGATTTTCCAAATGTTTCTTTTTTTTTTTTTTACTATCCACCCGTACCATATTTACATGATTTGTTTTTAGTACATTTTATCACGTCACTGTATTTAAAACTGGTTTTCTAGTTAATATCTGTTATTAAGCAGCTTTCCTGTGTGGCAATCTATACCGGATCCTACTCATTATTGCATATTTGCTTCTTGCTTCTCAAAAAGCTATTTTTTTTTTGTAACGTAATTTAGTGTGCTGTGAACTTTTGTGACTGAGTTCCCCAGTAAGCTACCATCATTGTGCAATATCTATAGAATTACGTATTTCTATCTTCCATGATATCTTCCTGGTCATAATTTAGCACAGTAGTGTAAAATTTAGAGTGAAGTTTGGGAAGCTGAGTTTTGCTTCTCAAATATATGTGAGGGTTATTCAGGTGTCAGAAGCCCAGTTTGTGAGTTACCAATCACTTAAAGGGACATTGTTGCACAAAAATGACATGCTCTAATTCACCATAGTGTTTCCTTTTTGTATTTCTCACCCTAAATAACTAGCTAGTTACAATTGAATAACAAAAATATTAGTACTATTGTGCATTAAAATTGCTCAAGCGCAGGGTGTGTGTCCGGGTCGCATCCATACTAGTATGCAAAATTAAGAGCTCCAAATAAAACCTAAATAATCTGCCTATTATTTGAGGGTAAGTATGGAAACTTAGGCCTAGATTTAGAGTTTTCTCGGTAACGACCCGCGTAGCTAACGCTGGCTTTTTTCTGGCCGCACCTTTAAAATAACTCTGGTATTGAGAGTCCACAGAATGGCTGCGTTTGGCTCCAAAAAGGGAGCGTACAGGCATATTTAACGCCACTGCAACTCTCAATACCAGGGTTGCTTACGGACGTGGCCAGCTTCAAAAACGTGCTCGTGCACGATTCCCCCATAGAAAACAATGGGGCTGTTTGAGCTGAAAAAAAACCTAACACCTGCAAAAAAGCCGCGTTCAGCTCCTAACGCAGCCCCATTGTTTGCTATGGATAAACACTTACTAAGTCTGCACCTAACACCCTAACATGTACCCCGAGTCTAAACACCCCTAACCTTACACTTATTAACCCATAATCTGCCGCCCCCGCTATCGCTGACCCCTGCATATTATTATTAACCCCTAATCTGCCGCTCCGTAAACCGCCACTACTTACATTATCCCTATGTACCCCTAATCTGCAGCCCCTAACACAGCCGACCCCTATATTATATTTATTAACCCCTAATCTGCCGAGCGGACCGCACCGCTATTATAATAAAGTTATTAACCCCTAATCTGCCTCACTAACCCTATAATAAATAGTATTAACCCCTAATCTGCCCTCCCTAACATCGCCGACACCTAACTTCAAACATTAACCCCTAATCTGCCGACTTGAGCTCACCGCTATTCTAATAAATGTATTAACCCCTAAAGCTAAGTCTAACCCTAACACTAACACCCCCCTAAATTAAATATAATTTAAATCTAACGAAATAAATTAACTCTTATTAAATAACTTATTCCTATTTAAAGATAAATACTTACCTGTAAAATAAACCCTAATATAGCTACAATATAACTAATAATTACATTGTAGCTGTTTTAGGATTAATATTTATTTTACAGGCAACTTTGTAATTATTTTAACCAGGTACAATAGCTATTAAATAGTTAATAACTATTTAATAGTTACCTAGTTAAAATAATAACAAAATCACCTGTAAAATAAATCCTAACCTAAGTTACAATTAAACCTAACACTACACTATCAATAAATTAATTAAATACAATATCTACAAATAAATACAATTAAATAAACTAACTAAAGTACAAAAAATAAAAAAGAACTAAGTTACAAAAAATAAAAAAATATTTACAAACATAAGAAAAATCTTACAACAATTTTAAACTAATTACACCTACTCTAAGCCCCCTAATAAAATAACAAAGACCCCCAAAATAAAAAAAATGCCCTACCCTATTCTAAATTACTAAAGTTCAAAGCTCTTTTACCTTACCAGCCCTGAACAGGGCCCTTTGCGGGGCATGCCCCAAGAAATTCAGCTCTTTTGCCTGTAAAAAAAACACATACAATACCCCCCCCCCAACATTACAACCCACCACCCACATACCCCTAATCTAACCCAAACCCCCCTTAAATAAACCTAACACTAAGCCCCTGAAGATCTTCCTACCTTATCTTCACCATACCAGGTTCACCGATCGGTCCAGAGTCTTGATCCAAGCCCAAGCGGGGGGCTGAAGAGTGATGTCCATCCTCGGGCTGAAGTCTGGATCCAAGCGGCGGGTGAAGAAATCCATCATCGGGCTGAAGTCGGAAGTCCATCATCGGGATGAAGTCTTCTATCAAGCCGCATCTTCAATCTTCTTTCTTCTGGAGTGGAGCGGAGCCATCTTCTTCCAAGCCGACGCGGAACATCCTCTTCAACCGACGACTAGACGACGAATGACGGTTCCTTTAAGGGACGTCATCCAAGATGGCGTCCCTCGAATTCCGATTGGCTGATAGGATTCTATTAGCCAATCGGAATTAAGGTAGGAAAATTCTGATTGGCTGATGGAATCAGCCAATCAGAATCAAGTTCAATCCGATTGGCTGATTCAATCAGCCAATCAGATTGAGCTCGCATTCTATTGGCTGTTCCGATCAGCCAATAGAATGCGAGCTCAATCTGATTGGCTGATCGGATCAGCCAATCGGATTGAACTTGATTCTTTAGTAATTTAGAATAGGGTAGGGCATTTTTTTATTTTGGGGGTCTTTGTTATTTTATTAGGGGGCTTAGAGTAGGTGTAATTAGTTTAAAATTGTTGTAAGATTTTTCTTATGTTTGTAAATATTTTTTTATTTTTTTGTAACTTAGTTCTTTTTTATTTTTTGTACTTTAGTTAGTTTATTTAATTGTATTTATTTGTAGATATTGTATTTAATTAATTTATTGATAGTGTAGTATTAGGTTTAATTGTAGGTAATTGTAGGTATTTTATTTAATTAATTTATTGATAGTGTAGTGTTAGGTTTAATTGTAACTTAGGTTAGGATTTATTTTACAGGTGATTTTGTAATTATTTTAACTAGGTAGCTATTAAATAGTTAATAACTATTTAATAGCTATTGTACCTGGTTAAAATAATTACAAAGTTGCCTGTAAAATAAATATTAATCCTAAAATAGCTACAATGTAATTATTCGTTATATTGTAGCTATATTAGGGTTTATTTTACAGGTAAGTATTTAGCTTTAAATAGGAATAAGTTATTTAATAAGAGTTAATTTATTTCGTTAGATTTAAATTATATTTAAGTTAGGGGGGTGTTAGTGTTAGGGTTAGACTTAGCTTTAGGGGTTAATACATTTATTAGAATAGCGGCGAGATTCGGTCGGCAGATTAGGGGTTAATAATTGAAGTTAGGTGTCGACGATGTTAGGGAGGGCAGATTAGGGGTTAATACTATTTATTATAGGGTTATTGAGGCGGGAGTGAGGCGGATTAGGGGTTAAGAACTTTATTATAGTAGCGGTGAGATCCGCTCGGCAGATTAGGGGTTAATAAATATAATATAGGGGTCGGCGGTGTTAGGGGCAGCAGATTAGGGGTATATAAGTATAAAGTAGGTGACGGTTGGCAGATTAGGGGTTAAAAAAATTTAATAGAGTGGCGGCGATGTGGGGGGACCTCGGTTTAGGGGTACATAGGTAGTTTGTGGGTGTTAGTGTACTGTAGAGCACAGTAGTTAAGAGCTTTATAAACCGGCGTTAGCCCAAAAAGCTCTTAACTACTGACTTTTTTCTGCGGCTGGAGTTTGGTCTTTAGAATTCTAACGCTCACTTCAGCCACGACTCTAAATACCAGAGTTAGGAAGATCCCATTGAAAAGATAGGATACGCAATTGATGTAAGGGGATCTGCGGTATGGAAAAGTCGCGGCTGGAAAGTGAGCGTTAGACCCTTTCCTGACTGACTTCAAATACCGGCGGTAGCCTAAAACCAGCGTTAGGAGCCTCTAACGCTGGTTTTCACGGCTACCGCAAAACTCCAAATCTAGGCCTTAGTAAGTATTGGAAATTACTTTTAAACTTTCTAGAACATGGCAGCAGCCTACAATATAGTTTTTATTAATACAAGAAATTACAACAAAAGTTACAGCATACACTGTCGGCATTTATCATTACACAAGCAGTTCTGGTGAACTTAAGACCACTGTTTCTTAACTCCTATTTCCAACTAGCCTGAAGGCTCGCACGGAAACGGGTATTTGGCCCCATTCGGGGCATGATAAATCATCCCCTAAGGCTTTACTATGCAAAACAGAAGCCATACATTAACACAGTCCAGAAGCGATGCCAACTGGTCTGGGGACGGTCACATCTGAGATGGACAGTAGCAAAATGGAATCGTGTTTTGTGGTCCGACGAGTCAACATTTCAAAAAGTTTTTGGAAAAAACAGCAGTCGTGTTCTCCGGGCCAAAGAGGAAAGAGGAAAGAGGGTTACTGTTAGTTTTTTTTTAAGGGTTTATTGGGTGGGTTTTAATTTTAGCTTAGGGTTTGGGTAAGGAAAAAGAGCAAAAACATAATTTATGTAAGAACTTACCTGATAAATTCATTTCTTTCATATTAGCAAGAGTCCATGAGCTAGTGACGTATGGGATATACATTCCTACCAGGAGGGGCAAAGTTTCCCAAACCTTAAAATGCCTATAAATACACCCCTCACCACACCCACAATTCAGTTTAACGAATAGCCAAGAAGTGGGGTGATAAGAAAAAAGTGCGAAAGCATATAAAATAAGGAATTGGAATAATTGTGCTTTATACAAAAAAATCAAAACCACCACAAAAAAGGGCGGGCCTCATGGACTCTTGCTAATATGAAAGAAATTAATTTATCAGGTAAGTTCTTACATAAATTATGTTTTCTTTCATGTAATTAGCAAGAGTCCATGAGCTAGTGACGTATGGGATAATGATTACCCAAGAAGTGGATCTTTCCACGCAAAAGTCACTAGAGAGGGAGGGATAAAATAAAGACAGCCAATTCCTGCTGAAAATAATCCACACCCAGAATAAAATTTTTAATGAAAAAACATAAGCAGAAGATTCAAACTTAAACCACTGCCTGAAGTACGTTTCTACCAAAAACTGCTTCAGAAGAAGAAGAAAACACATCAAAATGGTAGAATTTTGTAAAAGTATGCAAAGAGGATCAAGTTGCTGCTTTGCAAATCTGATCAACCGAAGCTTCATTCCTAAACGCCCAGGAAGTATAAACTGACCTAGTAGAATGAGCTGTAATCCTTTGAGGCGGAGTGTTACCCGACTCAACATAGGCATGATGAAATAAAGATTTCAACCAAAATGCCAAAGAAATGGCATAAGCTTTCTGGCTTTTTCTAGAACCGGAAAAGATAATAAATAGACTAGAAGTCTTTCGGAAAGACTTAGTAGCTTCAACATAATATTACAAAGCTCTAACAGCATCCAAAGAATGCAATGATTTCTCCTTAGAATTCATAGGATTAGGACATAATGAAGGAACCACAATTTCTCTACTAATGTTGTTAGAATTCACAACCTTAGGTAAAAAATTCAAAAGAAGTTCGCAGCACCGCCTTATCCTGATGCAAAATCAGAAAAGGAGACTCACAAAAAAGAGTAGATAATTCGGAGACTCTTCTGGCAGAAGAGATGGCCAAAGAAACAAAACTTTCCAAGAAAGTAATATAACGACCAAAGAATGCATGGGTTCAAAAGGAGGAGCTTGAAGAGCCCCCAGAACCAAATTCAAACTCCAAGGAGGAGAAATTGACTGAATGACAGGTTTTATACGAACCAAAGGTTGTACAAAACAATGAATATCAGGAAGATTAGTAATCCTTCTGTGAAAAGAACAGAAAGAACAGAGATTTGTCTTTCAAGGAACTTGCGGACAAACCTTTATCTAAACCATCCTGAAGAAACTGTAAAATTCTCGGTATTCAAAAAAGAATGCCAAGAAAAAAGATGAGAAAGACACTAAGAAATATAAGTCTTCCAGACTCTATAATATATCTCTCTAGATACAGATTAACGAGCCTGTCACATAGTATCAATCATAGAGTCAGAGAAACCTCTTTGACCAAGAATCAAGCGTTCAAACTCCATACCTTAAAATTAAGGTTTTGAGATCCTGATGGAAAAAAGAACCTTGAGACAGAAAGACTGGTTTTAATCGGAAGAGTCCACAGCTGGCAAGAGGCCATCCGGACAAGATCCGCATACAAAAACCTGTGAGGCCATGCTGGAGCTACCAGCAGGACAAACGAACATTCCTTTAGAATATCGGAGAATACTCTTGGAAGAAGAACTAGAGGCGGAAAGATATAGGCAGGATGACACTTGTAAGAAAGAGATAATGCATCCACTGCCTCCGCCCGAGGATTCCGGGATCCGGACAGATACCAGGGAAGTTTCTTGTTTAGATGAGAAGCCATCAGATCTATTTCTGGGAGTTCCCACATTTGAACATTCTGAGGAAATACCTCTGGGTGAAGAGACATTCGCCCAGGTGCAACGTTTGGCGACTGAGATAATCCGCTTTCCAATTGTCCATACCTGGGATATGAACCGCAGAGATTAGACAGGAGCTGGATTCCGCCCAAACCAAAATTCGAGATACTTCTTTCATAGCCAGAGGACTGTGAGTCCCTCCTTGATGATTTATGTATGCCACAGTTGTGACATTGTCTATCTGAAAACAAATGAACAACTCTCTCTTCAGAAGAGGCCAAGACTGAAGAGCTCTGAAAATTGCACGGAGTTCCAAAATATTGATCGGAAATCTCACCTCCTGAGATTCCCAAACCCCTTGTGCCGTCAGATACCCCCACACAGCTCCCCAACCTGTAAGACTTGCATCTGTTGAGTTTATAGTCCAGGTCGGAAGAACAAAGAAGCCCCCTGAACTAAACGATGGTGATCTGTCCACCATGTCAGAGAGTGTCGTATAATCGGTTTAAAGATATTAATTGAAATATCTTTGAGTAATCCCTGCACCATTGGTTCAGAATACAGAGCTGAAGAGGTCGCATGTGAAAACGAGCAAAGGAGATCGCATCTGATGCGGCAGTCCTAAGACCTAAAATTTCCATGCATAAGGCTACCAAAGGGAATGATTGTGACTGAAGGTTTTGACAAGCTGATATCAATGTTAAACTTCTCTTGTCTGACAAGGACAAAGTCATAGACACTGAATCTATCTAGAAACCTAAAAAGGTTACCCTTGTCTGAGGAATCAATGAACTGATTGGTAAATTGATCCTCCAACCATAAACTTGAAGAAACAACACAAGTCGATTCGTATGAGAATCTTCGAAAATAAAAAGACTGAGCAAGTACCAAGATATCGTCCAAATAAGGAAATACCAAAACCCTGTTCTCTGATTACAGAAAGAAGGGCACCGAGAACCTTTGAAAAAAATTCTTGGAACTGAGGCTAGGCCAAACGGTAGAGCCACAAAACTGGTAATGCTTGTCTAAAAAGAAAATCTCAGACACTAAAAGTGATCTGGATGAATCGGAATATGCGGATACACATCCTGTAAATCTATAGTAGACATATAATGCCCTTGCTAAACAAAAGGCAGGATAGTCCTACAGTAACCATCTTGAATGTTGGTATCCTAACATAATGATTCAATATTGATAGATCCGGAACTGGTCTGAAGGAATTGACCTTCTTTGGTACAATGAAGAGATAAAAATAAAACCCCAGCCCCTGTTCCAGAACTGGAACTGGCATAATTACTCCAGCCAACTCTAGATCTGAAACACATTTCAGAAATGCTGAGCCTTTGCTGTGTTAACTGGGACACGGGAAAGAAAAAAATCTCTTAGCAGAAGGCCTTAACTTGAAGCCAATTCTGTACCTTTCTGAAACAATGTTCTGAGACCAGAAATTGAGAACGGAATTGATCCAAATTTCTTTGAAGAAAACGTAATCTGCCCCATACCAGCTGAGCTGGAATAAGGGCCGCACCTTCATGGGTACCTAGGAGCTGGCTATAGGTTTCTATAAGGCTTGGATATATTCCAAACTGGAAATAGTTTCCAAACTGATACTGCTCCTGAGGAAGAAAGATCAGGCTTTTGTTCCTTGTTGTGAGGAAAGGAACGAAAATGATTATTAGACCTAAATTTACCTTAGAAAAGTAAAGTTCCCTTCCTTCCAGAACAGTTGAGATAATAATTAATTACCCTGGAAAGAAAGGGAAAGCAAAGTTGACTTAGAAGACATATCAGCATTCCAAGTTTAAACCATAAAGCTTTCTAGCTAAAATAGCTAGAGACATATACCTGACATCAACTCTAATGATATCAAAAGATGGTATCACCAATAAAATTATTAGCATGTTATAGAATAATAATAATGCTATAAAATTATGATCTGTTACTTGTTGCGCTAAAGCTCCTAACCAAAAAGTTGAAGCTGCAGCAACATCCGCTAAAAATATAGCAGGTCTAAGAAGATTACCTGAACATAAGTAAGCTTTTCTTAGAAAGGATTCAATTTTCCTATCTAAAAGAATCCTTAAATGAAGTACTATCTGCCGTAGGAATAGTAGTACATTTAGCAGGAGTAGAGACAGCCCCATAACCTTAGGGATTTTGTCCCAAAAACTCTAATCTGTCAGATGGCACAGGATATAATTGCTTAAACGTTTAGAAGGAGTAAAAGAATTACCCAAATTATTCCATTCCCTGGAAATTACTTCAGAAATAGCATCAGGGAGATTAAACACTTCTGGAATAACTACAGGAGATTTAAAAACCTTATTTAAACGTTTAGATTTAGTATCAAGAGGACCAGAATCCTCTATTTCTAATGCAATTAATACTTCTTTAAATAAAGAACCATTTATCAGTACCAGAATGATGATGTTCATTTAAAAATTCATCTGAAAAAAGAGAAGTTTTAAAAGACTTTTATGTAAACTAGAAGGAGAAATAACAGACATAGCCTTCTTAATGGATTTAAAAAATAAAATCTCTTATGTTTATCAGGAACACTCTGAAAATTAGATGTTGACGGAACAGCAACAGGTAATGTAACAGTACTAAAGGAAATTTTATCTGCATTAATAAGTTTATCATGACATGCAATACAAACAACAGCTGGAGAAACAGATACCAAAAATTTATAGCAGATACACTTAGCTTGGTAGCTCCAGCAGCGGGCAGTGATTTTCCTGAAGTATCTTCTGACTCAGTTGCAACATGGAACATCTTGCAATATGTAATAGAAAAAACAACATATAAAGCAAAATTGATCAAATTCCTTAAATGACAGTTTCAGAAATGGGAAAAAAATGCCATAGAACAAGCTTCTAGCAACCAGAAGCAATATAAAATGAGACTTAAATAATGTGGAGACAAAAGCGACGCCCATATTTTTTTAGCGCCAAATAAGACGCCCACATTATTTGGCGCCTAAATGCTTTTGGCGCCAAAAATGACGCCACATCCGGAACGCCAACATTTTTGGCGCAAAAGAACGTCAAAAAATGACGCAACTTCCGGTGACACGTATGACGCCGGAAACAGAAAAGATTTTTTGCGCCAAAAAAGTCCGCGCCAAGAATGACGCAATAAAATGAAGCATTTTCAGCCCCCGCGAGCCTAACAGCCCACAGGGAAAAAAGTCAAATTTTTAAGGTACGAAAAAATGATTGATTCAAATGCATTATCCCAAATATGAAACTGACTGTCTGAAAAAAAGGAATGTTGAACATCCTGAGTCAAGGCAAATAAATGTTTGAATACATATATTTAGAACTTTATATTAAAGTGCCCAACCATAGCTTAGAGTGTCACAGAAAATAAGACTTACTTACCCCAGGACACTCATCTACATGTTTGTAGAAAGCCAAACCAGTACTGAAACGAAAATCAGCAGAGGTAATGGTATATATATAAGAGTATATCGTCGATCTGAAAAGGGAGGTAAGAGATGAATCTCCACGACCGATAACAGAGAACCTATGAAATAGACCCCGTAGAAGGAGATCATTGAATTCAAATAGGCAATACTCTCCTCACATCCCTCTGACATTCACTGCACGCTGAGAGGAAAACCGGGCCCCAACTTGCTGCGGAGCGCATATCAACATAGAATCTAGCACAAACTTACTTCACCACCTCCATAGGAGGCAAAGTTTGTAAAACTGAATTGTGGGTGTGGTGAGGGGTGTATTTATAGGCATTTTAAGGTTTGGGAAACTTTGCCCCTCCTGGTAGGAATGTATATCCCATACGTCACTAGCTCATGGACTCTTGCTAATTACATGAAAGAAATGCCCTTTTAAGGGCAATGCGCATACAAATGACCTTTTCAGGGCAATGGGGAGCTCTGGTTTTTTAGATTAGGTTTTTATTTGGGGGGTTGATTGTGTGGGTGGTGGGTTTTACTGTTGGGGGGTATTTGTATTTTTATTTACAGGTAAAAGATCTGATTTCTTTGGGGCAATGCCCCGCAAAAGACCCTTTTAAGGGCCATTGGTAGTTTATTGTAGGCTAGGGGGTTTTTTATTTGGGGGGGGGGCTTTTTATTTTCATAGGGCTCTTAGATTAGGTGTAATTAGTTTAAATATTTTAAAGTTTATTTTTTTATTTTGTGTATCTTAGTGTTTTTTGGGTTTTTTGTAACTTAGTGTTTGTTATTTTGTGTAACTTAGTTGTTAGTTTTTTGTAACTTTGTAACTTTTAATAGTAGATTTAAATTATTTGAGTAGGGTTAGGTTTTTAACTATATGATATATTTAATTTAATTTGTAGTTTAATGTAATTTTAGTATAACAGTTAGGGTATATTAATTATTAGTTTAATATAGTTTAATGTAATTTTAGTCTAATAGTTAGGGTAGATTAATTATTAGTTTAATATAGTTTAATGTAATTTTAGTCTAATAGTTAGGGTAGGTTAATTAGTAGTTTAATATAGTTTAATTTAAATCTAAAGGTAAGTTTAAATTTATTATAAGATAGGGATGAGTTAAGATCTCCCTACCTTGAGTCGTCTTCACCCAGCTGGGCACCGATGGACCAAAAGAGGACATCCGGAGCGGCAGAAGTCTTCATCCTATCCGGGCAGAAGAGGACATCCAGACCGGCAGACATCTTCATCCAAGCGGCATCTTCTATCTTCATCCATCCGGAGCGGAGCCATCTTCTTCCAGCCGACGCGGATCCATCCTTCTTCACCGACGCCTACTAGCCGAATGAAGGTTCCTTTAAGGGACGTCATCCAAGATGGCGTCCCTCGAATTCCGATTGGCTGATAGGATTCTAACTATCCAACTACAGAAAGGAGGCAAAATGTATTTCTTCATTCATACCCTTTGGTTTCAGGGTGTTCATGTTGTAGATCCATTTACATTCTGTTTGGAGTAGTTTATTTATCAAGATCACCACCTCTGCCTTGTAAGTTTATCAGTTCCAGACCCATAACCTTTATATCTTTAGGGGAGCTATTATGATGCATAAAGAAATGACGTGCTATGCTGCTGTCTTTGAGATTTTGGTTTTTGATGTCTCTCTTGTGTTCCAATATCCTTTCTTTTAACTCTCTATAGGTTTTACCTACATAGAATTGTGGGCATGTGCACGATATGGCATATACCACCCATTCACTTTTACAATTTATATGGCCCTTTATCTTATGTCTTCTCCCCTCAGCATCTAATATGTGGGAACCTTTTTGTATATATTTACATATGCTACATTTTCCACATATATGATTTCCATCTTTGATTTTATATTTTTGAAGCCAATTCTCTTTTGTGGTATTTTTGAAGTGACTATGTACTAATTTATCCTGGAGGTTTGGAGATCTTCTAGGGGTCATGAGTGGGGTTTCGCCAACTATTGTTTTTAAAATTGGGTCTACCATTAATACATCCCAATGTTTAGAGAGTATTGATCTAATGTCATTCCACTTATTGTGGTATGTGGATATAAATCTTACTGTACAGTCAACCTGAGATTTCTCGTCCTTCACCAGAGTGAATTTATCTATTTTATTTGTGGGTGAGAAGGACAATCCCTTTTGTAGTACCTGTTTGTGTTCATTTGATAGTATTTTCCTAGAGAAATTGACAATTTTTAAATCACTTATTGCAGGATTACAGGTCTCCTGTTGTATTGCTATTGCTGGCAACCTAGTTACCAATGGCCATATATATATATATATATACAATGGGGCCAATTTAAGAAAGTGCGAGCGGACATTTTCCGATATTGCGGATCATTTCCGCTGCACATCGATAAATTCTGACAGCATACGCTCTCAGCATTTATCATTACACCATTACACGTGTGAACTGCTGGTGCAACGCCGCCCCCTGCAGATTCGCGACCAATCGCTAGCAGGAGGTGTCAATCAACCCGATTGTATTGGATTGGGTTGATTTCTGTCGATGTCTGTCCGCTGCATCAGAGCAGGCGGACAGGTTATGGAGCAGTGGTCTTTAGACCGCTGCTTCATAACTTGTGTTTCTGGCGAGCCTTCAGGATCAGCCTTCAGGATCAGGTCCACATCAGGTCGCTAAATGCGGAGAGCAATACGCTCTCCGCATTTAACATTGCACCAGCAGCTCACCAGAGCTGCTGGTGCAACGCCGCCCCCTGCTGACTCGCGGCCAATCGGTCACCAGCAGGGGGGTGTCAATCAACCCGATCGTACTCGATCGGGTTGATTTCTGGCGATTCCTGTCCGCCTGCTCAGAGCAGGCGGACAGGGTTATGGAGCAGCGGTCTTTGTGACCAATGCTTCATAACTGCTGTTTCTGGCGAGTCTGAAGACTCGCCAGAAACACGGGCCGTCAAGCTCCTTTGTCTCAATCTACTTTGAAATAAATGCATAGAACAAATAAACAATTGTAGATAAGAAATCATGGAATCATTGTTTCACATAATTTAATCTAAATTCTGACTTAAAGGGACACTAAACCCCAATTTTTTTCTTTCATGATTCAGATAGAGCATGCAATTTTAAGCAACTTTCTAATTTATTCCTATTTTCTTCTTTCTCTTGCTATCTTTATTTAAAAAGCAGGAATTTAAAGCTTAAGAGTCTGCCCATTTTAGGTTCAGAACCATGGATAGCGCTTGCTTATTGGTAACTGACATTTAGCCACCAATAAGCAAGCATAACCAAGGTTCTGAACCAAAAATGGGCTGGCTCCAATGCTTTACATTCCTGCTTTTTAACTAAAGATAGCAAGAGAATGAAGAAAAAATTGATAACATTAGAAAGTGGTTTAAAATTGGATGCTCTATCTGAATTATGAAAGATAAAATTTGGATTTAGTGTCCCTTTAACGTAGCCATATTTTGCAGCTATGACCGCCAAATATACTTGTGGCATTTTTTCTGTAACGAAAATCAAATATTGTTTGGTAATTTCTTCCCAACACTGCTGCAGAAGTTCCCACAAATGTGTTGTTTCTTATAGATGGCTTCGCTTTCACCTTTCTGTCCAATTTACTCCAAACCAGCTGGATTGGGTTTGTGTGAAGGCTCTGCTGGCCATTCCATAGTTTGAAGCCTAGTTTTCTAAGATAGTTCTGACAGTGCCTGGAGGTATGTTTGGACTCATTATCTTGATGTCAGATGAACCCCTGACCAACTAGGCATATACTAGGATAGTCTTTTTGGTTCAGGGTGCCATGGATCCATTCCCAGGCTATCATATTTAGTTCTCTGACATTTGGGACCTTTGCTGTATAATAACAATGCATGATAAAGTGAAGATTTCAAATTGTGATTCTTCCAGTGTTCAGTAGTCTACTAACAGTGCTTCATGGTGCAGGTCATTTTATTTTGCAATCTTAGCAATGGCTATTACTGATACTCGACCTGTCATGCATGCAGTACGAAATCTTGTCTTTACAGCTGATGGTGAGACATGCTTACTTTGACCAGTGTTAAACTGTGCTTGAACCTGTTGTCTTTTAGTTTCTGTTGTGGTTTTGGGTCTGACAAAGCTCTTCCTGCCAGAGTTTCCAAGGGCCTTTTTATGTAATTGAAAACTGTACTCATTGGGGCACATTTATCAAGAAGCGTATGCTGCTGTTTCCGCACAAGCCTTCAGGCTCGCCGGAAACATAAGTTAAGAAGCAGCGGTCATAAGACCGCTGCTCCTTAACTCGTCCACCCCCTCTGAGGGGTTGGACAGCAAGCATCCCGATTGTATCCAAGATGATAAACACCCCTGCTAGCGGCTGATTGGCCGCAAATGGGCAGGGGGCAGTATTGCACAAGCATTTCCCATCAGAGACTTGCCACTCCCACCAGGGTAGACCACCAAGCCTCTCAGACACTGCACTATGTGGGTGCTAACATGCAGCCAACATTCTAATCAATCATAATTCCTGCGTGAGATACCTCACATAACTATTTTTTTAGTCTTTCAAATTCAAAGTCCTTAGAGCCCATTTAAAAACCCCACAATAAATCACTATTGCCATTTGCAACAGTTTAACATCCCCTATACCTTTTTACCATGGTTCTCCACTTTATCAGAAAATATACACAAAGAGAAGAGCACTCACAGGAAGGAAAAACCAGTTCAATAAAATTGTTAGCCTGTTCTATGGCGGTTTACCACCTGGGTGCAGCTTTTTTTTAGCCCAGTAATGCTTTTTTACAGAGTAGAACTTTTCTGTAGTATATCAGTCTGATCCCGCCTATAACGGTCAGTCCAGCACTGAAATACCAGGCAATTCTTCTCTGAACAAGGAACACAGCAACCCCAGACGATCGTTTCAGCCTCCAATGGGCCTTGTGTTTTCCCATTGCTTTTAATACATTAAGCATTTTTTTAACCATTTTATTAAATTGGTTAAGCTGGAATACATTGATCTATTATTTTGTCAACCCAACAATAAGGGTCTATATTCACTTTTATCCAGGCTTTGTGTATTGTACTATACGATTTTTCCTTATTTTTGAGGTTTACTTGATATCAGACAACTACAGGGACACATTGTTGGAAGATTCGAAAGGGGACAGAGACAAAACAGTTCCATTTACTGAGGGGGACCACACCACCATTTTCATATTGATCAAATATTTTCCCCATCCACAGATGTTAAACTCACAGGTCTGTAATTTCTCATCTGATCTTTTAATACCTTTTTAAATATTGGTGCTAGATCTGCTTTGCACCACTCTTAAAAAGGGAAGACCATGTTCTGCAAAGAATAGTTCAGATCCATTAGAGTATGTGATCAATAAAAACATAGGCCTAGATTTGGAGTTTTGCAGCCAAGGGGGTGCGTTAGCTACGCGTGCTTTTCCCCCCCCGCACCTATTATTTAGATTGGTATTTAGAGTTAACAGAATGGCAGGGTTTTCAGTGCGTTAGGCTCCAAAAAGGGAGCGTAGAGCATAATTTACCGCCACTGCAACTCTAGATACCAGCGGTGCTTACGGACGCGGCCAGCCTCAAAAACGTGCTCGTGCACGATTCCCCCACAGGAAACAATGGGGCTGTTTGAGCTGAAAAAAAACCTAACACCTGCAAAAAAGCCACGTTCAGCTCCTAACACAGCCCCATTGTGTTAGGAGCTGAACGTGGCTTTTTTGTCAACCCAACAATAAGGGTCTATATTCACTTTTATCCAGGCTTTGTGTATTGTACTATACGATTTTTCCTTATTTTTGAGGTTTACTTGATATCAGACAACTACAGGGACACATTGTTGGAAGATTCGAAAGGGGACAGAGACAAAACAGTTCCATTTACTGAGGGGGACCACACCACCATTTTCATATTGATCAAATATTTTCCCCATCCACAGATGTTAAACTCACAGGTCTGTAATTTCTCATCTGATCTTTTAATACCTTTTTAAATATTGGTGCTAGATCTGCTTTGCACCACTCTTAAAAAGGGAAGACCATGTTCTGCAAAGAATAGTTCAGATCCATTAGAGTATGTGATCAATAAAAACATAGGCCTAGATTTGGAGTTTTGCAGCCAAGGGGGTGCGTTAGCTACGCGTGCTTTTTCCCCCCCGCACCTATTATTTAGATTGGTATTTAGAGTTAACAGAATGGCAGGGTTTTCAGTGCGTTAGGCTCCAAAAAGGGAGCGTAGAGCATAATTTACCGCCACTGCAACTCTAGATACCAGCGGTGCTTACGGACGCGGCCAGCCTCAAAAACGTGCTCGTGCACGATTCCCCCACAGGAAACAATGGGGCTGTTTGAGCTGAAAAAAAACCTAACACCTGCAAAAAAGCCACGTTCAGCTCCTAACACAGCCCCATTGTTTCCTATGGGGAACACTTCCTACGTCTGCACCTAACACTCTAACATGTACCCCGAGTCTAAACACCCCTAACCTTACACTTATTAACCCCTAATCTGCCGACCCCGCTATCGCTGACACCTACATATTTTTTTTAACCCCTAATCTGCCGCTCCGTAAACCGCCGCTACTTACATTATACCTATGTACCCCTAATCTGCTGCCCCTAACACCGCCGACCCCTATATTATATTTATTAACCCCTAATCTGCCGCCCCCAACGTCGCCTCCACCTAACTACACTTATTAACCCCTAATCTGCCGACCGGACCTGAGCGCTACTATAATAAATGTATTAACCCCTAATCCGCCTCACTCCCGCCTCAATAACCCTATAAGAAATAGTATTAACCCCTAATCTGCCCTCCCTAACATTGCCGACACCTAACTTCAATTATTAACCCCTAATCTGCCGACCGGAGCTCACCGCTACTCTAATAAATTTTTTAACCCCTAAAGCTAATTCTAACCCTAACCCTAACACCCCCCTAAGTTAAATATAATTTTATTCTAACTAAATAAATTAACTCTTATTAAATAACTTATTCCTATTTAAAGCTAAATACTTACCTGTAAAATAAACCCTAATATAGCTACAATATAAATTATAATTACATTGTAGCTATTTTAGGATTAATATTTATTTTACAGGCAACTTTGTAATTATTTTAACCAGGTACAATAGCTATTAAATAGTTAATAACTATTTAATAGTTACCTAGTTAAAATAATAACAAAATTACCTGTAAAATAAATCCTAACCTAAGTTACAATTAAACCTAACACTACACTAGCAATAAATTAATTAAATAAAATACCTACAATTATCTACAATTAAACCTAACACTACACTATCAATAAATAAATTAAATACAATTCCTACAAATAAATACAATGAAATAAACTAACTAAAGTACAAAAAATAAAAAAATATTTACAAACATTAGAAAAAAATTACAACAATTTTAAACTAATTACACCTACTCTAAGCCCCCTAATAAAATAACAAAGACCCCCAAAATAAAAAAATGCCCTACCCTATTCTAAATTACAAAAGTTCAAAGCTCTTTTACCTTACCAGCCCTTAAAAGGGCCCTTTGCGGGGCATGCCCCAAAAAATTCAGTTCTTTTGCCTGTAAAAAAAAACATACAATACCCCCCCAAAATTACAACCCACCACCCACATACCCCTAATCTAACCCAAAACCCCCTTAAATAAACCTAACACTAAGCCCCTGAAGATCTTCCTACCTTATCTTCACCACGCCGGGTTCACCGATCGATCCAGAAGAGCTCCTCCGATGTCTTGATCCAAGCCCAAACGGGGGGCTGAAGAGGTCCATGATCCGACTGAAGTCTTCATCCAAGCGGGAGCTGAAGAGGTCCATGATCCGGCTGAAGTCTTCTATCAAGCAGCATCTTCAATCTTCTTTCTTCCGGATCCATGTTCATCCCGCCGACGCGGAACATCCATCTTCACCGACGACTTCCCGACGAATGACGGTTCCTTTAAGGGACGTCATCCAAGATGGCGTCCCTCGAATTCCGATTGGCTGATAGGATTCTATCAGCCAATCGGAATTAAGGTAGGAAAATTCTGATTGGCTGATGGAATCAGCCAATCAGAATCAAGTACAATCCGATTGGCTGATCCAATCAGCCAATCAGATTGAGCTTGCATTCTATTGGCTGTTCCGATCAGCCAATAGAATGCGAGCTCAATCTGATTGGCTGATCGGATCAGCCAATCGGATTGAACTTGATTCTGATTGGCTGATTCCATCAGCCAATCAGAATTTTCCTACCTTAATTCCGATTGGCTGATAGAATCCTATCAGCCAATTGGAATTCGAGGGACGCCATCTTGGATGACGTCCCTTAAAGGAACCTTCATTCGGCGAGTAGGCGTCGGTTGAAGAGGTTGGATCCGCGTCGGTTGGAAAGAAGATGGCTCCGCTCCGCTCCGGTCCGCTCCAGAAGAAAGAAGATTGAAGATGCGGCTTGATAGAAGACTTCATCCCGATGATGGACTTCCGACTTCAGCCCGATGATGGATTTCTTCAGCCGCCGCTTGGATCCAGACTTCACCCCGAGGATGGACGTCACTCTTCAGCCCCCCGCTTGGGCTTGGATCAAGACTCTGGACCGATCGGTGAACCTGGCATGGTGAAGACAAGGTAGGAAGATCTTCAGGGGCTTAGTGTTAGGTTTATTTAAGGGGGGTTTGGGTTAGATTAGGGGTATGTGGGTGGTGGGTTGTAAAGTTGGGGGGGGGGTATTGTATGTTTTTTTACAGGCAAAAGAGCTGAATTCTTTGGGGCATGCCCCGCAAAGGGCCCTGTTCAGGGCTGGTAAGGTAAAAGAGCTTTGAAATTTTGTAATTTAGAATAGGGTAGGGCATTTTTTTATTTTGGGGGTCTTTGTTATTTTATTAGGGGGTTTAGAGTAGGTGTAATTAGTTTCAAATTGTTGTAATATTTTTCTAATGTTTGTAAATATTTTTTTATTTTTTGTAACTTAGTTCTTTTTTATTTTTTGTACTTTAGTTAGTTTATTTAATTGTATTTATTTGTAGGAATTGTATTTAATTAATTTATTGATAGTGTAGTGTTAGGTTTAATTGTAGATAATTGTAGGTATTTTATTTAATTAATTTATTGATAGTGTAGTGTTAGGTTTAATTGTAACTTAGGTTAGGATTTATTTTACAGGTGATTTTGTAATTATTTTAACTAGGTAACTATTAAATAGTTCTTAACTATTTAATAGCTATTGTACCTGGTTAAAATAAATACAAAGTTACCTGTAAAATAAATATTAATCCTAAAATAGCTACAATATAATTATTATTTATATTGTAGCTATATTAGGGTTTATTTTACAGGTAAGTATTTAGCTTTAAATAGGAATAATTTATATAATAAGAGTTAATTTATTTCGTTAGATTTAAATTATATTTAACTTAGGGGGGTGTTAGGGTTAGACTTAGCTTTAGGGGTTAAAAAATTTATTAGAATAGCGGTGAGCTCCGGTCTGCAGATTAGGGGTTAATGTTTGAAGTTAGGTGTCGGCGATGTTAGGGAGGGCAGATTAGGGGTTAATACTATTTATTATAGGGTTATTGAGGCGGGAGTGAGGCGGATTAGGGGTTAATAACTTTATTATAGTAGCGGTGCGGTCCGCTCGGCAGATTAGGGGTTAATAAGTGTAGGTAGGTGGCGGCGACGATGTGGGGGGCAGATTAGGGGTTAATAAATATAATATAGGGGTCGGCGGTGTTAGGGGCAGCAGATTAGGGGTACATAAGGATAACGTAGGTGGCGGTCGGCAGATTAGGGGTTAAAAAATTTTAATAGAGTGGCGGCGATGTGGGGGGACCTCGGTTTAGGGGTACATAGGTAGTTTATGGGTGTTAGTGTACTTTAGAGCACAGTAGTTAAGAGCTTTATGAACCGGCGTTAGCCCAGAAAGCTCTTAACTACTGACTTTTTTCTGCGGCTGGAGTTTGGTCGTTAGAGTTCTAACGCTCACTCCAGACATGACTCTAAATACCGGCGTTAGAAAGATCCCATTGAAAAGATAGGATACGCAATTGACGTAAGGGGATCTGCGGTATGGAAAAGTTGCAGCTGGAAAGTGAGCGTTAGACCCTTTAATCACTGACTCCAAATACCTGAGGGCGGTAAAAACCAGCGTTAGTAGCCTCTAACGCTGGTTTTCACGGCTACCGCAAAACTCCAAATCTAGGCCATAATTTTTAAAAAAAATAAAAATGTTAAAATATAAATTTTTATTAAGGTTGTTGATTTTAAACATAAATACAAAAATAAGGTACATTATTACATATTCCTATAATATCTTCTTTTCATTAGAACAAGAAATTATATATTGAAATTATCATATTTCTGTGCATAAATTTGAATAAACATATAAGATTTAGCTGTATGAGGGTCATCAATGATACATAAAAGTACAGGTACCATAAAACAGAAAAAAAAACAAAAAAACAGGGGACTTTCATATATGCCCTGACAAAAAAACTAAATATATATACTCTTAGCTTTTTCCCCTAAAACAGACATATAGGTAATATTTACATACACCTGTACCACTTGATATAAATCATTAGTCTTATACCCACACAAAATACTTTGTTCTATGTCTAAGAGCATAAGTAAGGACTAAGAAATGTTTAAACCATTTTATAGAAAAGAACAGAAAAAAAACAAAAAAAAGCAAAATAACAACATCTTTATACAAAAAAATACGTAGTGGCTCCACCTTCTACTATAAAGTAGAGATAAGTTGAATCCTGGTAAGTGAAGAAAAGGAGGGGGGGTAGAAAAGGGAAAAAAAGTGAGGGAATTTTAGGTACCATCTGGGGCCCTACACTCCTTATCCATTCATCCCTAAATTTTGAAAGGGGGTCATAAGTTGTCTCTGAGGATTGCTCCGATATAGCTTAAGAAAGTCCAACCATTTTATACCAAACCTATCCTGCTGTGTTTCTGTGTTACTGGAACTGTCAAATTGTTCAATTATAAATTGTGTTTGCAACAGAAACGTTAAGTTATTAATATTAGGTTCCCTTTTATTCTTCCAATTCTTAAGGATAAGGTATCTCCCTCCCAAGATAGGTGTATTAATAAAATCAATATTATCTAACTCATCCCTTTCATCTAGCAGAAAAAAAAGATTTGCTTTATCTCCAAAGTAATATTAGTTCTTGTCACTTTCCTCAACCAAAATTGAATATGTTGCCAAAATTGTTGTATTTTCGGGCAGCTCCAAAACATATGGACCAAAGTGAGATTCTCGCCATATTGCAGATAGTGTAGCGTTCTCCACGCTCACAATACTGCGCTTCACCATGTCTACGTCTATTGCTGGGAAAACATGCAGATATCAAGAGCATTGAGCTCACTATTGGTTAATATCATTTTTTACCAATAGCTAATAGAGTGCTTGCCCATTTTAAAAAGATAGGTCCATTTTTATTGGATGTGACCATACCATATTAACGTCTTTGGTTATTTCAAAAAAACAGTGCCGTACTTGAAGATATGCATAGAAATCTGTGTTCCTAAGACTGTAGCGGTCTTTAAGAGTCTCAAAGGTATATAATCTGTGTGTATCACTTTCATTAAATTGCCATAAATATATCAACCCATAATTAGCCCAGCTATTAAATACCTTATTATTAAGACCACCAATAAATCACGGATTCCCCACAATAGGTACTAGATCCGAAATATAGGGATTACAATTTAGAGTGGTTCTAATAGTCTGCAATACTTTAATAATATAATATATGGTATGTCTTTTCTTATTTTTATTAGGAATAAGCTTAATGGGGCAGTGTAGTAAAGCACTTAAAGAAAAAGAGTAAACCAATTTTTTTTCTGCTTCCAAATATGCAACATAGTCCCCTCCAGTGAGCCAGTCCATAGCTACTTTAGCTAAACAAATATTATTATAGATGGATATTATGGGGAGTGCCAGTCCCCCAAATTGCCTTAGTTAGACTATTTTTCCCAGAGCTATACGGCTTCTACCGGGCCCCCAAATAAATAACCTAATACAGTTATCAAAAAGCTTAGCATCTTTTTTGGTTATAAGCGTGGGAATATTTTGCATTAAATACAAGAGCTTGGGTAATACAATCATCTTAATTAAATTGACTTTTGCAGTAATTGAGAGAGGTAAATTACCCGATTCATCAGATCTAGTTTAATTTTCGCAAACAGAGGGGAATAGTTTAACTTGTACCAACTCAGAGGATTTGTACAAATTTTATTCCAAGATATGTAATATATTCTTCAGAAATTTTAAAGGGGAAAGAATAACCGTCCTGTATTGGTCTCTTAATCCAAATTTTTATTTCCGATTTAGAGACATTAATTTTATACCCAGAGAAAGATCCAAATTATGAAACTAACTCTAAAATCATAGGTATCTCTATTTGTGTATTGTTGAGGAATAACAGCAAATCATCTGCATATAATAGTAGCTTAAGATGCTTATTTCCAAGGGAGATCCCCTTTAATACTTTCCTAAGAATTATGGCCAAAGGTTCAATGACTAGGTTGAAAAGAAGTGGAGAGATTGGGCAGCCTTGGCGCATTCCCTTAGCCATAGGGAAAGAGTATGTAAGTGAGCCATTTATGAATAAAGTTGAAGAAGCGTTTGCGTATATAGACCTAATAGAATTTAGAAATTGATCTTTGAACCCAAATTGCCTCATAGTAAAGAATTAATGGTCCCACGTAATTGAATCAAACGCTTTTTGAGCATCGACAGAGAGTATAGCAAGATCATGGATAGATTTAGTATTAGGAGTTGCAAACAAATCCAATAAAAGAAAATGTTTACGAATATTGGCAGAGGGATTTCTGTGTGTCATGAAGCCAACCTGGTCCATATGTATCAGAGAGCCAAGAGTTGATTTAATTCTATGCGCTAAAATAGCTGTCATTAATTCATAATCCGAGTTTAACAAGGAAATTGGACTGTATGAGTCCATTAGCTCCAAATATTTGCCCTTTTTGGGTATTAACATAATTTTAGAAGCAGGAAAGTTAGAAGATAGGGTCTTACCATTACAAAAATAGTCGTTAAAAAGTTCAGCAGGGTAGGAGTTACTTCGATTTTCAGAATTTTATATAGCTCGCCAGGCAGAAGATCTGGGCCCGGTGCTTTGTCTAATTTAAGTCTATCTATTGCCTGATGGATTTCTCGCTCTGTAATGGGTGCGTTTAGAATATCTATCGCTTCCATGGACAATTTAGGCAGCAAAATTTTCTGCCAAAACTTACTTTTATTTTGATAATTTATTTCTGGGGCAGAATACAGATGTTTGAAATATTTAAAGAATTCCAAGTTAATTAATTCAATATTAGTTAACCTAATTCCTTCTTTATTGATTGCCTTTATATATTTATAGGGCTCCTGAGTTTTAACACATTTAGCTAGAAGTTTCTCTATACCGTACCTATAGAATTTAGCTCTGGATCTAAGCTCCTGAATTGACATTTTCTGCATGTTAATGATTTCCCATTCCTGCTTAGCCTTAATATAGCAATTCCAGTTTGTCTGATTATGCAAGGTTAGGTACGCATTATATTTATTTTTTAGATAGTTTGACAGTTAAACTTCCTTGGCATAATATTTTTTCCTCAGTCTAATAGTATATTTTCTTATTTCTTCTCTAATAACAGCTTTGGCCGTTTCCCAAAATATCTCTTTTTTATGGCAGCAAGAATTATTTTGCAAGGTATATCTTAAGTGTACTACAAAAAGTTTTAAGAAGTCTAACAGTTTTTTTACAGATTCTAACCCCATGAATATTTGTTGTTTGCAATCTATCAATGTTATTGAACACCATATTGAAGTCACCTACACCAACTAAGTTTGAGTTAGCATATTCAAACAATTTTTTCTTCAATTGTCCCCAAAAATTCTCATCAATATTATTCGGTCCATATACATTACATAAAGTGATTAGACATTTTCCAAAATTTATTTTTAAAATTATAAAACATTCCCTCGGGTTTAAACTTTTGAAATGTAATTTGATATTCTAATCCTCGTTTAAAGTGGACTGCTACTCCCCGTTTGCGCAAAAAACAAGGGGTGTAAATAATAATAATACATTTTGTAAAATTAAACAAATATAATTTTTTAAACCTTACTTTAATGTCAATTAATTTGCATTCAAAATAATAATTCATTTATGCAAAAAGGAATAAATACATATTCAACCTCAGTTCAGTACTCTCACCAAGAAAACAGTTATACAGGAAAAGTGACATATGGAAGATTTGATATCAAAGTAAGTCGATGGAGTCCATCCTTGTACGACAACTTGTATCTTTGTGCCGTAGCTTCTTATCTTTGTAGCTCAATTTAATATGAAGTGTTCCTTTGTAGAAAACAAAAACAGAACATTTACATTACAATAAATAGGCAATAAGAACCTCACAGGTACAGACTTAAGAAAAACTGCTAAAATGTATTTCCATGCTATACAATGGTAACACTATACTCAGTGGTGTATTTATTTTTTGTGGAGCCCTAAATAGTGGCAAAGCTGCACTCCCTTCCAAACTCCCTCACCCCAAAACATTCCTTATATTTACCTCAAATACTTTATTTCTCTTTATTTCTGGAGATCATTGACACATGTAGAGATAATAGATTTTTCCATGGTTATGCTGTTCATGGAGTGTCTGGGTGGTGGGGTTAAGGGAATTCTGCAAAATGGACATAGCTCTCTCAGAGGGACAGAGCTCAGAATTAGGGACTATTCATATCAAATTGGGGCAGTTGGGAGGTTTGGATTAAGAAGTACCTTCATAACATCCCTTTTTTTTGCATCTTGACCTGCAAAGCCTAAAATATTTACTCTCTGGCCCTTTACAGAAAAAGTTTGCCAACCAGTAATCTAAAACATAAAATTGAGAGCACAAAATGGTGACAAAAACCTAAACTTAAAGGATGTAAGGGGATACTGGGTACATTAATGGGACATTTTTTCTAAAACATTGTGGTTATCCCATGCCATAAAGGATAAAAATCAAACCTAGCCTTGGAGCACCCTAAGGGTTAAGGCTGGGAGGGAATGATATAGGAGAAGAGGGAATAGTTAAACAGAGTAACAATGTTGCAAATTGGGGGAGGCACTCACTCTATAGATGACCATGGCAACACATTTCTGGTCTCTTCTCCTTTCAGATCTGAAGATGAAAAGTTTTTACCACCAAACCTCCCTGGGTGTTAGCTGTTTGGATGGAAACTTGAGCTGAAACGGTTGTTTTGGATGTTATTATTATAGGTAATTTGTGTTTTTCTTTATTAGGGTGAGGTTAAGGTAGCTCATCTTTAACTGGAAATTACCTCATTAAGCCTTTAATCCCTTATGCAGAACAATTGTCCAAACCTTCTAAATGCAATGCAGAATTTTAAAAACTAGTTTACAGATGATACTTTTTAGTTTATCTAGGGCCTTTTAAATGCTAAATATATTAGATGAATGTGTTCACATTAATGTACAATTTGCATATTTATATATTTTTAATCATATTAGATGTTTATTTATCAAATAATTTTACAATTTTAGCAATATTTAGGATAAGTTAGATAGGTTGTTGACTTCTGTTTGTATGTGATCTTCTGATCTTCTTTTCAAGGCCTGAAAATAAATTGGTATATTTGGGAATACCTTCAAATTCTGATAAAATGACAGTAAATACCTTGTAATTACAACATTTTCCTACAGTTGTCCAATAAATTAAAATATAATCGGAGTCTGAACAATGTTAAAACAGGTTCACTCACCACTTTAAATATTTGGAGGAGCCAATTCTGAGATAAGGCTTGTTAAAAAATATCTATTGTTTGGCTTCAGCAAAAAGGATAAGAAAACAAACTGCAAATTAAAGAGACATGAAATCCAAAATTTGCATTTCATGATTCAGATAGAACATACAATTTTAAACAACTTTCCAATTTACTTCTGTTATCTAATTTGTTTGGTATTCTTGGTGTCCTTTGTTTAAAAACATTCTTAGGTAGGCTCAGGAGCTGAGATCTAGCTAATGATTAATGGCTGCTCATATATACCTCATGTCATGGGGTAACCAATGTGCTCAAACAGCTCCCAGCTAGGGGTGGACTGATCAGCCGGGCAAATAAGACCTGGACCGAGGGCCCAGCATGTAAGGGGGCCCACAAATGGCAACTCCATGGCTGGGGTTGACAGCTGTCCTATCAGAAACTAAGCAGTGATGTGTGGGTTCACATTGCTGTGAAGCATTGCGCTCACAAGAGTGCGCTTCCATAGGCTCCCATAGGAGCCTTGTTCTAATACCGTGAGAGAACTTCAGCGCAGCGAAGGGGGTGAGTAGCGCAGTGATGGCAGCAAATTTAAATATATATATGTATATGACTATATACATATTTCAATATATACAGGACACAACCTGTACTCTATATATGCATCTGTTCATATAATACTCAGGACTGGGCCAGCACGGCTAGACATTTAATGCCCCACAGAGACCAACAGATGAAAGGGTCACACAACAGCCAGCAGCTAGGTGTACAGGGTAAAGCCTACAACTACTTCCAACTATTGGTCGTCTCTGAGCGCACACTCCCACAGCCTGCAGTGGCTCCTACCTGGGGTTGGATCCTATCCTGCGCACTCCAGAGGAGTTATATAGTAGTGTGGCACCTGTCTCCTTCCACCTTTACATATGCAAACGCTGCTGTGCTGTCTTCGTTATTCCCAAACTGCTAATACAAAACTCCTCTCTGGCTGTGAAACATCTGAGACCTAGGGTAAATTGTAGCAAAGTCTCTAAGCCTCGATATCGTCCTGTGTCGTCACGGTCTAAACTCCTTGGATCCAAAAAACAAGCTCCGCCTTTGCTCGTTTCGAAAATTTCATCAATAAAAACAGAAGCGATCCAGGTGTCTTAGAGACGCCTGGATCGCTTCTGTTTTTCTTGATATATACATATTTATGTGTTTATTTGTGTATATATACACATACATATACTGTAAAATATGAAGAAAGAGAAGCACAGCACGCTCTAAGTGTAATCTGTTTGGTAGTTATCAATTATCAAAACCCCCTTCCCTGGGTATTACTCACAGGATCGTTCTGTATGATGTGTGCATCAGGTTGTATACAACCATGGAGTTTGTTCCTCAGATAACCTCCCTCAGTGACATCTGGAAAGCCTGTCCAACCGGAGAGATTGTTTCACTTTCCCACGGCAGTCCACAATCAAACATGGAAGGGATACCACTCCAGTGTTTAAAGTATAACACGTTTATTGTGAAATAAAATATAAAAACTTACAAATCTATGTCTCTCAGCTCACCCAATAGGTGCCCACAACATCTGAGCCCTGGTAGCCTCCCTGAGACAATAACTTTAAAAACAGAACTTCTCTACGTACGTTTCGTTTCTATGCCAGAAACTTTTTCAAGAGTATGTTCCTTAAACAAATTTGCTCCTTATATACCCCCTTACTTGCACAGGTGTCCTGATTTGAATTGATTCAGTTAACCCTGCATACATTTGATGTCATTTTGTCTACAATCAACAAATTTGTATTTTTCAAATATTTCGTTATACATTTGAAGTATACCACTTGTTGTAATAATTAAATTAATATACTATTAAAATCTGTATATGCTTATAAACCAACAAAATCGTAAAACTTTAACTTAAGATCAAATTACTTAAAGTGTTTAAAATATTTTGCCGCAGTCAGAATCGAACTCGCTGCTATTCAGTTATGAGGCCGTTATCTTAACCATTAGACTGCAGCCGCCCTTATAAATTATTATTAAATTTATGCAGTAATATATAATCTTTTTTTAAAAAAACTTAATACAAACTAACGGCTAGATTTAGAGTTTTGTCGGTAACGACCCGCGTAGCTAACGCTGGCTTTTTTCTGGCCGCACCATAAAAATAACTCTGGTATTGAGAGTCCACAGAATCGCTGCGTTAGGCTCCAAAAAAGGAGCGTAGAGCATTTTTAACGCATCTGCAACTCTCGATACCAGAGTTGCTTACGGACGCGGCCAGCCTCAAAAACGTGCTCGTGCACGATTCCCCCATAGGAAACAATGGGGCTGTTTGAGCTGAAAAAAAACCTAACACCTGCAAAAAAGCCGCGTTCAGCTCCTAACGCAGCCCCATTGTTTCCTATGGGGAAACACTTCCTACGTCTGCACCTAACACTCTAACATGTACCCCGAGTCTAAACACCCCTATCCTTACACTTATTAACCCCTAATCTGCCGCCCCCGCTTTCGATGACCCCTGCATATTATTATTAACCCCTAATCTGCCGCTCCGTAAACCGCCGCTACTTACATTATCCTTATGTACCCCTAATCTGCTGCCCCTAACACCGCCGACCCCTATATTATATTTATTAACCCCTAATCTTCCGCCCCCAACGTCGCCGCCACCTACCTACACTTATTAACCCCTAATCTGGTTGAACTCGATGGACTTCAGTCTTTTTTCAACCTTATCTACTATGTTACTATGTAAGTATTTTAGATTTGTATAGGTTGAACTCGATGGACTTCAGTCTTTTTTCAACCTTATCTACTATGTTACTATGTTACTATGTTATGTTAATCTGCCGACCGGAGCTCACCGCTACTATAATAAATGTATTAACCCCTAAAGCTAAGTCTAACCCTAACACTAACACCCCGCTAAATTAAATATAATTTAAATCTAACGAAATTAATTGACTCTTATTAAATAACTTATTCCTATTTAAAGCTAAATACTTACCTGTAAAATAAATCCTAATATAGCTACAATATAAATTATAATTATATTGTAGCTATTTTAGGATTAATATTTATTTTACAGGCAACTTTGTAATTATTTTAACCAGGTACAATAGCTATTAAATAGTTAAGAACTATTTAATAGTTACCTAGTTAAAATAATTACAAAATCACCTGTAAAATAAATCCTAACCTAAGTTACAATTAAACCTAACACTACACTATCAATAAATTAATTAAATAAAATACCTACAATTATCTACAATTAAACCTAACACTACACTATCAATACATTAATTAAATAAAATACCTACAAATAACTACAATGAAATAAACTAACTAAAGTACAAAAAATAAAAAAGAACTAAGTTACAAAAAATAAAAAAATATTTACAAACATAAGAAAAATATTACAACAATTTTAAACTAATTACACCTACTCTAAGCCCCCTAATAAAATAACAAAGACCCCCAAAATAAAAAATGCCCTACCCTATTCTAAATTAATAAAGTTCAAAGCTCTTTTACCTTACCAGCCCTGAACAGGGCCCTTTGCGGGGCATGCCCCAAGAAGTTCAGCTCTTTTGCCTGTAAAAAAAAACATACAATACCCCTGATCGGAACAGCCAATAGAATGCGAGCTCAATCTGATTGGCTGATTGGATCAGCCAATCGGATTGAACTTGATTCTGATTGGCTGATTCCAACAGCCAATCAGAATATTCCTACCTTAATTCCGATTGGCTGATAGAATCCTATCAGCCAATCGGAATTCGAGGGACGCCATCTTGGATGACGTCATTTAAAGGAACCGTCATTCGTCGTTCAGTCGTCGGGCAGGATGGATGTTCCGCGTCAGAGGTCTTCAGGATGGAGCCGGTCGTCATCGGATGAAGATAGAAGATGCCGCTTGGATCAAGATGGTTGCCGGTCCGGATCGCCTCTTCTTCCCGGATAGGATGAAGACTTTGGAGCCTCTTCTGGACCTCTTCAGCCACCGGATGATGGATCGCCAGCCCCCGCTTGGGTTGGATGAAGATTTTGGAGCCAGGACGGATCGGTGATACCTGGTGAGGTGAAGACAAGGTAGGAAGATCTTCAGGGGCTTAGTGTTAGGTTTATTTAAGGGGGGTTTGGGTTAGATTAGGGGTATGTGGGTGGTGGGTTGTAATGTTGGGGGGGGGGTAATGTATGTTTTTTTTACAGGCAAAAGAGCTGAACTTCTTGGGGCATGCCCCGCAAAGGGCCCTGTTCAGGGCTGGTAAGGTAAAAGAGCTTTGAACTTTATTAATTTAGAATAGGGTAGGGCATTTTTTATTTTGGGGGTCTTTGTTATTTTATTAGGGGGCTTAGAGTAGGTGTAATTAGTTTAAAATTGTTGTAATATTTTTCTTATGTTTGTAAATATTTTTTTATTTTTTGTAACTTAGTTCTTTTTTATTTTTTGTACTTTAGTTAGTTTATTTCATTGTAGTTATTTGTAGGTATTTTATTTAATTAATGTATTGATAGTGTAGTGTTAGGTTTAATTGTAGATAATTGTAGGTATTTTATTTAATTAATTTATTGATAGTGTAGTGTTAGGTTTAATTGTAACTTAGGTTAGGATTTATTTTACAGGTGATTTTGTAATTATTTTA
Source organism: Bombina bombina (assembly GCF_027579735.1). Taxonomy (NCBI): domain Eukaryota; kingdom Metazoa; phylum Chordata; class Amphibia; order Anura; family Bombinatoridae; genus Bombina; species Bombina bombina. Next base: position 59,994,811 of record NC_069508.1, read on the forward strand.
ACTAGGTAACTATTAAATAGTTCTTAACTATTTAATAGCTATTGTACCTGGTTAAAATAATTACAAAGTTGCCTGTAAAATAAATATTAATCCTAAAATAGCTACAATGTAATTATAATTTATATTGTAGCTATATTAGGGTTTATTTTACAGGTAAGTATTTAGCTTTAAATAGGAATCATTTATTTAATAAGATTTCCTTTATTACATTAGATTAAAATTATATTTAATTTAGGGGGGTGTTAGTGTTAGGGTTAGACTTAGCTTTAGGGGTTAATACATTTATTATAGTAGCGGTGAGCTCCGGTCGGCGGATTAGGGGTTAATAAGTGTAGGCAGGTGGAGGCGACATTGAGGGGGGCAGATTAGGGGTTAATAAATATAATATAGGGGTCAGCGGTGTTAGGGGCAGCAGATTAGGGGTACATAGCTATAATGTAGGTGGCGGCGCTTTGCGGTTGGCAGATTAGGGGTTAATTATTGTAAGTAGTTGGCGGCGACGTTGTGGGGGGCAGGTTAGGGGTTAATAAATATAATACAGGGGTCGGCGGTGTTAGGGGCAGCAGATTAGGGGTACATAAGTATAACGTAGGTGGCGGTCGGCAGATTAGGGGTTAAAAAAATTTAATTGAGTGGCGGCGATGTGGGGGGACCTCGGTTTAGGGGTACATAGGTAGTTTATGGGTGTTAGTGTACTTTAGGGCACAGTAGTTAAGAGCTTTATGAACCGGCGTTAGCCCAAAAAGCTCTTAACTACTGACTTTTTTCTGCGGCTGGAGTTTTGTCGTTAGATTTCTAACGCTCACTTCAGACACGACTCTAAATACCGGCGTTAGAAAGATCCCATTGAAAAGATAGGATACGCAATTTACGTAAGGGGATCTGCGGTATGGAAAAGTCGCGGCTGAAAAGTGAGCGTTAGACCCTTTTTTCAGTGACTCCAAATACCGGCGGTAGCCTAAAACCAGCGTTAGGATCCTCTAACGCTGGTTTTCACGGCTACCGCCAAACTCTAAATCTAGGCCTAAGTATATGTATTATTAAAAAACCCTACAAAAATATCCAACTATTATTTAAAACACTCTAAAAACTTTTCCTGAGATTATTTATAATATAATTTAATTTAATGATCTATTTATTACAGTCTTGTGTATTACCAGAGGTACATTATATAGCTAGACTCTATTATATTAGAAATGCTTGTATATCTAAGTCCACATTAAGTCCTTTTGGTTGAAGACAGTCTAACTTTTTTATCCAGTAAGTTTCTCTCTGTCTAAGTTTAAGTAATCTGTTGGTGTCCCAAATATTGGGGGGTATCCATTCTATTATTTTAATTTCTAGATCACTTATGCCATTTTGGTGGGCCATTTAAAAATGTATAGGTACACTATGGGTATCCAGATTATTTTCAATATTTGTTAAATGTTCTCTAAATCTATACTTTATTTTTCTTTTTGTTCTCCCTATATAAAACAGATTACACTTGCACTTTAACATATATACAACATGTGTGGTCATACATGTGCACCTACTTGTGATCTTATATTCTTTACGGCCATCAGAATTCGTTAACACATTGTTTCCTTTTTTCAGGTGGGGACACATGGCACAATCTTTTACTCTACATATGAACGTGCCAGTATTACCTCCCCTCTCATTCCAAGACATTGTTTCAAAATAGGATCTGATCTTAGTACTTGCCAATGTTTATTCACAATGTTTTTGATTTTATAGTGTTCGCTATTGTATGTAGTGATAAATTTAGGATTGTTGATTTGATCACTTCTATTTGTCTCAGTAATGGTATTCCTAGATTGGTTAATCATAGTATTTCTGTCCATCTCATCTACTCTTTTTTTTAGTTGATTGTAGTAGGTGTTTATTATAACCTTTTTCTTCAAACTTGGAAGTTAAGACTTTGGCTTCTGCCGTGTAATCTTCTATTTTGGTGCAGTTTCGTTTTATGTGTTGAAATTGCCCAAGGGGTATGTTATTTTTCCACCTTTTAAGGTGTCCACTATGAGCATTTAACAAGCCGTTTCTATCCGTGCTTTTTCTAAAAATTTTAACTACCACCTTATTTGTTTCATTATCACAAAATAGGCTGAGATCTAAAAAGTCTATTTTTTCTTTAGAATGGTGATATGTAAATTTAAGATTATAGGTATTATTGTTCATATATTCCATAAACTTATCAATATCACTTTGTGGTCCAGACCAAAAAATTAAAATGTCGTCTATGAACCGGTGATGTGTATCAGGTTTTGCATAAAGGGATTATTAGTCCATATCTTGCAGGATTCGAAGTTAGACATAAGAAGGTTGGCATACGATGGGGCAAAGGTTGTCCCCATCGCCGTGCCTCTAATTTGTTTATAAAATTTACTCTCAAATAAAAAATAATTATGAGTAAGAATAAAATATATACAATTCACAATAAACTCAATTTGGTCCTTCTCTAAATTGCTTTTAGAGCATTCCTCTTTAATTGCTAAAATTCCTTTTTCATGAGGGATACTGGTATACAACGCAGAAACGTTGCATGTGACCCAGTAGAAATCACTTTTCCACTCTAATCCTTCATACTTATTTATTACATCTATAGTATCCCGTAAGTAGGCCTTAGTTTGTTTTACTAATGGTTGGAGGTAGTAGTCAATGTATTTTGAAAGATTGTCACAGAGGGACCCAATACCTGATATTATGGGTCTCCCTGGAGGATGAATAGGGTTTTTATGTACTTTGGGGAGGTGGTAGAAACATGCAATTTTAGGAAAAATTTCTTGTACGTAATTAAACTCAGCTTGATTTAGGATACCTCTTTGTTTAGCTGCAGTTAGTAGTTCTCTCAATTCCTCTTTGTATGCATGAGAAGGGTTAAATGTAAGCATTCTGTATGTCTCCTTATCATTTAAAAGGTTATATGCTTCATTTAGGTAATCTTGTCTGTTCTGGACCACTATTCCTCCCCCTTTATCAGCTGCCCTGTATATAACATCTGTATCCTCAATTAGATTTTTTAGGGCTCTCCTCTCCATAGGTGATAAATTATCTCTTACTGTGTTCTGATTGCTACACAAATTATCTATATCTTCACATACAAGTTTATTAAACATTTTAATAGATTCACTTTGTGCATTTTGAGGGTAAAATATAGATTTTCGTTTTAGAGGGCAGTGTCTAGACATGTATACACCTTCCTCATGGAGTGAAAGATTCAATAGTTCCTCCCATGTAGTTTCATTAGACCTTTCTCCCTCTTTAGAGTTACCCTCAGAAGAATTAATTAAATCCTGCATATTGTGTTTCTCTATATGCTTATTTTTCTCATAATACCTTGTCAGAGTTACTTTTCTAATAAACTTTTGTATGTCAATAAACAATTCAAAATGATTCGGTGGGGATATGGGGGCAAAATTTAAGCCCTTCGAGAGTAGTTTTATTTCTATCTCTGTAAAGGTTTTATCTGAGAGATTGAAAATGCATTTTAAACCATTTTCTAATTCCACCCTCTTTTGTTTCTTTTCTCTCTGTTTCTTTCCTCCTTGTGTTCCTCTAAATTTTCTAAAGTTCTTTTTGGTTTTCTTGGATTCCCTATCTCGTTTATATGGTTTTCCCTTAATTGTCTCTCTTGTTGCTGTCTCCAGGGAGGAGTCCCTAAAAAATGACCCTTATTGTTATTCCCTTGTTTAGAATTATAGGGGATATATATTTTATTTGATCCATTGGTCTTACATTTTGGTTTTGCTCCCTCCTGCTCCCATCTGGGAGTGTGATACTGGTTATCCCTCAATAATTCATATCTATTAGGGGTATTATACATGTAGAAGTTATTTCTATCCCCTTCATGATAATTCTTATTATTGCCCGTTTCTGTTTGCATACAAAGAGAGAAGCGCTCTACCAGGAACGAACAACAGCTCAGTGGCTTGTTCTATGGCGATTTACCACCCGGAAGCAGCCTCTTTTAGACCAGTGTGCTTTTCACAGAAGAAAACTTTCCTGAAGTATATCAGTCTGATCCCGCCAAGTAAGGTCAGTCCAGCCCCGAAATACCAGGCAATTCTCCTCTGAACAAGGAACATGACAACCCCAGACGATCGTTTCGGCCTCCTATGGGCCTCGTCAGTGAGGTGCAGCCACATTCCTCTAAGCACACTGAGCAAGGAGTCCACGTCTGGTTTCCCCCATCACCCATAGGGAGACTTCCCCAGGGTCATAATAATTTGCATACAAAGAGAGAAGCGCTCTACCAGGAACGAACAACAGCTCAGTGGCTTGTTCTATGGCGATTTACCACCCGGAAGCAGCCTCTTTTAGACCAGTGTGCTTTTCACAGAAGAAAACTTTCCTGAAGTATATCAGTCTGATCCCGCCAAGTAAGGTCAGTCCAGCCCCGAAATACCAGGCAATTCTCCTCTGAACAAGGAACATGACAACCCCAGACGATCGTTTCGGCCTCCTATGGGCCTCGTCAGTGAGGTGCAGCCACATTCCTCTAAGCACACTGAGCAAGGAGTCCACGTCTGGTTTCCCCCATCACCCATAGGGAGACTTCCCCAGGGTCATAATAATTTGCATACAAAGAGAGAAGCGCTCTACCAGGAACGAACAACAGCTCAGTGGCTTGTTCTATGGCGATTTACCACCCGGAAGCAGCCTCTTTTAGACCAGTGTGCTTTTCACAGAAGAAAACTTTCCTGAAGTATATCAGTCTGATCCCGCCAAGTAAGGTCAGTCCAGCCCCGAAATACCAGGCAATTCTCCTCTGAACAAGGAACATGACAACCCCAGACGATCGTTTCGGCCTCCTATGGGCCTCGTCAGTGAGGTGCAGCCACATTCCTCTAAGCACACTGAGCAAGGAGTCCACGTCTGGTTTCCCCCATCACCCATAGGGAGACTTCCCCAGGGTCATAATAATTTGCATACAAAGAGAGAAGCGCTCTACCAGGAACGAACAACAGCTCAGTGGCTTGTTCTATGGCGATTTACCACCCGGAAGCAGCCTCTTTTAGACCAGTGTGCTTTTCACAGAAGAAAACTTTCCTGAAGTATATCAGTCTGATCCCGCCAAGTAAGGTCAGTCCAGCCCCGAAATACCAGGCAATTCTCCTCTGAACAAGGAACATGACAACCCCAGACGATCGTTTCGGCCTCCTATGGGCCTCGTCAGTGAGGTGCAGCCACATTCCTCTAAGCACACTGAGCAAGGAGTCCACGTCTGGTTTCCCCCATCACCCATAGGGAGACTTCCCCAGGGTCTTTCGGGTAATTAGATTTTTGGACCGGAGTATTATTATCTTTATTATAGTAATGTTGGTTGCCTCTAGAGGGCATTGATTTATTCTGCCCCTTGTTCTTATTTTTATTTAATTCACTTGTATTTATATTTTGTCTTTTATTTTCATTTCCATTCCAATTAATATTCTGATCTGAATTGGCTTGGTTTACCTTATTTGCAGCCCCTTCTTTATATTCCTTATACGTGTATACTTTATCCTGCCTAAAGTCATCTAGATCCCTTTTTAATTTCTTTAATTTATTAGTTTCCAACTCCTTAGAATAATTATTGATTCTAGTTTGTATATTTTCATTGAAATCTTTCCATTTCTGTATCGTCTGGTATGGTTGCAATTTGTCTAATGTTTTGTCAATCTCTCCCTTTAAATGCTCCAATTTGTACTCTCTATATTTCATTAATATTTTAATAAGGGTTATGGAACATTTATGAAGGGCTTGTTCCCATTCAGTTTGGTATTCGATTTCATCTAATTCAAAAGATGGGAATTTAAATATCCTTAATCCCCTAGGGATTACGTCATGCAAAACATAATTATCAAGTAGGACTAAGTCCTGCCACTCTTTGGCATCCTTTTCCAATAATTTTTCTAATTCCCTAAATATATTTATGGGATTTTCTACCTCAACTATGTTTGGAATATCTGTTAGTAAATTTGATGCACGCTGTCTTGTGCATCTTCTGCTATTTTCTCCAAACTTACTCAATTCCATAGGTGTATTCAACATATTGCCATTTACAGGTGATGTCATGATAATAATACAATCTAATCCTTTAGTCTAATATATCTTTATATCTTATACGTGTAATTGCTTGTAATAGGGGTACCTATCTCCTTCAAGAATTCTTTCTCTATTAAATGTTTTATCTTAAGTATAAAAAGAAGTATTTTCTATGTGTAATTGATTATGTTAATAGTTTTGCTCTTATGTAAATTGGAGTTACTCAAAGTGAATTTGATGTTAGTCAGAAACTTTTTCAAGAGTATGTTCCTTAAACAAAATGCTCCTTATATATCCCTTTACTTGCACAGGTGTCCTGATTTGAATTGATTCAGTTAACCCTGCATACATTTGATGTCATTTTAAATTAGTATTTTTCAAATATTTCGTTATACCTATGGTTAACCTTATACATTTAAAGTATACCACTTGTTGTAATAATTAAATTAATACACTATTAAAATCTGTATATGCTTATAAACCAACAAAATCATAAAACTTTAACTTAAGGTCAAAATAATTAAAATGTTTAAAATATTTTGCCGCAGTCAGAATCGAACTCTCTGCTATTCTGTTATGAGGCCATTATTTTAACCATTAGACTGCAGCCACCCTTATAAATTAGTATTAGATTTGTGCAGTAATAAATATTCTTTTTTTTATAAAAAACTTATTACAAACTAAAATAAAATATTTTGTATATATAAAACCTAAGTTTTTAAGTATAAAAAGAAGTATTTTCTATGTGGCTACCAGGGCTCAGATGTTGTGGGCACCTATTGGGTGAGCTGAGAGACATAGATTTGTAAGTTTTTATATTTTATTTCACAATAAACGTGTTATACTTTAAACACTGGAGTGGTATCCCTTCCATGTTTGATTGTGGACTGCCGTGGGAAAGTGAAACAATCTCTCCGGTTGGACAGGCTTTCCAGACGTCACTGAGGGAGGTTATCTGAGGAACAAACTCCATGGTTGTATACAACCTGATGCACACATCATACAGAACGATCCTGTGAGTAATACCCAGGGAAGGGGGTTTTGATAATTGATAACTACCAAACAGATTACACTTAGAGCGTGCTGCGCTTCTCTTTCTTCATATTTTTCAGCATTTTTTTGTAAACGAGTCTTTGATGGGACTGTGCTGAGAAGCTGCAACATAAGACACGCTGAATAAAAGGGATATAGAGGACCATCACGATTACCTGTTTTCTAACATTACACCTTTGATTAAAGGGACATTTTTCTGAACATTCATGAATATTTATAAACTGCTAAGTTGAGAAGCAGTGTGTGGAAAATAGTATTGTTTAATGTATTTGTTACTATAATTTGTTGGTTCTTAATTTGTAGTTTTTATTGGGTGGTAGCGCATTATTTGCTTTCTATTTTTTTTGTCTTATACATATACTGTATGTATATAAGCATATATATATAAGTTTATTGGGAACATAAAGTTCCCATAGACCGAAATGTAAAGGCACTTATAAGTGCTGGGTTTTTTTTTAACACCCAACTCCCACCAACTTTACCCCCACAATACTGCCTAGTGCAGTCATTTTATTAAAAAATAAAAATTCTGCTATCTTTATTTCTTAATAATATATGCTAGACAGTATTTTGCGGCCATTTGGGGCAGATTTATAAAATTAACCAAAGATCTGGTCTCTGGTTAATTTTATAAGCGATAATTGCTACCGCAAGCTCACAGTAGCAATAACAAGCCACTTATCATGGCTGATTAATTATTGCGCGTGCCCGTAAACTGGTAAATTTGCCCATTTGTGGGCGCTCGATAATTCAGCGTTCCACTTATAATCTAGCTCAAAATGTTTCTCATGCTAACAAATTATGGTAAAGCTCTTTATTTTAACAGGAAATGCATGTATGTGCACAGCTTTTTTTTTTTTTTTTTTTTTTGAGATAGACGTTTATTGCCTGATATAGGCATTTCGTGGATGAACCGCAACATGCCATACAAACAAACACACACACCAAAAAAGAACTGGAATCATTCTAAAAATACACTGTTTTAAATAAAGATAAAAACCATACTTTAGTGCCCCTTAAAAAAGTTTTGAGACTTAAAATTAATTTCAACAATGATCCCATACAACAGATGGGAAATAAGTGATACGTACCTTGTGCCCCTTTTAGCTGAAACAAAAGATAAAATATAGCATTAGTTGATCCTATTCATATATTTCACATTAGAAATATATTTTCTAATCTTAATGTTATAACCATTTATCCTCCCAGTATATAACATCGGTTTGAAAGTTTGTATTTGTAATACCTATTTAGGGCTCGATTGCGAACAGAGCGCTATTGTTTGCGTGCAAGCTATATCAGCGTTTGCTTGAGCACAATTGTGATTTACGTTTGTCGGGTTAGCTAGCATGACTTGAAAATTTGAGTAAAGGGTAGGAGAAGAAAAAAAGTTATATTAAACACAGCATAAATACAATTAAAAGTACAGTTACACTCATATAAACAATATCTGATAAAAAAAGTAATTTTAAAAAATTAATAAAAAAAGTTATAAGGGCTTAAAATATATGAATATATGGTATAAGGTGTTTGCCAAAAAGGACTGCAAAGGGCTTTTAAAATATATTTTTATATATATATATATATATATATATATATAAACATATATATATAAATACAGATACAAAATTTGTTTTTTTAGCACACCTTACAAAAAGTTTATATATACAACTTTGGGAGTGCTGCCAATATGACCCAGTAATTACACAAACAAAAAGGTATCAGCGCACATCCATTTTCAAAAGCACAACATATTTTTTGAACTGCTGCAAAAAAATGCCTGCAAACAACATCAAGAGACAACTATTCTTTTTAAATAAAATTGGGATCTTAGTCACACAATATGGCCATATTTTGCTTAGCCAGTCACCACTTACAAGGTGCCCCAATATAGACTGGTCCTAACACTACAGTCCTTTTGCCACAGAGGGCTGAATCATTCCTGCTTTTATTCTTCATAATAGAATGAGACTCCCTAGCCTAACATTCACAACTCCATTATACTGTCCTGAGCACACCTGAGATTGGGTGGGGTGCTTAAACCAATGGGAGATGGTCAGTCTCCCCGATTATTTTTAAATACAGATACAAAATTTGGGGCACCTTGTAAGTGGTGACTGGCTAAGCAAAATATGGCCATATTGTGTCACTAAGATCCCAATTTTATTTAAAAAGAATAGTTGTCTCTTGATGTTGTTTGCAGGAATTTTTTTGCAGCAGTTTAAAAAATATGTTGTGCTTTTGAAAATGGATGTGCGCCGATACCTTTTTGTTTGTGTAATTACTGGGTCATATTGGCAGCAGCACTCCCAAAGTTGTATATATAAACTTTTTGTAAGGTGTGCTAAAAAAACAAATTTTGTATCTGTATTTAAAAATAATCAGGGAGACTGACCATCTCCCATTGGTTTAAGCACCCCACCCAAGCTCAGGTGTGCTCATGACAGTATAATGGAGTTGTGAATGTTAGGCTAGGGAGTCTCATTCTATTATGAAGAGTAAAAGCAGGAATGATTCAGCCCTCTGTGGCAAAAGGACTGTAGTGTTAGGACCAGTCTATATTGGGGCACCTGGTAAGTGGTGACTGGCTAAGCAAAATATGGCCATATTGTGTGACTAAGATCCCAATTTTATTTAAAAAGAATAGTTGTCTCTTGATGTTGTTTGCAGGCATTTTTTTGCAGCAGTTCAAAAAATATGTTGTGCTTTTGAAAATGGATGTGCGCCGATACCTTTTTGTTTGTGTAATTACTGGGTCATATTGGCAGCACTCCCAAAGTTGTATATATAAACTTTTTGTAAGGTGTGCTAAAAAAAACAAATTTTGCATCTGTATTTAAAAATAATCAGGGAGACTGACCATCTCCCATTGGTTTAAGCACCCCACCCAAGCTCAGGTGTGCTCATGACAGTATAATGGAGTTGTGAATGTTAGGCTAGGGAGTCTCATTCTATTATGAAGAGTAAAAGCAGGAATGATTCAGCCCTCTGTGGCAAAAGGACTGTAGTGTTAGGACCAGTCTATATTGGGGCACCTTGTAAGTGGTGACTGACTAAGCAAAATATGGCCATATTGTGTGACTAAGATCCCAATTTTATTTAAAAAGAATAGTTTTCTCTTGATGTTGTTTGCAGGCATTTTTTTGCTGCAGTTCAAAAAAATATGTTGTGCTTTTGAAAATGGATGTGCGCTGATACCTTTTTGTTTGTATATATATATATATATATATATATATATATATATGTCTAATTATGTGTATGTACGTGTATATATACACAAATATATATATATATATATGTGTGTGTGTTTGTGTGTGTGTGTTGAGATGTATATGTATTTATATGTGTGTGTGTATATATATATATATATATATATATATATATATATATATATATATATATATATATATATATATATATATATATATATATATATAAATGCAAAGAGAAAGCTCACCCACTGATGAAATGAGCCAGAACACCAAAGGTATATAGGAGTTCTTAAATAAAGAAAGGGAATTCAGCACATCTTTTAATATAAAGTCCAAATTTATTTAGCATTGTCATAATTGACAGTAAAAATTGGCATGTCTCAGTGGCGGAAATGTGATACATCCCCAAATGCACAAAAATATGTATCCAACTGTTTTAATAAAATAGCAAGCAAATGCAATATCATACAAAGATACAAATTAAAAATGGACAGGAACTGCTTATGTCTCAAAAGTTAGGGAACAACAACACCACAGCCGGCACCAGGCTCCACAAAAGGATTATGCCTGGACGGGTAAAATATAGGATCTATGTTGTCCCCTCAGACATATCATATACACACACAAGACCTCAAGGAGAGAATAGAACAACACCCATCCTCCACCAGCCCCAACCGGACCGGAAGGGAAATTAGCTGACAATGAAAATGCCACCGGGATTTATGCTATAACGCTCCTTTACATAAACAACACAATGTATCTAGGTACGTGAAGTGACAAAACCTGCAATCATAAATAATACAAAGATGGATGCAGTAATGATAAGCTAGATACACCCCGTACAGTCTTTGAGCATAGAGGACAGTCTTTGAACCATAGTATCCAAGTGTATCCTTTTGCCTTATATATCGACCCTTTAAATGCGGGAGTCTGTGAGCCAGTTAGCACACAAATTGAAGCAGATTAATACCTTGGCAAAGGTTTCAAATATGATCAGCAGAGACCATAGGATATTGGAAGTAATGCTAGTGATCTGTAAAATAGCATAGCACTTTTTTTTTTTCTGCTGTTAATACCACTTCCCATAGAGTCAAACATGTTTAACAATATGCAGTTCATCAGAAATAATAATTCCTAAGCCCTCTTCCTCTTCTGTTACTGTCAGTAAAGCACCATTGACTCTATAATTAACCTTTGGTTGTTTGCATCATAAATGCATGATTTTACATTTTGTGATGATCATTTGATGATCCACCCCACCTGTTACAATGTTTTGCACCACCTGCAAAAAGACACACCACCCGTGGAGCCTACTACCAACAGCAATAATGAATATGTTAATCAAAACAAGCCCAAGTACTGACCAAAGAGGAACACCACTAGTAACTGGCCCAACGTTTTAATGCACTCCTTCAATTAAAACACATATACCCCATAATCCATAATTTTATCCACTGTAAGTTCTTTGTCTCTATGTAAAGACTATGAGGTAGATTTATCCAACCCGTTTGGACATGGTTCGCTATAGAGAATCATGTCTGTCCTGTATCAGCACCTGGGTAGCACTTGCTGATTGGGGGCTAAATGTAAAAAATGTACGTATCATATCCCTTTAAGTATGTACTAAGAAATATATTTTATTTTTACTAATTGTACCAGAAATTAGGTATTTTGTCTGAGAATTACAGATTATAATAGTGGAGACAGACTTTTAGAATTTTATTAGAACACTTCGTATATCCACATACCTAGTAGTAAAACTATGAATGAGGATCTGAGAAGAGAATGAGGAATATAACATACTTGATTGATAACTCTGACATAACAACAAAAACAGTCACATAATTAGCAGTTTCCTTGCTATGAGATATAGGAAAATCTGATTGATTTTTCATGTGATGACTGATAACTATGGCATCATTAGCTTCTACTCTTAATATGGACTGGTATTGAGTTAAGAGTTTTTATTGGCCATTATAGACCATGAGACTGTAATTGTTTGGAAACAAAAATGTTTTTAGTTATTTTAATTAATGTAAAAACTACTGTAAAGTATTAAATACATAATTAATGAGTTTTTATTTTAATCAAAGTAAAATCAAAGTTTTGTTAACATTTTAAAAGATAGATTCTAAGATTAAATTAGAGTTTTTTCAGGTTTAGCAGAAATTCACATTGTCTCATAGATATATTATTATCATTTAGATTACTGTTTGCTTTGTTACTGAAATTCCATGATGTAATGTAGGGTTAATATGAAACTACCTTTCTTTAGTTGTCGGCTGATAAGCAGGATAATCAATGTGAGGGCTGTTACAGCTCCAGCGGTTATGCCACCAATTAAAACTGTTGCTTTAAGATGATTCTTCTGTGGATGTTGAACTGCGGCCTGATCTATAAACAGAATATCTCTATGTAAATATGCCATTATTTCAGGTAAAAATAGTGAAATATTTTTTTAGAAGAGTAGAATAGTAAATATTAGTCAAACTGTGAATGTATTTAAAATAAACACAAAGTCAAAAAGATATAACATATTAAATAAAATATCTTATAAAAACAATTAAAAAAATCAATCTAGTGAAAATTAAGCTTACTCTGCTAAAACTTCTCATCAGACACCTAAAATTCACCTCCTCCATGCACTACAGGCAAAGAGAATGACTGGGGGATTGGATTGTGGGTAGGGGAGTGATATTTAACAGCTTTGCTGTGGTGCTCTTTGCCTCCTTCTGCTGGCCAGGAGTGATATTCCCAACAGTAATTGATGATGATCCGTGGACTCACCGTGTCATTAGAAAGAAATGAGATGTGAACATGGATCAAAAATCAAGAAGCCAAGATTGGCATGGACAATTAATCCACACAGTAATGTGCAAAAGGCACATATTGCTATGGATCCATTCTTTGTTTGTTTGTTTAAATATGTTGTATATCTTGAAATTCCAATAAAAATTATATATAAAAAAAAAGAAAGAAATGAGATGTAAACAGGGCAAGATTTACAGTAAACCATCAAGACCCTATACCAGATCTTAACTAGGGGCATAACTAGACCTCAATAGCCCACTGGACAAAGCCTTTAGTTCTACAGTGCCATTTTTTGCTGTCTGTCCATCAAAAAGCTGAGCTGGCAGCCACATATGTGAAAGAGCTGCCATTTTATCTGCACTTCCTGTACAAATATGGTGTCAGGTTGTCTGTAACGCAACACTGGACCAGCAATTTTGGAAGCCCTATCATTTTTGCAAAGGAAAATCCAATTACAGGTAGCCCTCAGTTTACGCCGGGGTTAGGTTCCAGGAGGAATGGTTGTAAATCAAAACCGTTGTAAATTGAAACCCAGTTTATAATGTAAGTCAATGGGAAGTGAGGGAGTTAGGTTCCAGGCCCCTCTCAAAATTGTCATAAGTAACACCTAATACATTATTTTTAAAGCTTTGATATGAAGACTTTAAATGCTAAACAGCATTATAAACCTAATAATATAGATTGTATCATCATCAAACTAAGTTTAATGAACAAAAACATTTGCTAAACATCACCTAATAAAATAATTACACAACAGACCGCATCATCATCAAACTAAGTTTAATGAACAAAAACATTTTTTTTACTTGCCTTTTTCTGCAAACAGTTCTCTGCATTGTTAGCATGTTAGATAATATTGGGTCTGCATCTATTCTATGCATTTCAATCTGCAGTGATTAATAAGCACTTAGGCACCCTCACCTCAAGTTGCTGGAAAGGAAGATAATAGGGAAGTGCCTGCTAAATTTTGCTCGATAGTTCTGGTTTGATCTGTGTACACAGATCAATTTAAGGCTGTTAAGTTGCATACCTTTGCTGCAAAACAAGCGGACAGCTCCACCTACTGGCTATTTTAATTAGTGCATTGCTTTCCAAAGCTTTTCAATAGCAGTCACATGACTTAAAAAAAAGGTTGTTATTCTGAAACGGTGCAAATTGAACCGGCGTAAACCGAGGGCCACCTGTACTTGCATTTCCTGTAGTTCTGGGAATTTGTTGGTATTATATATAAGAGTTAGGTGTAGAAACACATAAATATAGATTCTGATATCTGGCTAGAACAATATTTACTGAAGTGTAAACTTAAAGGGTTATTCTAGTGAAGAAAAAAGTACATTTTGTAATTTATTAGAGCATGTAATTTTAGTACTAGCAACACTGTAAGTCTATGTATTTAATCCATATAAAGGGCTTAGCCATATAGTTAAAGTACTGCTCAGGAACCACAGAGAACTGTTACTCCTGATTGGATCACTAACCATTTCCACTTGGGGCCAAGCAGTCCTCTGCATCTCCTGAGCAATACTTTCACTATGTGTTTAACTTATTTGGAGGGTTTAATACATAGACTTGCAGCATTATTTTCAATAGAATGGTCCTTTAATTTATTCTTAGGATAACCTTAACCATATCCTCGGCATCCTTGAATTCCCTTACTAAACTTGTTCTTACCATCACTACCAGAAGTTAGTTCCATAAATCTATTATCATCAAGCAGTACAACAGCTAAATAGGTTATACAACTTCTTTAGGGCCCACTATGAGAGAGGGTTCAGCAGTAGCAATGTGGATTGTCCCCCATATTTGCAGTTTTAGAATACAACAATGGCTTCCATAAAAAGTAATAGCCGCCACTATTACTTGGGTGCTGTTACACTGCTTAAAGGGACAGTCTACTCCAGAATTGTAATTGTTTAAAAAGATAGATAATCCCTTTATTACCCATTCCCCAGTTTTGCATAACCAACACTGTTATATTAATATACTTTTTACCTCTATGATTACCTGGTATCTAACCCTTTGCATCAGTGCCCTCTCATTTGTAACTCCATGGGCATGGTCACAATGTTACCTATACGGCACACATGAAATAACGCCCTCTAGCTGTGAAAAACTGCCAAATGCATTGAAATAAGGGGTGGCCTTCCAAGGGCTTAGAAATTAGCATATGAGCCTACCTAGGTTTAGCTTTCAAAATACCAAAGAATACCAAGAGAACAAAGCAAATTTGATGATACAAGTGAATTGGAAAGTTTTTTAAAATTGCATTCCCTATCTGAATCATGAAAGTTTAATTTTGACTAGACTGTCCCTTTAAGCTTCTCAACTTCTGAGGAGCTTGAGCATAATTGTTAATGACCTAGTATTGATAGTGACATTTCTGTTACTAGCAGAGAACAGAGAATAAAGTCCAGGGATTAGGAAACATATGGCACATGTGCCCAAAGGCACATTAAAAACAAATGTGCTTCTGGGCTACCACTGTACGGTTTGGTTTCATTGGCTGTTTATTTTCCCCTATACATTCAGGAAATACCCTATCATTTATTTAAATATGGATTACCAAGACTTAAATGTTTCTTTAATGTCCTTTTAAATAAATTGCAATTATGTTTTTGGACATAACATAATCTCAAGGAAGGGATGGCCGAAGGGTACACTTAGGAAATGTCACATTAGAAAGTTTGGAGGAAAGTGCACCAGTGAGAAACAGAAAACACATGAAAATGAAATGTATGAAAGCAAATGCAAGAAGCATTATGGGTAAAATGGGGGAGTTGGAGCTATTAGTTTCAGAAGAGGACTATGATATTAAGTATAACTGTAACTTGGTGGGATAATTCACATGACTGGGCAGTTAACTTATACATTATTTGGGAGGGACAGGAGTAATAAAAGGAAAGGAAGACTGTGCATGTACATAAAATCCTAAAAAAATATTACTAGGAAAATGCTACAAGCCCCTCAACATTAGTGACATGGAAGAAACTTAACTACTAATGCAAATAGGAAAGACTGCTAATAATACCAGTGCTGTAATTATGGGTGATTTTAACTACTGTGTCATAAATTGGGCCAATGAAACTAGTAATACAGCTAAAGGAGATAGATTTTTAAATGTTCTCAAAGATAACTTTATGTCACAATTAATAGAGGAGCCAACTAGGAATAAAGTTATATTGGATTTAGTGCTACCAGACAATACATAAATACTATCAAACATTGATGTCAAAGAACATTTAGGTAACAGTGATCATAACATGATCACATTTGAAATCAATTTCCATAAGCAGTGTTATAAGGGTCCAACTAAAAGTTTTAATTGTAAGAAAGCAAATTCAATGAAATACCACATGGTGATAAAAGTATAAGAACTAAATCCAAACCAATGTGGCTAAATAAAAATGTGTTAAGAGAAATTAGAAAAAAACATAAGGCAATTAAATTATTCAAATAAAATAGCACAGACTCAACATTCCAAATATATAAGGAATGTAGCAAAGCAAGCAAAAAAGCAATCAAATCAGCCAAATTTGGAAATGAAAGATTTATTGCAAAGGATTCTAAGTCAAACCCTAAAAGATTTTATAAGTATACCAATGGCACAAAATCTAAGAAGGAAAATATAGGTACATTAAAATGTGTGGTTTTTGGTTGGGTGGTTCCGGAGGAGGAGCTTAACGCAGGTGCTGAGCGTTTTGCACTCTAGTCCTACTGCAGCTGGTGGAGATCTCTCGCGCCGAGCCTGGATACTGGGCTAGCTTAATGGACAGCCTTTAACATCGCTATCGGAACCTGGGCAGTGGAATAACAACCCACTGTGATGGCAGAATAATTTGAAAAAAGTTTCTTTTCTACAGCTGTTGCCCTTATAATATTACTCTGAGACAGCTCCCACAGAAAGCCGGTATTTATCTCTCCCTCCTCTCCCACCTGTGCTGCGTGAGAGGAGGTGAGCACTACATGTATGCTATCAAGTTGTACTGAGTATACCCCCATCATTAAAGTCACTTGAGAGGAGACTTGTGCGGTAACTCTCACCCCCTCCCCTCTCTTCAGTTAATCGGAACACCTGAAACGCAAGGCTTACCTCTCCCCCTGCAGAGTCCTGACCCTGGAACGCTGTCCGAGGATCGTCTGGGGCTCTTCTCTCCTCCCCCCTTCCCCACCGGTGCTGCGCGGAAGGCGGGGGTCATCTTGCCGTGTCTTCTTTCTCGGCTCTACCCGCTGTTGACTCTACCCCCTCTCCCACCGGTGCTGCGTGAGAGGGGGCGGGCGCTACCCTGGAACTGGTGTGGCTGCGGAAAGACGCGGCGCAGGCTTTTGTTTGTCTCTCTGGGGATTATTACCCTCTGTCCTCTCCTGTACACCGCTGGTTGTGTGAGTGGAGATGGAGGCATTGCGGGCCGCACTAGAGGATTAGACTGAGACTTCGAGCCGTGAGAGGCGGTTATTGGAGAGGCTGTGCTCCTTATCGATGCTGGCGTGGGCCCTCTGCAGGGGACTCTTTAACGGCATTTGGGGACAAGAGAAGGAGGTGAGTCCCTTAGACTTGTAAAGGAATCTGGAAAGATTACAGAGAGGGGTTGTGGAAGGGAGAGGAAAGGAAGAAATAGAGAAGAAAAAGTGTTGTAACTTTTCAGTGACAAGCAGCAAAGATTTGTCCTCTCAACATGTTTGGACACTGGGTATAAATTGATACTCCCTGGAAGGAAGAAAGAAAGAATATATACTCTTATAATTAAAGAACTTTATAAGAGCTGGGAAACATTACTTTATCTATATGGACTACCTTGACAGTCTTTTCCTGGCCTATACACCTAAAGAATATTATCTGACCTAAGACCTAGACTTGGCTGGAGAGGGGAGGGGGAAAGGAAAAAAGAAGGGGTACTGAAGGGGAAGGAAAATAACATAACTTGGGGTATTACAATGTTCTAGTTAAGGATTTACTTCTCTGGCTGCATAACTAGTAGGAAAAGGATATAGTGAACACAGAAGGAAACAAAGAGACATTGTTAACATTTGTATCTTCCTATATAGATAGCAGGCCAATCTTTGTAATACTGTGTGTTGTCAGGGAGGAAGATTGATATTGTTTGATACCTCTCTTTCTTTTTCACTGTTTATATGCCTACTTGTTCTGAGGAAATCTGACCGATTAACTAGTTGGATCTGTGAGGGAAGTTGAGGGGAGGGAAGGGAGGGGAAGGGTAGAGTAAGAAAAAAAAAAAAAAAAAGAAAGATAATTGTTTTCTGAAAAGCATTGCATAGTTCATCTTTCTTTTCACTTTTTAATGTATATTTTCCCTGCATATATGTTTTGGTAACAAGAGCCATATATATACATCTGGCTCCTTCCTAATATAAAAAAAAAAAAGTTGACATTTGGTCTCTTATCTATGGTTCTTTAATAAACATAAGCACAGGGGAGGCTTCTGTATCCTTGAAAATATATTGAGTAAATTATATCCACTGAGGGGATTACCCCTTAGGGTTAGAGAATAGTATAAAGAAGCTGGAGACTTGTATGTTATAGGGTTTACTCTCCTTTCCTCCACAAAATACTAGAGTTTTTCTTAAAATTAGCCTAATTAGGTTATCCTTGCTGGGGTTACTAAGTATTGTCTTGTTGATATACTGTGACGTAGTCACTGACACTGTGATTTCTGAGATTGGCGATCGCCACTGGTTCTGGTAAATCGTGTTGACGTAGTCTCATACATTTTGCTACCCTCTAGTTCTCGCATTCGTGGCTGGACTTCTTTACTCACATCACTAGTCTTTTTCACCCCCATTTTTTCCCCTTGGTACTGGGCCTCGTGGTGGTTTTTTTTTTTTTTTTTTTTTTTTTTTTTTTCCCCTCACTTGATCATCGCTTACACATACCTATCCTCACTGGTCTATGCAAGGGCATTCTCTTGCTCTCAAATTTAACACATAGTCACTTTTTAAGCACTATTTCTCACGTAATCTCGGCTCATTCACTCTTTTTTTTTTTTTTTTTTTTTTTTTTTTTTTTTCTTCGCTCGTAAATTCTCACTTACTGGCACATGGACAAATTTCTTCACGTTTCACCCAAGACTCCTCCGGCCATGGCAGCGAGGCAGAGAGATAGGAAAACGAAAGGCAATCAAGAGACAGTCATGGACACACATTCAGTTGCGTTAAATATGTCAGCGATACAAGAATTTACTAACATACATAGTCTTGTTGCTAGCATATCTGATGCGCTCTCTCCCAAATTTGAAGCTCTTAGAGCTGAAATTAAACAAGACTTCTGTTCTCTAACACAAGAAGTCCGCCAATTTTCCAATAGGTTACAGGAAGCCGAGCAGAGAGTCTCGGACCTGGAAGACCTAACAACAGTACACAGATCCAACTTAGAAGCTGTGAATATTAACCTACAAAAAATACAAAACAGGCTAGAGGACCTAGAAAATCGCTCTAGGAGAAATAATATAAGAATCATAGGGCTCCCAGAAGAACAACAATACGATAATCTTGTTAATTTTGTATCAGAGACTCTACCTAAAATTCTAAAATTGCCATCTACCTTATATCCTATACCTGTGGAGAGAGCGCACAGAGTAGGCTCTTTACGCCCAGAGGACAAAACTAGAACTAAGCCTAGACCTGTTATAGCCAAACTGTTAAACTTCCAAGACAAACTCACATTATTTCAGTATTATCGTAAACAACAACCAGTTAAAATTGGAGGCATTACAATCCTTATGTTTCAGGATTTCTCAGCAGACACCGCAGCAAAAAGAAGGGAACTTGCTCCTATTTGTACCAAGTTTATACAAAAAGGATATCAAGCAACTATAATATTCCCTTACAAACTAAAAGTTAAAGTTAATGATACAGTTCGTTTTTTTGAGGAGGCTCACTTAGCTGAGAGCCTCTACAAAACATTGAACTCCCCGGTCCGATGACAACAAGTTTAAATAGCAAGACCTCAGATATTGCACAATATGTGGGTTCTCTGTTTTTTTCTCAAGGTAGAAAGATTTTTTTTGCTTAGACGCAGGATTCAGTGTCTATCTTCTCTCGGTGCGGAGAGGGCTCATTTTTTTAGGGTAATCATTCATGGGGTTTTTTTTTTTTTTTTTTTTTTTTTTTTTTTTTTTGTGTTGTTTTTTTTCTCTCTCTCCTTTCATTCTTTTTTTCCTTTTATATATAAATGAATACACTTAGTGAATGTAAAATAGTATCATGGAATGTGGGTGGCATATCCACTCCTATCAAGAGAAAGGCAATTCTTACTCAGCTTCGAAAAATTCAGACTGACATTGGTTTTATTCAAGAAACTCATTTATCTGCAGAAGAATCTTTAAAACTTAAGACGGCCTGGGTAAAAGAAATATATTTCGCACCTAGCATTAAGAGAAAGAGAGGGGTAGCAATACTAATTGGGAAAAAAATTAACACTGAAGTGATACAGTTTGAAGCTGATCCAGGGGGGAGATATGTCATGTTGAAGCTCAAGATCTTTCAGAAGATGTATACGTTATGTAATACATATGGCCCTAATGCATTTGATCCAAATTTTTGGACTTCTCTTCAGTCCAAACTGTTAGCGTACACAGAAGGGTGTTTGGTTTTAGGCGGAGATTTCAACATGGCTCCGCAAAGCCCAATCGACAGATTAAGACGAGATTCTAAACGGCTGAAACAAAAAAAAGACAACTTAGAATGTAAAATGTTTAAAAGAATTACACAAAATCTAGCATTGCGAGACGTTTGGAGACATCAAAATCCTTCTATCCAGAGTTTCACGTGTCTCTCGAAGGCGCATAAAACACTCTCTAGAATTGATATATTCTTAATTGATGAACGCATGTTAATGCACGGGGTAAAATCGGACATACTACCAATCCTCCTCTCAGATCATGCACCAATTGTGCTTGAGTTTCAGCTTTCACATTCACGCCCTGTTTCATCGCGTTTCTTCTTTCCCTATTATCTGATGTCAGAAATAAAATTTAAGAATTGGCTTGTTAACAAATATAAGGAATATGTACATTTTAATAAAGAATTTTTGAACCGCCCTGAATTATTCTGGGAGACTGCGAAGGCAGTCATGCGAGGGGAAATACTATCGTACAATATTGCCCTACAAAAGAAATTCAGATTCAGAGAAAGAGAGACATGTCAATGTCTGACCAACACTTACAATCAGTATTTGCTTGATAAATCGTCATTGAATTGGGCAAAATATGTCAGGGCAAAAAACGAGAGGGATACCTTTGTTTTGTTGCAGGAAACACAAAGAGAATTAAGAATAGAGGCTAAGCTACATAGATATGGGAATAAATCGGGTAAGATGTTGGCCAAACTAATTAAAAATGAGAAAAAACAACCTGTAATAGATAAACTGCAGGATAGAGGGCTACAGATCTCTAAACCGGATGACATCTTAAAAACATTCTACGAATATTATCAGGAATTGTATTCATTTAAAATAAGTGACTCACAGAAATCTTTGGATTTCTGGAGGGATATCAAACATCCTACAATTACATTAGAAATGTCTAACAGTTTAAATGCTCCCATCTCCGTTGAAGAAATAGAGAAAATAATATCTGAACTTTCTTTAAATAAAGCAGCAGGTCCGGATGGCCTACCCAATGAATTTTATAAGATCTTGTCAAGTGAAGCTACCTCACATCTTTCTATTCTCTTTAATAGTTTTTTCACAAAGGGCAACTTGATTCCCTCTCTATTCTCCAGTTCATATACAACATTGTTATTAAAGGGTGGAAAGGATCCCCACTATAAAGAATCTTATAGACCAATTGCTCTGTTAAATTCTGATTACAAAATTCTTACTGCGATTTTAGCATCCAGGCTTCAAGGGATCCTCTCAGAAATTATACACACGGATCAAGCAGGCTTTCTGAATAATCGTAACTCAGCTGCAAAAATTAGAGAAGCACTACTAGTGACAGAATACTTCGAGGCTATGTCTAAGCTGGGGGATGGGGGGGGGGACACACCTGACCTTGCCATTATTTCCATCGATGCCGAAAAAGCCTTCGATTCAATATACTACGAACATATTAAAACATCACTAAGACAGTTTGGTTTCAGGGGCAATTTTCTTGAATTTATTGGGAATCTTTATAAACAGCCTTCAACGAAACTGATAGTAAATAACACCATCTCGTCTTCTATCCTTTTAGGTAGAGGGACAAGGCAGGGGTGTCCTCTCTCTCCACTTCTATTTAATATCTCTATTGAGCCCCTAGCAATTAAAATTCGTCATCTCTTGGATGGTATAAAAATCCGTAGTACTGAAATAAAAATTGGCTTATATGCTGACGACCTGCTGCTTTATTTGGCAAATACTAAATTGAATTTGCCAAAACTTTTTCAGATATTGGAACAATTTGGGTCATTCTCTGGATATAAAGTAAACATGGCCAAATCAGAGATATTTTGGCTTAGGAAAAATAATACCTCCATACTGAAAACTCCTTTTCACCAAGTAACAGACTCCTTTAAATACTTAGGGATTCACATCCCGACAAGAACCTCAGATCTATATGCTTTGAATATCCCTCCGGTAATAAAAATAATTAAAGAAAAGCTTTTGATTTGGCAAAAACTCCCTTTATCACTCTCTGGAAGGATTGCTCTCTTTAAGATGGCCCTCCTCCCAAAACTACTGTATATACTTCAAAATACACCAATAATTCTCTTAGGAAAGGACATTCGATCAATTAACACCTCTCTTATTCAATTCCTGTGGCAAAATAAAAGGTCAAAAATTTCTCTCATGAAACTCTCATTACCAATAGAATGTGGAGGTCTTGCCTTACCTGACATAAGGTTCTATAATTTCTCCTTTCTAGCTCGAAACGTAGCAGACTGGATCTCACATAATAATTATGTATTGAATAACGATCTTGAATCCAGTATCTGCTATCCGTACTCTCTAGATGCGTTAATACATTTAGAACCTAAAGAAATTCCAGCAGAAATTAAAAGGTTTAAAACTATCCTTAATCCACTCAAAGCCTGGCGTAAAATAATGTATTTTCTGTCAATTAATAATAGACTTTCCTATATCTTACCTATAATAGGTAACCCTACTTTTCAAGCAGGTTTGGATTCGGAAGTTTTTAGAAAATGGCATACTGCTGGACTATCAAAGGTTATTCAAATTATAGATAACGAAAGGAAGTGTATTAAAACATTTCAGACATTAAAAACGGAATTTGACTTATCCAATAAGGATTTTTTTGCATACCTACAATTAAGACACTTTGTTCAAGATCTAGTTAGAATAGTGGGCTGGGAGTGGGGATTGGGCACATTGGAAAAGTGGCTCATTTTAACAAGGAATGGTCACATGTCGATTGCACCGTGCTACCATCTTCTGAGCATAAATAAAGCAGCTTCAGTATTGACAAATATGATAGCTCACTGGAACATGTTAATCCCGTGTAGTAATATTGGAAAAAATACTATTCAATTATCAATTAAGAAAATTGCTCAAGTAACACTATCTGCAACCTGGAGAGAGGCACACATTAAACTCCTACACGGGGCATATTTTACCCCTAAGAGAGGCTTTAAATGTACTAGTGTGGGGTTTGATAAATGTCCTAAGTGTTTGCTACAGGCGGCTGATTTAATTCACATGTTTTGGCTCTGCCCAAAGATCAAAAATCTTTGGGCCAAGGTTGAGTATTGGCTTAAGAATGTGCTAAAGATAGCAAGTTTTTCGCTAACACTATATCAGATAATATTCTGTCTTAAGAAAGATCCTGGCAGGCAAATTAATGAAAAAATAGTAATTTCTACCATCCTTGCCACCAGATACTTAATCTGTAAAAAGTGGAAAAGTCGTGTAACTCCAAGCATCTCTGAGATTAAAAATTGCATGAAAAAACAATGTATTTTAGAGCAGAGAGGTGCAGACTTAAATAATGACCAAGACATCAAAAGATTCTTTGATAAATGGGCAGTCTTTCTAAAAATATTTCCTGAGGCAGAAATGAATCACATAATCTTTCCTTTCAGGAATACAGAAATTGTTTTGCTAGGGAATTGGTAAAAACTAGGCGAGGTAGCATTATAATGGGGTTTTTTTTTTTTTTTTTTTTTTTTTTTTTTTTTTTTCTTTTCTTTGTTCTCTCTGTTGTTATTTTTATGATTTTTGTTTAGTTGGATCACCTCTTCGCACCGGGGGGGATATATGCGGGGAGGGAGGGGAAGGTTTAGGGGGGGTTGAAAAGTAAAACCCCAAGCAATGTCAATGAATAAATTGATTAGACTATACCAATACGCAGATTACTTAATGTATACATGCATCTATAGTTAAACATAGTGTTACATGAATGGATTTTTGTATAAATTGTGGTTCATGAAACTGTGGTTTATGTTATGTGTTTAATGCTGTTTTATTTGTTTTTGACATTTGGTTGGATTATAAATAAAGGTTTAAAAAAAAAAAAAAAATGTGTGAAGGGTAGCATGATTAACAGTGACAGGGAGAAGGTTGAGGTACTAAACCAATTCATTTCTTTAGTATACACAAGAGAGGAACCAATACTTTAAAACAAACAAGAACATACAAGCCCATAACATTAACTGGATTATCTCTAGATGGTATAAGGAAACAACTGGATAATATTGAGGTAAATAAATCTCCATGTCCAGATGGAATACACCCAAGGGTTTTACGGGAACTTAGCACAGTGGAAAGTTTGAAAGATCCTTCAGAACAATATGTTCAAATTTAAAAACTTAAAATTAAATTTTTCATTAATCCCTTCATAGCCCAGATGAATACGGAATTGCTCAGATTTACCACTTCCCAAGTAGTCACACCAATAAAATTCAACAGTTCCACAAGGCTAGGTGGGAAAGAGACAATGAGCCACACAATCACCACAGATTCCACATCCAAGTGGCCATTTCTATCAAAGAAGTAGTTTGCACAAAAAAAAGGGCCAAAATGCTTAAGAAGTCTTAACAAACAAATGCACCCATTCCAAAAGGCTAGGTGGGAGAGAGACAACGAGCCACACACCTATTAAAAACTCCACATCCAAGTTTCTCAGCAGGCACAGGATACCCAATAGGTACTGTTGGTGAGACTGTTACGGGATACCAGATAAGTACAGCAGACACAGCTGGTTTGAGAAAGGCTGTACGTGGAATTGTAGACACAGGTTTCTCAGCAGGAACAGAATACCCAGCGCGTACTGTTAGTGAGACTGTCATGGTATACCAGAGAAGTACAGCAGGCACAGCTGGTTTGAGGGAGGCTGTCACTGGTATGGTAGACACAGGTTTCTCAGCAGGCACAGGATGCCCAGCTGGTACTGTTGGTAAGACTGTCACAGGATACCAGATCGGGACAACAGGCACAGGTATCAAGCAAGACCATTTGGCTTTCAAGAAACAGTTGAGCATACACAGGTACCAGATAATTATGGTTGGTCTCTAAAGCAAGATGAGCATACACAAGTATTAGATATGTATGCTTGGTCTCTGGAACAAAGTGAGCATATGCAGGTACAAGGTAGGTATGCTTGGTCTCTGAAGCAACGTTAATATCCTTAAATATCAGGTAAGTATGCTTTGACTCTGGAAAAAGGTGAGCATACACAGGTATCAGGTAAGTATGCTTGGTATCTGGAACAAGGTGAGCATACACAGGTACAAGGTAAGTATGTTTGGCCTCTGGAGCCAGAAACAAGGTAGGTAAGGCAATAACTCATGCCAAAGTAATGGGCTCAGTCAACTTTTATAGGAACTCCCATACCTGAGTCCTCCTGGTGGGAGTTCCTGTAATTAGGATATGGCCCCTTTAAATCTAGGCAGCACGTGGCCGTGCATGCAAAGAAGGCTGCAGCAGCAGCTGAAGGGGAACCGGGGTGGGCTGGTGGGACGCCGAGAGGGAAGCAACTTATGGTCTCTCTCCCACCTAGCCTTGTGGAATGGGTGAATTTGATTCTGTGACTAGTTGAGAAGTCGGTGTTATGTGCCTTCTTTGTACAAAGAGCTATTTTTAATTGAAATGGCTACTTAAATGTGGATTTAGTGGTGAGTGTGTGACTCATTGTCTCTCTCCCACCAGCTTTGTGGGACAGGTGAATTTAGTTGATGTGGCTTCTTGAGAATTGGGTGTTTTGGACTTTTTTCATGCAAAACACATGGATGTAGGTTTTGGGTCGAATGTGTGACTTATTATCTATCTCCCACCTAACTTTGTGGAATGGGTTAATTTGGTTAGTGTGGCTACTTGAGAAGTAGGGATTCCAGGCCTTTTTACGCAAACATTTTTTTGACAGAAATAGGCACATGGATGTGGGTTTTGGGGTGGGTGTGTGGCTCATTATCTCTCTCCCGCCTAGTCTTGCAAACCAGGTGAATGTGGTTTGTGTGGCTACTTGGGAAGTCAGCGTTTCAGGCCTTTTTTATGCAAAAAGCTATTTTGACCGAAATAGCCACTTGTATGTAAACTTTGTGGTTAGTGTATGACTCATTATCTTTCTCCCATAGTTTTGTGATATAGGTGAATTTAGTTCTTGTGGCTACTTGAAAAGTTGGTGTTCTGGGCCTTTTTTTGCACAAAACTGCCTCTTGGATGTAGATTTTATGGGGAGTGTGTCGCTCATTTTCTCTTTCCCGCCTAGCTGTGTGGAATGGTTGAATTTGTCTGGTATTGCTACTTGGGAAGTGGGTGTTCCAGGCCATTTTTTTTATAAGCAAAATATATATTTTTTTACTGTAACTGTAACTTGTATGTAGATTTTGTGGTGAGTGTGTCGCTCTTTGTCTTCATCTTACCTATCATTGTGTAATGTTTGAAAATGTCTATTATGGCTACTTTTTCACCAGAGCAGTTACTTGAATGTGGCTTCTGTGGTACTTGTGTACCTCATTTTCTCTCTCACAACTAGCGTTGTGAAACTAGGGAATGTTATTGTTGTGGCTACTTGAGAAGTGAATGTTCCAAACGTTTTTATTTTTATGCATTTTTTTTTCATTTCATTTTTTTTATATTGTGGTTTATTTTCTCTCTCCCACCTTGCCTTGTGGAATGGGTGGATTAGTTTGGTATGACTATTTGGGAAGTGGATGTTTCAGCAGTTCCATACTTACCTGGTCTATGAAGGGAGTTAATAAAAATATTATTTACATTTTTTTCAAACCCTAACAAATTGTTCTGATGGATCTTTCAAACCTTCTACTGTTTATATTAATTCTTTATATAATTATATGGCCATTATAGCCTGTTCTATTTCAACTTTATCCCATCAGTTCATTTTGGAATTAGTTTCTAATGTTTTGCTTTTAATTTGGCCACATTAGGTTTGCTTCCATGATGATCTGTAAACAAAATCATTATGAAAAAAAAGTCCTGTATTTTTTTTGTATATTTTATGTGTTTTATTTTTGTTACAATGCTTACTAATTCCAGCAGTTTCACTAATTCAAATGGCAACTGAAATGATGTGCAAAAAACCCCCCAACACAACTTGTCACTTTGACTAATCGTTCTCTTAGAATTGTGAAAGCCATAAAATATTTTATTTTTATTGATATGTTTCATTATATAACAATGATTCTGCAATATTTTTTACAGGATACCCACCATACTGACAATGATATCCATAGAACCCTTTGTCACAGTTGCATGTATAGTTGTTATTTGTCTTAACACATTCTCCGTGCTGTCCACACAATTTTTTGCTACATGATGCTATGGAAGAGGAAAAATAACATTATTATTAGATCGTTTTTATTACCATTACCTATTAAAACTAGAAATTATTTATAGTTATATATTTTTAGGAACTAATTTAGAACAATAGCAATATTTAAAAAAAAAAAAAACAACTAATTATTCTCTTAAAATAGTTAAAGCCGGGGGGCGGAGCCTAGCCAAGATTGGATATGGCTGCTTGTTAAAGAAGCTCTGATGTCCCTGATATTCTTATAATAAAATAAGTACATTCAACCCAGCATTACTCCCTATAAAAGGTGATTATTAATGTGACTACTCAACTTCCCTTCCGAAAAAAGTGATTTTGCACATTGAAGGCAGAGCAGACGGTTGGACCATTGAAAGAGCTGCGGCCCTGCGGGTATATCCTTAACACTCGTGCGCTGTGAGCAGGAGAACCACCTGGCAGCCTAACAGCCTAACAGTCGGAGGAGAACGGGCTTTAGCGGTGCAGTTGAGTGACCGGAGCCTAGGGACAGGGACTCGTCACCACAAAGGATATAGCGGAACATATAGAGAAACCGCACCTGTCCGGTGTACATAACCAGGAGCTTGACATCAGGTTAGAGCAGACTTACAGGCGCATCGATCCAAGTGACCGCATCTGCTCCTGTAAGTACTTATCACACGTCCCGATCACTACTAACGGGCTGCAGGGGACACAGGAAGAAATAAATAATAGTCCCGCTTCACGCCTAGACCGCCATAGCCTGCCCGCCTATAACGGAGGTGACACATTAGCGGCTGTAACGATCTGGGAGCGGACATACATAGCAACACTACCCTGCTTCCTAGTTGTTAGCCTCCACTCACCTAACTCCCCCACTGGCTGGTTTGGAGAGACAGTAATCGGTATATGAACCGAGTGCCACAAAATTGAACACTCACTGGGGATTGTTTTGGGCTGCAGTAGGCCGCAGTTCTAAAGGGCTTGGTGTCTCGGCCACTTTACCCGCCAAAAGTATTACACACATCTGGTCATACTTTATAAAGCACACCAAGGTGGGGATATAAATAACAGTTTAATGCCTGCTCTGATTACACTCTGTATATAGGATTTTTATTTGCCAAGTGTGCTGGACTCAAAATCAAAATTTACATATTATATTTTATATCCCTGTTGGAGTATATTTGTATAGTTTATATGTTGCAGGGGTCTCTGATTCACTGCCTTTAACCTCCAGTCTTCACTCTGGGGTTTTGCTTCTGCCAGGTGCTTTCTCTGGTGTAGGCTACATAAAGCTTCAATTATCCCCTTAACACTACACAGGGGGAAACTGAAAGGCTCTATCTCCTACTACCACAGTTCAGAACTCTGGGATGTCAAATAAAAGAAATACCAGACCCACTAAAAGCACTCAATCTTCCATGATGGAAAATTATCTTATAGCCACAGACCCAGCAGTATCAGCGGGAAGGCATGAGTCGGGCATGACGGCCACCACAGCACAAGTGCATAGCTCTGACAATGCGGTCAAGCATCTAAATTGAGTGACAAAAGAGGACATCAGTCACCTCTCCTCAAAGGAAGACATAAAAGAAGCAATGAAAGATTTTAAATCAATGTTCACTGAACTGAAGAGAGATATATCAGCTGTGGATCATAGAGTGACACAGGTGGAGGAGAAACCTGAAGCACTCAGCTCTGATCTTCAACTTCAAGCTAGTTTCTTGCAAGCACAAGAAAGCACGAAGCACACTCTAATGGAGAGAATTGAAGATCTAGAAAACCGTAGCAGAAGAAACAACCTTAGATTGAGAGGTGTCCCTGAGACAGTCGAACCCCCTGCAATTCAAGCATATATTCAAGAATTTGTCAAATACCTTAAAAATATTGACTCAGGCCCTGAAATCCAAATAGAACGTGCACATAGAGCTTTACGGCCAAAACCACCAAGTAGAGCTGCTCCCAAGGATATCATAATAAAATTATTATCCTTTAAAGACAAAGAAGACATCTTGAGACTGGCCAGAAATAATCAGCCACTAGAGTTTAGAGGTGTGGAAATACAGGTGTATTCGGACTTGTGCCCAACCACCCTACAAAAGAGAAAGGACCTCAGATTTAATACATCAGTCTTGAAGGACAAAAAAATCCCCTACAGATGGGGCTTTCCTACGAGCCTTATTGTTACCAAGAACAATACCACACATGTATTCAGAACTTTGTAAGACTTACCATCTTTCAATCAAGCCCTTGGCCTTAATATAAGGTCTCCTCTGAAGATGGCAGTAGCTCCGGGAGGCCGGGTGGAAGAAGATCCTGATGAAATTCAACAATTCCCAGGCTGAGAACCATAGATACTAGTATAATGAACAGTTGGATCTCACTGGGGTGATCATATGATCCCCCAAAATGGACTGCAAATTGCTACTAAAACATTGTGGACCGCTTCAGATAAGTTTATGTTTTATTTTACTTATTATAGTGTTAATTACCTTTCTCACGCAGGTCTTGGGGGCTTGACACCGAATAAAACACATCCTAAGGGCTAATTAGGTTATTAAGGTAAACATTCCTAATAGTTACCAGCTGTACTTGTACTGTCATGAATTCTACTCATTTTTATCACATGTGTAAGTTTAAATATGCATCCTAACTATTCAATATTGAAAGACCCGTTTGTACTGTTTATATTAGTCACTGTTTTTTGATGTTAGATATTTCTCAAGGGGACACTTGATAGGATAAAAGTGCAGCTATCAGATATCCTTGCATAACCTAGCTAAGTATGGCCACTAACTGGGATAGATCAGAGGTTACTAGGCCGCACAACTTATATAGTTAAATCTTTCTCAGAAGAACTGATCACAGGACAGGAGTGCGGCCAGCTTCAATTACACTAGGGAGGAAACCGCCCCTATCAATAGGACCAGTAGGAAGTGGGTACCCCTGAGACCATATTAATGTGCCTTTATTACCTGTTACAAAAATTAGTCACATTTAATTTTCAGTTCTCATCCTTAATATCTAAAGCGTGAACATTCTTACATATCCATGTAGGGAAAGATGAGAAATATGCACTCAAAGAATGTACTTATTTATTGTTTATTGTTTCAATGTCTATATAAAAAAAATAAGAATACAGGGAACACTACCCCTGTTGTTGTATTTTTGTTAATTGTTAATAGTTCTTTTTTGAGGAGTCGCACACCGGTGCGCATCCTGATACAAGTTAAAATCCTGATACTTTCTGTACCTGAAGCACAGGTTTTGATTTAATTTTCTCTCTCTATTGCCTTGCAATTCAAGGCGCCCTTCTCTCTTTTGTTGCTTAATTGTCTCTTTTTTCACTCCTCTCCATTTCTCCTTTTCTTCTCTATCCTTTTATACTCCTCTTTTAACCTTTTCCCCTTTCCCTACCTTTCTTCTCCCTTTCTCTCCCTCCCTTCCCCCACCAAATTTTTTTTTTTCCCTCTTCTCCTCTCCCCTCCCGGGTAAATGGCGGGCACTAGGAACAGAGCCAAGTCCCATCCAATTGAATTGGTTTCCATAAACGTTAAGGGCCTGAATAGCCCTAGCAAATGTTCCATGGTCCTGAGAGGTTTGCATAGACAGGGTGGGGACATCATTTACTTTCAAGAGACACATTTTGCTGCAGCACATGAGCCCCGGTGGTTTAATCATCACTACCCCACTGCTTTCTTTGCGTCAGGTCCCAGGAAAAAGAACGGAGTGGGTATCATTATAAGTAATAACACACCGTTTCAGCTCCATCAGGCACACAGAGACCCAGAGGGCAGATACTTGATTCTCACCGGCTCCCTATATGGTAGACCCATTACATTGGCAAATGTATACTGTCCCAATCAATCGCAACATATCTTTTTACGAACTGTGATACATAAAATCCTAAAGGTACAGTTTGGCATTTTATTCTTGGGAGGAGACCTTAATGCTTCCTTAGACCCAATAGTGGACATTTCTAATGGTATCTCCAGTATCCCTCACAAGATTCTCAAGCGCATGACCTCTTCTCTAAGAGATGCAGCGTTACATGATATTTGGCGTGTCCAACACCCCACTGCTAAAAACTTTACATTTTATTCCCACCCCCACAGAAAATATTCTAGAATAGACTATCTGTTTACAGATGCTACAGGACTCACCATCACCTCAAGCAGCAATATACATTCTATTACTTGGTCAGACCACGCCCCAATTAGTTGTTCTATCCTCTTGCCCAATATACCTGTTACGCCCTATGTCTGGAAGATGAATGACACACTATTAGATGATCAGGTTTTCAAGTTAGAAATTGAAAAAGCTTTGGTTGAATTTTTTCAGATACATGAGGGTTCAGGCTCTCAAAGTACAACTATTTGGGAGGCGCACAAGTGTACAATCAGGGGTCTCTTTCTAAAACAAAAAGCAAGGATTGTCAAATATAGGAGGGAGTTGTATCAGACTTTGCTGTCCCGGGTTGAGATGGCAGAAAGAGCACATAAGACAAAACCAGCGGATGATACGCTCCGCATGAACTTAGCTCAAGCAAGATCGGCTCTTTTGGAATTCTTGCAAGAGGAATAACAGAAAAAAGCCTTGATCTTGAAGCAACAGTTTTTCGAACACGGTGACAAAGCCGGACGGTTGTTAGCTAAAGCCATTGCGCGTAAAAAAAGAAAACACTATGTCCATCAAATGATAAATCGAGATGGAGAGTCCATGGAAGATGGGAAGTCGATAGCTGAGATATTCGGTTCCTACTACGAATCCCTATATAATATCCGGGGTGTCAATGGAGAGGTGGGGGGTTCCCCCCCAGGCGTGGGAGGCTCAAGAGATACAGTCATATCTCGCAAACGTTGAAATTCCAAGCCTCTCGAAACAAGAAGCTGAAGCTTTGGAATCCCCATTCACTTTGGGGGAGATTAAACAAGCCATTCAAGATCTTTCAGCGGGCAAGAGCCCGGGGCCAGATGGATATGGAGCTAAGTATTACAAATTATTTGTAGAAATACTGGCCCCAGAACTATTAACCATATTCAACTCGCTATCAGACACTCCGCTTCTTCAACATTCAATGCTGGAGGCTCACATCACCGTGATTCCAAAGCCAGGGAAGCCCAAAAATAAGCCAGAGAATTATCGTCCCATTTCTTTACTCAACTCAGACGTCAAGATTTTGGTGAAAGCGCTTGCTAACCGCCTTAATAGATATCTCCCTCAATTAGTCTCGACGGACCAGGTGGGCTTTGTACCGGGGCGCAAGGCGAGAGACTATACCTTAAAAGTCCTTCAATTAATAAACTTCACCCATAACAATAAAGTCCAATTAGCCCTAGTTTCAACAGATGCCGAAAAAGCATTTGACCGGATTAGCTGGTCATTTATGCAACACACATTACATAGGTTCGGCTTTGGGCCCAAATTTACAAATAGAGTGTTGTCACTGTACTCATCCCCTAACGCGAGAGTGAGGGTAAATGGCACACTTTCTGACACTTTTTTAATTAGAAACGGGACTAGGCAGGACTGCCCCTTATCGCCACTTCTTTTTGCTCTCACGATAGAGATTCTGGCGAGTAAAATTCGTGCTAACCCACAGATAAAAGGGATAACTGTAAGGAATTCTGAGCATAAACTAGCTATGTACGTGGACGATGTCTTGCTACTGATCTCTGACTCACAACAGTCGTTGCATGCGGCCATTGCTGAATTTACAGCGTTTGTCAAAGTATCAAATTTCCTCCTTAACCCCTCCAAATCCGAGATTCTAAACATCACAATACCTCTCATTGAATTTGAAGCCCTCAGTTGGAGGTGCCCAATAAAAATACCACGCATCAAACTGAGATACTTAGGTATATCTATCACACCTTGTATAAAGGACTTGATAGAATTAAATTATAAGACTATTAGAGACGACATCCTTAGAGACTTGTCCAATTGGAGAAATAAAACCATCTCTTGGCTTGGCCGAGTAGGGGTGGTCAAAATAAATGTGCTGCCAAGAGTACTTTACTTACTGCAGACTATTCCATTTTCTGCAGCCTCCCACTTTATACAGCAAATACAGTCCGCAATAGAGGCTTATATCTGGAATGATTTGAAACCAAGAATCAGAAAGAGAACTATGTATATGCCCCGAGAAAGGGGGGGACTGGGGGTGCCTGATTTACGTCTATATCAAAGAGCGATATCCCTCCAGAGGCTTGTGGAGTGGTGTCGGAATTCACCCCAGAAGGCATGGATTCAGCTCCATAATGCAATTTTGAAGAGAGGTAATGTAGGTGCTCTGGCATGAGTTGCCACCGACCATAGACCTCTAGTTGCTAAACAATACCCGTTGATAGCTGAGGTTCTTGTTGGGTGGGATAAATTAATCAATAAAGCCCCCTACATCTCCACCCCCAACTCACCGGTCACCCCTATTAGAGAAAACCC
The DNA here is from genome assembly GCF_027579735.1 of Bombina bombina. NCBI lineage: Eukaryota > Metazoa > Chordata > Amphibia > Anura > Bombinatoridae > Bombina > Bombina bombina. The sequence goes on from NC_069508.1 coordinate 60,029,054, forward strand.
TGGTCTGGGATTTGAGACTGGGCCTTATCATTCGGACACAGTCTATAGTCTTTCAGACTCCGCGATTTACAATATACTGCATCAGGGCAAACTGAAGACCCAGGCTGAACTAGCAGAGTGGGATAGTGGAATCTTCACATAATGGTATAGAATGGCACAAGTGGTGCACTTTTTTAACTCCCACAAGGAGAGACCTGACCTGACGAGACATAGAACCCCGTTCGAGAACATTTGCACAATGTCCCACAACCCGTCCCACTTGATCTCACATCTGTACAAAATTTTAATTCTAGGGGGGGACACACTCTTCCAACTTACACGCAGACATGGCAGGAAGAATTGGGATTAGAAATAGAGGATAAAGAATGGACTAAGATTTTTGAGAGAACTAAAAAGGCTTCAGTTTCAGCTAGAATCCAAGAAATGCACTTCAAACTGTTGAGTAGATGGTACCTTACTCCCCAAAGACTAAAACGAATATACCCACACACTGGTGGGGGATGCTGGAGAGGATGAGGAGAGGAGGGCACCCTCCTTCATATTTGGTGGACATGTCCGCATATAAGGTCATACTGGGACGATGTACTGGGTGAGATGAACAGAACTCTTGGAGTGATCATCCCCCCCAATCCTTGCTACTTAATACATCACAAATTGCCCAAAATTATTGGAGAAGACAAGTATCTGCTTCTGTTACTAATGCTGAATGGTGCGAAAGGATTGATTCCTTTATACTGTAAAAAACAAAATACTCCAAGCTTACAGGAATGGAAGTCTAGGGTAAGTGATTTGCTAAGACTAGAGAGATATCACTATCTGAAATCTGGTAAACTGTATATGCATGAGATGATGCTTCTGACCTGGGAAGGACGGGGAATCTGATCTTCCTGATAAAGTGAACTGAAATCTCAGTGCGACGTCTGCTTCCCTTTTCCTCTTCCCCTCCCTCCCCCCCCTTTTTTTTTTTTCCTCCTTCCTCCCTCTTAGCTCCCTTTCCTTTACCTCTCTAATCTATACCTCGTTCTTTTCTTTATTTCCGTATCTTGTTCTGTTAGAATATAATAGCATCGGGCTCTTAGATACTCTCAGCTGTATGTGATAAGTAAGCTGTAGACACACTGCGCTATAGGTTAATCAGTGCCTGATGATTTCTTTTTATATTGTATTTAAAGTTTTTTATGTTATAAACAAGAAAAATGTTGATATCTCAAGAGTTACTGTAAACAACTTTGTTTAATATTAATAGCAAGTGGTCGGATTACCACTCCTACACTTAAATGGATTCTCTATGCTGATTAAATAGAGTTCGCGTTAAGAAATATAAACTATGTATGATCATATGTACAAATGTATATTTACAATTTGCAATGTAACATATGCTGTACATACAATGTGTGAACTTTTCTTTTCTTGCTATTAAAGCTTCTTTGAAAAAAAATGAAAAAAAAAGAATAAACATAAATAGTTAAAGCCATAAAATGTATTTTTATTTCTTTTTGATGTTTAATTAAATAATAATGACACTGCAATATGTTTTACACAAAGATTTTGAGTTGCCCCAGTACCTATACAGCTTGGAGATGTGCTGCTCCAGTTCCCAGAAGATAAACATTCAACCTCAACAGATTTGCTTAGTTGAAATCCCTCAGAGCACCCAAACAAGCAGGAAGATTGGAAATTAAAGTTCCCCCATGGATGTGAACAGTTAATATGTCCTTGAGGTGATGCCACTAGTCTTGGACATTGAACAACTAGGGAGAAGAAGTATATAATTCATTTTCAGGATCACTTAATGCATATCCCAGACAATCTTGAATTCTATTACAGTACATGTTAAGCAACAAAAACTAATGCCCACTATATTGATGTTCACTGTAAAAAGACATACACCCATAAGTACATAGCTACCTCTGCCCTTTTCTCAGCACTCTCTACCTTTTTAGTGACTGTGTTTTCAAAGTAAAACCAGGAACAAAAGCTATGCCCCTGCTCATCCTGACTCCACCCACAGGAGAAAAAATCCTCATGTCTCTTGATTTCCATTATAACACCACCAACATAACACATGTGACTCTACCCACAGGGCAGATCTCTTTCTATTACAGCTGTTTAGTTAAATAAAAACTGTATAACTACATTTCCTATGTATGTACACTATGTATATGGGGTTTCATTACTGTAAAGCTAGCAAAAAATAAATAAATACAAAATGAAAAACTTTGGGACCCACCATACTGACAATGATCTCCATAGAATCCTTCATCACAGTTGCATGTATAGTTGTTCATTGTTTCAATACATTCTCCATGGTGTCCACACAATTTGTTGTTACATGATACTATGGAAGAGGAAAAATAATATTATTCTAAGTAGAGCATTTTTATTACCATTACTTATTAAATACTACAAATTATTTATAGTTTTAACTTTTTAGAAACTAATCTAGCAAAATAAGCAAACAGCAACTAATCATTCCCTTAAAATTGTGAAAGCCATAAAATATGTTTATATGTTTTATTGATGTTTAATTAAATAACAATGACACAACAATATTTTTTACACAAAGATTGTGAGATGCCCCAGTACCTATGCAACTTGGAGATGTGTTGCTCCAGTTCCCAGAAGATAAACATTCAGCCTCAACAGATTTGCTTAGTTTAAATCCCTCAGAGCACCCAAACAAGCAGGAAGATTGGAAACTAAAATTCCCCCATGGATGTGAACAGTTGATATAACTTTGAGGTGATGCCACTAGTCTTGGACATTGAACAACTAGGGAGGAGAAGTATGAGAATGTTAAACAATATCAAATAGGAGTGAAGCCATAAAATGGTATGGTGTCCTAGGAACATATATTTTTATTTTTGATAAACATAATTCATTTTTAGATTCACTTAATGCATATCCCAGGATATCTTGAATTCTATTACAGTATATGTTAAGCAACAACCACAGGATACAAAGTAATAGGATGTGAGACGTTAAATAAAATATAACATTAATTATTATAAAGTAAAAAACATATTACAACAACAAGGAGAGCTTTGCGGCCAACGCCTTAATTCCAGAGCTTACGCATTTCAACATGGGCCGTAATCATAGCATACTGGTTACAAGTTCATATGCTCAATTTAAAACAGGTGAAAAAACAAACAATGGATAAAAACAATTAACATACTGACATATCACAGCAGATCTATTGTGTTGGCTAAATAAATACTTATCTCAACTCCATGGACAAGAATTCAGATCTGATATGTATCTAATTTATATACAAATTCATTAAATTTAAAAATAAAAATTAAATTGAGATAGCCTAATATCTGAAGACATGCATATTGCTATTAATTATTAGACATTATTGGTCATACATATTGTCATGAGATGCAGGACACAGCATAGAAGGTACAACACTATTTTATTGCAGAGCATAGAAGTATACAGACTGCACAACACATCAGACTTAGTAACTGCAAAATTGACTATAACGACTATATACTGTGCCCCCATCTGGTGACGTCACACTCCCACTCTCATCACATCTTCCCCTTTTTCAAAGAATAAAGCATACATTTTTTTTTTAGAATACAACAAATAACAAGGTATACAAGAAGCACACAAAAATTGTTTTGTTTAGTGTACAACAAATAACAAGTTATAAGAGAATATATTTGAACAACAAGAAATACAATTCTGACTTGAACATTGGGGTAGACTACCCTAGTCCACAGTGATCATGGGATTATTCTGCCCATTCTTCTGGTCACTGCTTTAACTACAGTGCTAATCCCGGTAGCGGGCTGGAAGTTTCACAACTCTTCCACTTGACGTCATTTTACATGAATTGTCCTCTGATACAGAAGAAGGTGATTGAGAGTCTGCTAAAAGCAAAGAAGTATCCCCGCTGTGGTCTTGCTGAGGGGAAGTTACCCCTCTTAAAACAGGGGATATCACCGGCTGTGGCTCTGAGGCATCCAGTCCCAAACTCTCAGGTACTGGCTGAAGATGTCTTCTATTTCGACGTGTTACTGTCTCTCCTTCAGTAAGGACTACATAAGACCTTGGTTCTGGAGAGCGTCCTATTACGGTAGCAGGCATCTTCCATTTCTTCACATAATCCAGTTTAACTCTGACATTTTTGCCCACATTCAGCTCCTGCAAAGGCCTCACAGAGTGTTTTCTGTCGTAGAAGAATCGGTAGCCCCTTTTTGCCTATCCATCCCTCCTAAGGACCTCATCCTGAGGAATAGAGGGGGCTGGCTGGAAGACACCCACAGATGGTAAAGTGATGCGGATCTTACATCCTAGCATCAACTGTGCTGGGCTAAAACCTGTGGCTTGGATGGGAGTCGCCCTATAGGCCAAGAGAGCTAGGTACAGATCAGATTGCTTCAGAATGAACTTGGTTGCTTGAAATGCCCTTTCGGCCATTCCATTGGCCAGCAGAAAATGCGGACTTGACATAGAATGGATGAAATCATATTCACTGCTGAAAGAACTGAACTCCATGGAAGGAAACTGCATTCCATTATCACTCACTAGCTCCATCGGTATGCCCCACCGGGCGAACAAGCTGTTGAGACGAGTGATAATGGCCAGACTGGTGGTCTCATTCAGGGGTGCAATCTCCAAATACCTGGAATAGTAGTTGATCACAACCAGGTACTTCTTCCCATGAAGTTCGTACAAATCTGCGGCTATCTTCTGACACAGGCCTTCAGGCACTGGGGTAGAAAGTAAGGGCTCTCTTCTCTGAGTAGGCTGGCATTCCCGGCAAAAGGCACATTTTGACACGTGGCTCGCAATGTCAGTACTGATCCCAGGCCACCATACCGCCGTAGCTGCCCTTTCTCTGCACTTTGCAATGCCCAAGTGGCCATCGTGAATCCTGCTTAACATCTCCTGCTGCATGCTAACAGGAATGACAATGTGGTCTCGGAACAGCACTAAACCATCTAGATCCATGAGCTGTGACCTCTCTGACTGGTAAGAACTCAAAGACATTCAGGCTGCCCGGCTCTCGGGCTAACCTTTCTTTCTTTATTTAATAGCTTCTTGAAGATCTGTATCTAAACAGGAACCAAAGCTATACCCTGCTCATCCTGACTCCACCCACAGGAGAAAACTAATGTCTCTTGATTTTCATTATAACACCACCAACATAACACATGTGGCTTCACCCACTGGTCAGATCTTTTTCTATTACAGCTGTTTAGTTAAATAAAAATGGTATAACTACATTTTCTATTTATGGACACTATACATATGGGGTTTTATTACTGTAAATCTAGCAAAAAAATAAATAAATACAAAAAGAAAAAACTTTGGGACCCACCATACTGGCAATGATTTCCATAGAATCCTTCATCACAGTTGCATGTATAGTTGTTCATTGTTTCAATACATTCTCCATGCTGTCCACACAATTTGTTGTTACATGATACTATGGAAGAGGAAAATAATATTATTCTAAGTAGAGCATTTTTATTCCAATTACTTATTAAATACTACAAATTATTTATAGTTATATCTTTTTAGAAACTAATCTAGCAAAAAAAGCAAACAACAACTAATCATTCCCTTAACATTGTGACAGCCATAAAATGTGGTTTTATTTCTTATTGCTGTTTGATTAAATAACGACACCACAATATTTTTTACACAAAGATTTTGAGATGCCCCAGTACCTATGCAACTTGGAGATGTGTTGCTCCAGTTCCCAGAAGGTAAACATTCAGCCTCAACAGATTTGCTGAGTTGAAATCCTTCAGAGCACCCAAACAAGCAGGAAGATTGGAAACTAAAGTTCCCCCATGGATGTGAACAGTTGATATAACCTTGAGGTGATGCCACTAGTCTTGGACATTGAACAACTAGGGAGAAGAAGTATGAAAATGTTAAACAATATCAAATAGGAGTGAAAAAATAAAATGGTATGGTGTCCTAGGAACATACATTTTTATTTTTGATAAGAAAATGCCAAAGGGCCCACTGGGTCTGCCCAAATTGCCTCCTGAGGAATAAGCATAATTCATTTTTAGATTCACTTATTGCATATCCCAGGATATCTTGAATTCTATTACAGTATATGTTAATCAACAAACACAGGATACAAAGCAATAGGATGTGAGACGTTAAATAAAATAAAATATAACTTTAAGAACTATAAAGTAAAAAACATATTACAAAAACAAGGAGAGCTTTGAGGCCAACGCCTTAATTCCAGAGCTTACACATTTCAGCATGGGCCGTAATTATAGCATACTGGTTACAAGTTCATATGCTCAAATTAAAACAGGTGAAAAAACAACCATTGGATAAAAACAATTAACATACAAACCTATCACAGCAGATCTATTGTGTTGGCTAAATAAATACTATTCTACTCCATGAACAAGAATTCAGATCTGATATGTATCTAATTTATATACAAATTCATTAAATGTAAGAATAAAAATTTAATTGAGTTAGCCTAAGACACATATGTGAAGACATGCATATTGCTATTAATTATTAGACCTTATTGATCATACATATTGTACTGAAAGAACTGAACTCCATGGAAGCAAACTGCATTCCATGATCACTCACTAGCTCCATCAGTTTGCCCCACCGGGCGAACAAGCTTTTTGAGACGAGTGATAACGGCCAGACTGGTGGTCTCATTCAGGGGTGCAATCTGCAAATACCTGGAATAGTAGTTGATCACAAACAGGTAATTATTCCCATGAAGTTTGCACAAATCTGCAGCTATCTTCTGCCACGGGCCTTTAGGCAGCGGGGTAGAAAGTAAAGGCTCTCTTCTCTGAGTAGGCCGGCGTTCCCAGCAACAGGCACATTTTGACACGTGGCTTGCAATGTCGGTACTGATCCCAGGCCACCATACCGCCTTAGATGCCCTTTCTCTGCACTTTGTAATGCCCAAGTGGCCATCGTGAATCCTGCCTAACATCTCCTGCCGCATGCTAACAGGAATGACAATGCGGTCTTGGAACAGCACTAAACCGTGAGCTGTGACCTCTCTGACTGGTAAGAACTCAAAGACATTCAGGCTGCCCGGCTCTCCGGCCAACCTTTCTTTATATATTTAATAACTTCTTGAAGATCTGTATCTAAACATGTCTCCATTCTTATTTGCTCTAGTTTCCTTGACGAGATGGATTTTGATGCCAGAACTGAATCCACGTACACTTTCACAGCAGCCAGCATGTGCCTTGAAAGTGTATCTGCCACAATCAGTTGTTTCCTCGTTACATGCACTACCTGAACATTGAACCTGAGCAACCTCATCAGAGGTCTCTGGCATCTTAGGGTTGTCTTGTCAATATCATAGGAATTGATTAGAGGGACTATTGGTTTATGGTCAGTTTCAAGACTGAACTTTTCTAAACTCACTAGGTAACGCTGAAAGCACTCATAGGCCCAAACTGCAGCCAGTCACTCTTTCTCAATTTGGAATTTTTTCGATTCTGCAGTTGTCAGTGTACAGGAACAGTAGGCAATGCCTTCTTGGCGCTCGCTTCATCTACTTATACAATTGTTTGTTCTCATTTAGCTGCAAGAGGACGGCCCCTAACCCATAACTGCTCACATCAGCACTAACCACTGTCTTTTTAGAAGGGTCATAGAACCCCAACACTGGGGCAGACCCCAGCAGGGACTTGACCTGTATACAAGCTTCTTCCTATGGAGGTCCCCAGACCCAGGCAACATCTTTCTTCAGCAACTCGGTAATAGGGTGGAGTACTGTGGATAAATCTGTCAGGAACCTGCCCATATAATTCACAAGGCCCAATATTTGTCTCAGCTCGTGTACATCAGAAAGACTTTCAATCTGTTCAATAGCAAGGATTTTATCAGGGTCCGGCTTGATGCCATTTCCTTTGATAATATGCCCAAAATAACATAACTCAGATTTTCCAAAAAAGGCATTTCTCTTTATTTAATTTCAGCCCAGACTCTCTAATGGTCTGCAGCACACAGCTCAATCGCTGATCATGTTCTTCCAGTGTGACGACTGGCGTGCCCTCGTGGTCCCTTAAGAGGGAACTCTCTTTGAAAGATTTCAGGAGCAAAGGATATCCCGAAAGGAAAGTCTACTGAAGCCAAACCGACCTACCGGTGTAATGAAGGTAGTCAGTTTGTGGCACTTTGGGTATAGAGGTATTTGCCAGAAGCCAATGGAAGCATCCAGTGTAGAGAAGAACTTTGCCCCAGTTTCAGAGCTATGCCTTCAAGCATGGGCAGCACGTATCTCTCTCTTTTCACCACCTCATTCAGCCGTTTCAAGTCTACGCCGATGCATACCTTCCTGTTCTTCGCAACTGGCACAATGGGGGCACACCAGTCAGTTGCTTTGACAACCTCTTCAATAACTCCCATATTCATTCGCAGAAGTTCCTTCTCCACTTGAGGTATGAGCGGAAATGGAATTCTACGAGGAGTAGTAATGCTGTATGGGACTAGTGGTGGCTGGTGAATTATGAAGATGGAGGTGCACTTGGCCCCGCCCCTGGCCACACCCCTTGAAATAAGACCCCGCCCCTCAGATGGCTCTATATATATATATATATATATATATATATATGTAGCCCAGGTACAGCAACTCCACCCTTTTCAATTTTATAATCACAATTTAAAAAAAACAACAAGCAAGGCAGTTTAAAATAGCATTTTAAATATGCACAGTATATATAAAATAAAGAACCAATAACTGAAGAAGCCTCTGGGTTCAACATTCTTTTGACAACATCATAGATTTATACAAAGCTTGAGGTTAGTGAAATCACTGATAGACTTAATTAACACAATCCCAAACAGTTTAACATGCTCAGAAGACAAAAGTTGAAGAAAGACTTTGAGGTTGAGCGCTCCTCAACAAGCTACTTTTCATCTGGTGTCATTAAATATTTAATGCACTGAGCTTGTAAGGCTATACTAGTTCTGGGTTCCCTTTCTCTGCAAGAACATTCATTTTCACTGTATCTAATGCCAGGAAAAAAGCCCTTAGGCACAGATGACTTATAACTTTTGTTTAACACAAGCACTTTCAAGGCAGTATGACAAGTGCAACCTCCAAAGCAAACACAACTTGCTCTGTTACTGACTGTAATACCAAAATCACTTTAACCATTCCCTTTTCTTGTAACTAGATTTGAGCATGTCTTATGGAGGAGTTGCCATTTTACTTAGTAGATTTATAGTTGCTGTGTTTGTCACATCAAATAAGAATTGATTTGCAAAATGTAACAAAGCAGTGATTGATATTAAGGTAAAAATAGAATTATCAGTTAAATAGTTAAAGCCATTCTAATCCCTAAATATCTTGTGAGACATGATGTACGTTTTGTGTAGAATGCATGTGTTTAAGGTACAATGGCATGTATACAGCATTTAATCTGTTGGTTATTTTTCATGTTTTTTTTTAACACCATTCACTCAGTACTTGTATTAAATAAACACAGGACAATCGGTTTGCAAATAAGAGGTGGAACTGGAGACCTTAAGTTGGCTTGAAAAAAGGGGACCTAAGGCAGAAGGAGTCAGGGTCCAAATGGGATGGGACTGAGGCCAAAAATATGAGGGGTTCTGATGAAGTGAAAATTGACTGAACTAATTCGGCATGAAACTAAAGGTCAAGGCAACTGTATCTAAATAAAGTGTCTCGAATCGAGGTGGACTGTTTAAAATGCAGCCAGCTTTAGCTAAGATCATTGCCATAGGAATGCTTCTGCGGCCTCAGTAAGAACAACTGAGGCACAAGCTTCACAGGAGTTCCGGTAGAGAGGAGGGGAGAACACACTGAACCTACTATACTAGGAGTGATTACACTAGTAAGGATCTTCAGTGATATTCCTACAAGCTGTAACATAAACCCCACGCTGCACTCTATATAGCCTGTGTGAGGTGGCACCTGATTAGCGCTCCATATCTACCATCACACCCCATGCTGTCCGCTTTAAAAGTAATAAAAAAAAAAGAGAAAAAAATGCTTTACCACTGCTGCAGTCTGCTCTCCCGCAGCAGGGCTAAATGTAAATAAAAAGCACATGCCCGGCCCATGGAACTGCATCCCTGTAGAGAAATAAAAATTACATTTGGAACACACCTCTATACTGTCCTGGATACAGATGACGCCAAAAATTACTAAAATGCCAGAGTGCCCCTCTGCCTCGCCTCTCCTCAACTCAGGAGGAGCCTCGTCAAGCGTCATCACATGACTTCAGTGATGACGTATCCGGACCGGCTTAGCACCACCTCCCTGGCTCACTCGCACAGGCTGAACTGTGCGATTAAGCCAGTATAGGGATGGGTTGGAGGGTGGGAGTGGCGTCTCAGCGTCTGCATGAAAAGCAATACAGGCAGCTATTGAGACAGGCATGTAGGCTCTACCGCATGTGCGGTTAAATAAAGAAAAAACAGTGAAAAAATATTTTTTTTATTTTACAGTTTTGCTTTCACTTTTTTGGGGTATAAATTAAATATCATTTTTCCAATAAGGGGGCTATTGGAAAAATTATATTTTCTTCAGAATGTTTTTTTCTCTTTCTTTTGAATGGGGGTTCACGTGCGGGTGTGCACATATGGAGGAGCCTCCACTGTATGGGACTGCATAAACTTTAAGTGAGATTTGGACTGGGTTACAATTTAGCAGGCCCAATTCATCACACATGTCTTCCGTAATCTCATTTACTCTGGCGACAAGGCCCAAACCACAGACGGCTTTCCTGCTCAATAGGTTTTTAACATACTGACCTCTTAGTACCCACATGGTGAATTTCCTCTGCTTGTACTTGCAGCTGGAAAGAAACTTCCCTGCACAATCGATGCGGCCACCAGGACTATGAACTTTTGTTGTAACTTTCTCCAGCTGAGGCTGTCGAGGCAGTTTTATAAATGCTGCAAGGGACATAACAGTGATCTCTGCTCCTGTTTCAATCTTGGCTCCCATTACAGTAAGGGTAACATGCCAATCTTCATCTGAACCAGACTGTTCAACAACAGATGTTGCTATCCACCTGCATCTCCTTAATGGACTCAGTTTTACACACCAATTGAAAATGGCCCATTCGGTTACACTTTCTACACCTTTAATCTTTAGGGGGGGCATATGACATTCTGATCATGGGTATGGTTACACCGCGTGCAGCGAGCCTGCTGCACCCATCCACTTCTGGGCCTATCTGTTGCCCTTGATCTACAGCTCACACTGTGCCTTTCACCTGCATCTCTCTTGAACTGCTGTACTCCATCCACAATACTTTCAGATCTCATGTCAGCACTTTGCTTTTTCACCAGTTCACTCTGGCAGGCCATCCTAATAGCCCTATCAAACGTCAATTCAGCCTCCAACTGTAGCTTCAGTGAGACCTCAGCATCTGCAATTCCTTTAACTATTCTGTCTCTGATTTGCTCTCCTTTAGCAACACCAAACTCACAGAATTCAGCTAATTCATACAGATTGCGCACAAATGACTCCACTGATTCTCCCATATGCTGAGCGCGTTTATGGAAAGCCCTCTCATGAATCTCATTACGTTTGCGTACAAAGTGAGCACTGAGTTTGTTCATGACTATTTCAAAGTCAAACTCTTCCCCTTCTTGGAATGTAAAGGCATTAAACACCGGCTCCACATCTTTCCCCATAGAGTATAAAAGAGAATTAACTTGTATTTCACCACTCTCCTTGTCCAGCTTGGAAGCAATCTTGAAGCTGACGCCATGTGGGCCAAGCTGCAGGCTGAGAGAAATCAAAAGGCTCAGGTGGGGTAAACTTCAACATTGTCATTAATCAGGAAACAGAAGCACAGGCAAGTAATTCTGACACCATGTCATGAGATGCAGGACACAGCATAGAAGGTACAATGCTATTTTATTGCAGAGCATAGAAGTATACAGACTGCACATCAGACTTAGTAACTATGACATTGACTATAATGGCTATATACCAGGCCCTTATCCGGTGACGTCACACTCCCACTCTCATCACACATATATATATTTATAAATATTTATATAGCTTTGATCCATAAACAGATACAAAAGGGGGTGTAAGCATAGGTTGGCATACACACACTGCCAGCTATGATAGAGACATGATGTCACACATACAGGAATGCCACTGCTGCCAATAGTTTATTAGGTTGCACTGTGAATTGAAACCTGACAGGACTTTTGATGCAACTTATCTCTATCACCACCTCTTTTGGGATTCATTACTTACTCTTTAGCCATCCAACAAAAATTTGATGTGCTTTTGTTGTAAAATCTAGTAAAATGTTGTACCAAATTGGTGGATACCTTGCCTAAACTGATAGTGGAAAGATACTCCCTGATGCGGGACCTCACGTCTTGTGTCGTTAACCCTACATATTGAATTTTATATTGAGAACACTTAGCTTTATATGTCACATAATTAGAGGAACAATTGAGACATATCTCTATAGGGTAGGTATTGTGACAGCAACATCCACAATTTCACAAGGTTTACATTTAATGTGACCACATTTGTACATGCCTATACAATTTAGCCAAAAACTCAAAGGCTTTGTGCTAGATCTCAATTGTGAAGCTGGTCAAATATTACCCAGTGACCGAAATCTCCTGTAGGAACATTTTATGCCATTGTCAACTGTCGGTACCAATTACTAATAGTGTTTTACTATCCTATAGATCTGAGTATATTGTGTACTGTAATCTGTAGCAAAATGTACTCCTTCAAACTTATTCCTACATTTTTACTACTTAGAACTGAAATCCCAAATTGCCTTTTGAAGAATAAACATAATTCATTTTTAGAATCACTTAAAGGGAAACTGAACCCAATTTTTTTTCTTTCGTAATTCAGATAGAGCATGCAATTTTAAGCAACTGTCTAATTTACTCCTATTATCAATTTTTCTTCATTCTCTTGCTATCTTTATTTGAAAAAGAAGGCATATAAGCTAAGGAGCCAGACATTTTTTGAGTTAGACCCTGGACAGCACTTGTTTATTGGTGGGTGAATGTATCCACCAATCAGCAAGAAGAACCCAGGTTGTTCACCAAAAATGGGCTGGCATCTAAACTTACATTCTTGCATATCAAATGAAGATACCAACAAAATGAAGAAAATGTGATAATAGGAGTAAATTAGAAAGTTGCTTAAAATTGCATGCTCTATCTGAATCACAAAAGAAAAAAATTAGGTTCAGTGTCCCTTTAATGCATATGCCAGGCAATCTTGAGTTCTATTTCATTAGCAACAAACACAGATGTCCTTTATACTATTGTTCAAGGTAAAAAACATACACCCATATCTACATGGCTACCACTGTCCTTTTTCTCAGCACTCTCTGCCTTTTTAATAACAGTTTTTCCAAAATAAAACCAGTAACCCAAGCAATGCCCCTGGTCACACTTAATCCAACCATGACACACCCACATGTCAAAACAACACTTGTGCCTCTGTTTGTTTCCATTACAACAGCACCAACATAACACACGTGACTGCACCCACTGATCCTCCTGGCTCAGCTTAAGCCCCTCAGTCCAGCTTAGTATCCCGAAAATATTGGAAGGTGTGTAGATCTCTCTCTCATACAGTTATTTTGTTAAACAATAAACTGTATAAACTTGTACACATTTGGTATTTATGTATACTATACATATGGGGTTTTACTATTTTTAAGCTAGCAAAAAAAAAAAAAAATTGGAACCCACCATACTGACAATGATCTCCATAGAATCCTTCATCACAGTTGCATGTATAGTTGTTAATTGTCTCAATGCATTCTCCGTGCAGTCCACACAACGTTTTGTTACATGATGCTATGGAAGAAAATAAATAATATATTTTAAGTAAACAGTTGTTTAATCATTTCCTATCATATACAATACTACATACAAGTTATAGTTATATGTGTATGTAAACATGTCTAAATATGTGTATACATGTGCATTTGTGTTTTAAACACATAAACACATAAATACACATCCATACACACATACACGTTTGAGCAATATCATTTTCATTCATTTTCATATATTTTAATGTGTTTTTTAATATAAATACTTGAAATTCCTATGTTATTTACTTAGAACAGATATATGTGTATATATTCATATAGATATATAGGTATAGACAATCAAAAGAACGAATCCGCCTTCCGGTCTCAGCTACCTGGGTGCAGTTATGGTTCCAATATGTATGTAAAACAAATGCACTCACAGGGATTTTGGATAACACCAGTGACAAAATTTTATTGACACTGGTGTTATCCAAAATCCCTGTGAGAGCATTTGCTTTACATATACCTAGAAACATCTTAAATTATTAGTAATAGAATACATTCTCCTAAACTATATTTGGTTAATTAAGGGATATTCAGATATTTAATAATGTATTTTGGCACACAGTTGTTGGTGCCTCATACTAATGCGTAACAGGCTGACATTTAGTGCAACATCTTTATCTTTTACTTTTTCTTGCCAAATACATCTTAATTTGTGTCACTAAATGTTCAAACCACAAAACCACAGAAAGTAATGAAAGTCCTGAGAAAAATTACATAACATTTTTTACTTTATGCTACTTAAGAAAGACTGTTAGCGCTCATCAGGAAATGTAGTAGATAAAGGATAAAGAGAACGGTTACTTTAAAGGGATAGTTAACACATATGTGACTGTAATATAAAATGGTTGATTATATGTATAAAAAAAAAACCTTTTCAATATAAGTTGTTTTATTTATTTTGCCCACTTTTCCTGTAATTTAATTCTGTTAATCAAGAGTTTTCCAATTTTGAGAACTGAAAGTGCACATGCTTCTGAAGGATTATCCTGCCACATATCTATCCATAATTACCGTCAACAAAAACGATTACATAATCACTGCAAAAAAGAAAAATGTGTTTGTTAAAGGTCTATAAAACCCCACATTTTTCATTTGTGATTCCGATAGAGCATTTCATTTTTTAAAAAAGTTTCCAATTTACTTCTATCATTAAATTTGTTTGTTCCCATGATATTCTGTGTTGATTAGATACCTAGGTCTCTTCTGGAGCACTACATAACAGGAAATAGTGCTGCTATCTAGTGATCTTGCAAAAATGCTGCCATATAGTGCTCAAAACATGGGCCAGCTTAAGCATACGTCCCTGCTTTTCAAGAAAAAATACCAAGAGAACGAAAAATTAATGATAGAATTAAATTAGAAAGTTGTTTAATGGGACACTGAACCCAAATTTTTTTCTTTCGTGATTCAGATAGACCATGACATTTTAAGCAACTTTCTAATTTACTCATATTATCAAATTTTCGTAAGTCTTTTGGTATCTTTATTTGAAAAGCAAGAATGTAAGTTTAGATGCCGGCCCATTTTCGGTGAACAACCAATAAACAAGTGCTGTCTAGAGTTCTGAATCAAAAATTGTCTGGCTCCTTAGCTTAGATGCCTTTTTTTTTTTTCAAATAAAGATAGCAAGAGAACGAATAAAATTTGTTAATCGGAGTAAATTAGAAAGTTGCTTAAAATTTGCATGCTCTATCTGAATCACAAAAGAAAAAAATTGGGTTCAGTGTCCCTTTAAGATAACATGCTCTATCTGAATCATGAAAGAAAACTGTTGGGTTTCATATACCGTTATGTTTTCCAATTTTGAGAACTGAAAGTACAAATGCCATATTAGTCCATAATTAACATTAACAGAAATTATTACATAAGAGCTGCAAAAAAAATGTAATGTTTGTTCACATAATGACAATGCCTAGCAGTTTCTACTCTAGCAACAAGGTCTGATTGGTGGGTGGAGATTGGCTAGTAAAAAGATAGTTTAGCAAACAAGGTGATAATGTATTCAAAACATTTTCAAAGTCACCCAATTTGTTTGTTTATATAAATGAAATGTTATAGTTACAAGGTGTTTATTTTCTGTTTAAAGAGACGCTTGCCAATGGAAAAATATAATGATCATTTAGAATTTTAAGTTAAAGCTACTTTACATGAAAATCAAAATGAAAGGGACATTAAACACTAAGGGGCCTATTTATTAATGTGCGAGTGGACATGATCCGATATTGCGGATCATGTCCGCTGCACATCAATAAATGCCGACAGCATACGCTCTCTGCATTTATCATTACACCAGCAGTTCTTGTGAACTGATGGTGCAATGCCACCCCCTGCAGATTTGCGGCCAATCAGCAGCTAGCAGGGGGTGTCAATCAACCCGATCGTATTCGATCGGGTTGATTTCTGGTGATGTCTGTCCGTACGGAGCTTGATAAATATGCCCCTAAGTGCCAGATTATAAGTGGAGCGCAAAATATCGCTTTCGCTAAAACAATATTTTAGTCTACTTTGTACTCTGGTATTACAGGTGACGTGCAATTCAAACGTGACCTTGCGTTCTCATTACACAGAAGCATTGCGCTCACAAGAGCGCACTTTCATAGGCTCCAATGGGAGCCTTGATTTTGATGCCATCAGAGATAGCACAGAACCTAAGCGCAGCGAAGGGGGTAAGTTGCGCAGCGATGGCAGCAAATATAAATATATATGTATATTTTGATATACATATATATTTATGTGTTAATATGTGTATATATACGTATTAACACACACACACATATATATATATATATATATATATATATATATATATATATATATAAAAGCATATACATATATATTTACTGGAAACACAAAGTTCCCATAAACCGCAATGTAAAGGCACTTTTCAGTGCATTTTTTTTTTCATATACCCCACTCCCACAACTTTACCCTCAAAATACTGCCTAGTGCAGTTATTTTATTAAAAAATAAAAATGCTAAAAAAAAATATTTTTCAATAAAAGACACTACATTGTATTTTGAAGACATTTGGGGCACATTTATAAAATTAACCAGAAATCTGATCTCTGGTTAATTTTATAAGCGCTAATTGCTACCGAGAGCTCGCAGTTGCAATAACCAACTACTTGTAATGGCTGGGTTTTTATCAAATATTTTGCAGGCGCACGATAAATTAGCGCTCCACTTGTAATCTAGCCCTAAATAAATCATTGCTTGAATGATGTATTCAGAACAAAGATTAGCCTGAGAATAATTTGTACATGTATTTTTTTTAAAAATTATTAGTTGTTTAAATATTGAAAAAATAAGGGTAAAGTGAATTTCCATTGCTGGGGCCAATTAGGAATGGTTATACATGGCTTAGAGTGTGCAACCAATGAGTGTGTGGAATATAGCTGTGTCTATACTTCTATGTTTAACTTTAATTGGAAAGCCCACAATATTCAGAATGAAATTACAGGAAAGGAGCACAAAATAAATAATAAATGTATATTGCAAAGTTGTTTTACTACATGTAATTAAAAAGTGACATTTATATCTTGAGGTTTTTAATGTCCCTTTAATAATTTATTTTTCATATAAAGCGCACAATAAAAATAAAAGTTGTCTCAAGAGCTAGTTTTACTCATTAAATTCACAACCTGTTATACTCAAGAACATGCCTTTTCAAATGGACTGAGCCTGCGGTAGAGCACACTTGCTTAACTTGTGCCTATATCTATACACAGATGTCAAAACTTAGGTGCTCACATTTTTCTTTATGGATGGTTGTGTCAATGAGCAAAACCAGCTCTTTCAATTGCAAGAATAAACCAAAAAAAGCTATTTTTAATATATTTATTTCTCTGTAGCTGTGCCAGCACAGAATGATATGATGTGTTTCAGAGACCTCTGGGGAAGTGTATGAGCACATGGGCAAAACGGGTCAGAGCATTTGATGCTAGCACTTTTCAACAAGTATATATGTACAGATGTTTGGTTTAATTAAATTGGTTTACATCTATTCTGAACTCTGGCTACTTAGCCTGTGGAATATCAGTCACTAAACAGCTGATCCGAAAACGTCTTGAAAAAGTGTGCAGGAGGCCAGACGAAACGCGTAGACGGGATTTACAAGTTCAAGCTGTACCCATATACCCTGTAAGTTGGTGATTAAGGGTTGCCTGGCCGCATACATCACACACTCCTGGACAATGAGTAAAGAGACAGCAGAAGGAGGCATAAGGAACAAACGAGTGCCGTACCCGTCGCATGAAGCCACTTTGGGACACTTACGGCTAGATTTAGAGTTTGGCGGTAGCCGTGAAAACCAGCGTTAGAGGCTCCTAACGCTGGTTTTAGGCTACCGCCGGTATTTGGAGTCAGTGATTAAAGGGTCTAACGCTCACTTTTCAGCCGCGACTTTTCCATACCGCAGATCCCCTTACGTCAATTGCGTATCCTATCTTTTCAATGGGATCTTTCTAACGCTGGTATTTAGAGTCGTTTCTGAAGTGAGCGTTAGAGCTCTAACGACAAAACTCCAGCCGCCTGAAAAAAGCAGGAGTTAAGAGCTTTCTGGGCTAACGCCGGTTCATAATGCTCTTAACTACTGTGCTCTAAAGTACACTAACACCCATAAACTACCTATGTACCCCTAAACCGAGGTCCCCCCACATCGCCGCCACTCGATTAAAATTTTTTAACCCCTAATCTGCCGACCGCCACCTACGTTATACTTATGTACCCCTAATCTGCTGCCCCTAACCCCGCCGACCCCTATATTATATTTATTAACCCCTAACCTGCCCCCCACAACGTCGCCGCCAGCTACTTACAATAATTAACCCCTAATCTGCCGACCGCAAAGCGCCGCCACCTACGTTATCATTATGTACCCCTAATCTGCTGCCCCTAACCCCGCCGACCCCTATATTATATTTATTAACCCCTAACCTTCCCCCCACAACGTCGCCGCCAGCTACTTACAATAATTAACCCCTAATCTGCCGACCGCAAAGCGCCGCCACCTACGTTATCCTTATGTACCCCTAATCTGCTGCCCCTAACACCGCCGACCCCTATATTATATTTATTAACCCCTAATCTGCCCCCCTCAACGTCGCCGACACCTGCCTACACTTATTAACCCCTAATCTGCCGAGCGGACCTCACCGCTATTCTAATAAATGTATTAACCCCTAAAGCTAAGTCTAACACTAACACTAACACCCCCCTAACTTAAATATAATTTACATCTAACGAAATAAATTAACTCTTATTAAATAACTTATTCCTATTTAAAGCTAAATACTTACCTGTAAAATAAATCCTAATATAGCTACAATATAAATTATAATTATATTATAGCTATTTTAGGATTAATATTTATTTTACAGGCAACTTTGTAATTATTTTAACCAGGTACAATAGCTATTAAATAGTTAAGAACTATTTAATAGTTACCTAGTTAAAATAATAACAAATTTACCTGTAAAATAAATCCTAACCTAAGTTATAATTAAACCTAACACTACCCTATCAATAAATTAATTAAATAAACTACCTACAATTACCTACAATTAACCTAACACTACACTATCAATAAATAAATTAAATACAATTGCTACAAATAACTACGATTACATAAACTAACTAAAGTACAAAAAATAAAAAAGAACTAAGTTACAAAAAAAAAAAATTATTTACAAACATAAGAAAAATATTACAACAATTTTAAACTAATTACACCTACTCTAAGCCCCCTAATAAAATAACAAAGACCCCCAAAATAACAAAATGCCCTACCCTATTCTAAATTAATACATTTAAAAGCTCTTTTACCTTACCAGCCCTGAACAGGGCCCTTTGCGGGGCATGCCCCAAGAAAATCAGCTCTTTTGCCTGTAAAAAAAAACATACAATACCCCCCCCAACATTACAACCCACCACCCACATACCCCTAATCTAACCCAAACCCCCCTTAAATAAACCTAACACTAAGCCCCTGAAGATCTTCCTACCTTGTCTTCACCATCCAGGTATCACCGATCCGTCCTGGCTCCAAAATCTTCATCCAACCCAAGCGGGGGTTGGCGATCCATCATCCGGTGGCTGAAGAGGTCCAGAAGAGGCTCCAAAGTCTTCCTCCTATCCGGCAAGAAGAGGACATCCGGACCGGCAAACATCTTCTCCAAGCGGCATCTTCGATCTTCTTGCATCCGGTGCGGAGCGGGTCCATCTTGAAGCAGCCGACGCGGATCCATCCTCTTCTTCCGTTGTCTCCCGACGAATGACGGTTCCTTTAAGGGACGTCATCCAAGATGGCGTCCCTTGAATTCCGATTGGCTGATAGGATTCTATCAGCCAATCGGAATTAAGGTAGGAAAATTCTGATTGGCTGATGGAATCAGCCAATCAGAATCAAGTTCAATCCTATTGGCTGATCCAATCAGCCAATCAGATTGAGCTCGCATTCTATTGGCTGATCGGATGCAAGAAGACCGAAGATGCCGCTTGGAGAAGATGTTTGCCGGTCCGGATGTCCTCTTCTTGCCGGATAGGAGGAAGACTTTGGAGCCTCTTCTGGACCTCTTCAGCCACCGGATGAATTTAGAATAGGGTAGGGCATTTTGTTATTTTGGGGGTCTTTGTTATTTTATTAGGGGGCTTAGAGTAGGTGTGATTAGTTTAAAATTGTTGTAATATTTTTCTTATGTTTGTAAATATTTTTTTTTTTTTTGTAACTTAGTTCTTTTTTATTTTTTGTACTTTAGTTAGTTTATGTAATTGTAGTTATTTGTAGCAATTGTATTTAATTTATTTATTGATAGTGTAGTGTTAGGTTAATTGTAGGTAATTGTAGGTAGTTTATTTAATTAATTTATTGATAGGGTAGTGTTAGGTTTAATTATAACTTAGGTTAGGATTTATTTTACAGGTAAATTTGTTATTATTTTAACTAGGTAACTATTAAATAGTTCTTAACTATTTAATAGCTATTGTACCTGGTTAAAATAATTACAAAGTTGCCTGTAAAATAAATATTAATCCTAAAATAGCTATAATATAATTATAATTTATATTGTAGCTATATTAGGATTTATTTTACAGGTAAGTATTTAGCTTTAAATAGGAATAAGTTATTTAATAAGAGTTAATTTATTTTGTTAGATGTAAATTATATTTAAGTTAGGGGGGTGTTAGTGTTAGTGTTAGACTTAGCTTTAGGGGTTAATACATTTATTAGAATAGCGGTGAGGTCCGGTCGGCAGATTAGGGGTTAATGTTTGAAGTTAGGTGTCGGCGATGTTAGGGAGGGCAGATTAGGGGTTAATACTATTTATGATAGGGTTAGTGAGGCGGATTAGGGGTTAATTACTTTATTATAGTAGCGCTCAGGTCCGCTCGGCAGATTAGGGGTTAATAAGTGTAGGCAGGTGTCGGCGACGTTGAGGGGGGCAGATTAGGGGTTAATAAATATAATACAGGGGTTGGCGGTGTTAGGGGCAGCAGATTAGGGGTACATAGGGATAATGTAAGTTGCGGCGGTTTACGGAGCGGAAGATTAGGGGTTAATAATAATATGCAGGGGTCAGCGATAGCGGGGGCAGCAGATTAGGGGTTAATACGTGTAAGGGTAGGGGTGTTTAGACTCGGGGTACATGTTAGGGTGTTAGGTGCAGACGTAGGAAGTGTTTCCCCATAGGAAACAATGGGGCTGCGTTAGGAGCTGAACGCGGCTTTTTTGCAGGTGTTAGGTTTTTTTTCAGCTCAAACAGCCCCATTGTTTCCTATGGGAGAATCGTGCACGAGCACGTTTTTGAGGCTGGCCGCGTCCGTAAGCAACTCTGGTATCGAGAGTTGCATTTGCGGTAAAAATGCTCTACGCTCCTTTTTTGGAGCCTAACGCAGCATTTGTTTGAACTCTCGATACCAGAGTTAATTTTATGGTGCGGCCAGAAAAAAGCCCGCGGAGCGTTAACAGCCCATCTACCGCCAAACTCCAAATCTAGGCCTTAGGTTGCAGAGCCTATTATTTACTAGCATCTAGTAAGTGCATTTGTGTTTTTAAAAGCGTGAATAAATTGTGATACTTTACTTTGAATAAAGGTGTGCTCTGTGCTCTTATTTTCTAGTTATTCTGAACTCTGCTTCTGCCTTTTATTTTGAGTATTTTTAATAAGCAGCTATTAGGGAGTGCTGCTTCACAAAAGTTAACAAACAACTCTGCAAGTCTTAACGGTCACAACTCAAACTGTTCATACACTTCCTGCATGATTGGTCAGTGTAGGTCTACAAAAATAAGGGGAAACGTCTCCCCAAATATTTTCTTCTACGTCTTCTCCAAGCTAAACAACGGTTAAGGAAATAGATCCAAAGAAATGCTGTCTCCTTTAAAAAATACTTATACAAAGTTACAGTGTCCCAGTATTTAACATGTAGCTGTAACGCTGTATACGCAGTTAGCTTTACCTTCCTTCACACAGTCCGAATATATCAATCTAATATGTGTAGCTATAACGCTGTATCAGTAATTGGTTTTTACCTTCTTCGCCGTTACCGTGCATCTCACCACAGGTCCGAGGTTGATGATGTCACAATCGATCTCAATCAGTTTCTGACTTGCGCAAGTTTCTTTGCTGGCGGGTTTTCCAAGTATGCTACGGAGCGATCCTCTGTCCCTTGCACTTCAGTACTTATTGTATGCAAGGGCTTGTCCTCCCTTAGCAGCAAAACCCAAAGTAGATGGTGAAAAGTACCAAAGTTTCAATACACTTTCGTGAGAGGTGATACCTATAGTATAGCTAATAAGTGATATATGCCAGTATACCAACCGACACTGCCTCAATGCGTTTCACCCATATTTGGGCTTTATCAGCTATACTGCGGCGGCATGGCGGCTCCTCTTCATCCGATGTCCGTCGTAGACTGAAAATTAAATGCAAGGTACAGCAATCAATTTGGGGTACCTTGCATTCCTATTGGCTGAAATTTTGAAATCAGCCAATAAGATTAGAGCTACTGAAATCCTATTGGCTGTTCAAATCAGCCAATAAGATTTCAGTAGCTCTCATCCTAATTATGTTATTTGTGATGTGGGGGGTTGGCGGTTTAAGAGTTAATAGGTTAAATAGGTTTATTGCTATGTGGGGGGTTGGCGGTTTGGCGGCTTAGGGGTTAATAGGTTAATTAGCGTTATTGCGATATGGCGGTTTGGCGGTTTAAGAGTTAATAGGTTAAATAGGTTTATTGCTATGTGGGGGGTTGGTGGTTTAGAGGTTAATATTTTAATTATGTTATTTGCGGTTATGGGGTTAATAACTTTATTATTTTGCGATGTGGGGGTTGACGGTTTATTAGGTGTTTGTTAATACTTCGTGTGGGAGGCTAGGTTTTTTTTGTTATACTTCATGCAGGCGGTTACGTGTTTTTATTTTTATTTATTGCAGGCGGTTTACGTGTGTTTTATTTTGGGCGGTTGCGTGTTTTTGTTTTTTTAAGACTTTGTGTTTGTCTATGCTGCATCCAGGTGGATTCCGAAAATGCCAGGGTGGATGTTTTCACACAGCCAACATTCCTTTGAGGATGCACGCGCAACTGTCGATACCGACGGACGCGTTACAAACACGATTATAGTATATTAGATATACATACATACACATATTTAGCGATACTTCATATATATATATATTTTAATATATTATTTTATTTAATATTTTTTATCAAAAAGTGGATATATGAGTGTAATACTTTGGATTTGGTAGTTATCAATACTTTACATTACAATGTTCTTTACATAGAATTTTTTATTTTAATTTTAATATATATATATATATATTAAAATTAAAATATATATATATATATATTAATTTTATAGCTAATATATATATATATATATAGCTAATAGACGAAGCACTCTCTGGTCTTATCAAGTGTATAACACAATTTTATTACAGTGACATTTCGGGGTATTCACTCCTTCATCAGACAATGATTATGTTTTGTAAAATATATATTAATACCTATATATCTATATGAATGTATACAGGTATTATTATTATTAGTTATTTGTAGAGCACATATACACATATAAATATAAATATATATATATATATATATATATACAGGAATATATATTAAAAAAACATTTTCTTCTAAGTGAAAAACATTGGAATGCAAAGTATTTTTATTCAAAACACAAAAAAACACATTAAAAAAAAATATTAAAATAGAATTAAAATGATGTTTCATGTTTTAAGGTATTTTACAACAAAAAATACAGAGAGAAGGAAGCAAATTAGAAAACAGAACTTGCAATAGAAATTGTTTAAAATTGCACACTATATCTGAATCATGAAAGTTTCATTTTGACTTAACTGTACTTTTAAGGTGTCACATAAATTTCAACAATTTACTAGGGATTAGTGATTGTTTTGCAACATTAAAAAAACATGAATTTAATTTTAACACATTCATTCGTTTGTTTCTAATTTTGAATGTTTGTACAACATTCTAGCATTTGTTTAATGTAATAGTATTTCTAATGCTCTCTTTAAATGTAATATTTGAATTATGAACTATTCAAAATAGAAAGAATCAATTCAATATATTTGTATCTATTATGTACCAATTTACAAATGGCTAGATTACGAGTCTTGCGTTATTAGTAAAAAAGCAGCGATAAGCCTCATAAGTCTTGCAGATTTAGGGGCACCACACACTTTTTTGGCCTTACGGCAAATCAATTTACACAAATTGCGTATAGTCTTTTTTCTATGGGACTTCCATAGCGCCGGTATTACCAGCTTGTCCTGGGAGGCCAAAAAGTGAGTGGTACACCCTACCCCGTCAAGATTCGTACAGCATTTTAAAGTCAGTAGTTATGAGTTTTACACTACAAAGTCGTAGCATAAAACTCATAACTAAAGTGCTAAAAAGTACACTAACACCCATAAACTACCTATTAATCCCTAAACCGAGGCCCTCCCGCATTGCAAACCCTAAAATAAAATTATTAACCCCTAATCTGCCGCTCCGGACATTGCCGCCACTATAATAAACATATTAACCCCTAAACCGCCGCACTCCCACCTTGCAAACATTAGTTAAATATTATTAACCCCTAATCTGCTGTCCCTAACATCGCCGCCACCTACCTACATTTATTAACCCCTAATCTGCTGCCCCCAATGTCGCCGCCACCACTATATTAAATGTATTAACCCCTAAATCTAAGTCTAACCCTAACCTTAACACCCCCTAACTTAAATATAATTTAAATAAATATAAATACAAATTACTATCATTACCTAAATAATTCCTATTTAAAACTAAATACTTACCTATAAAATAAACCCTAAGTTAGCTACAATATAACTAATAGTTACATTGTAGCTAGCTTAGGGTTTATTTTTATTTTACAGGCAAGTTTGTATTTATTTTAACTAGGTGGAATAGTTACTAAATAGTTATTAACTATTTAATAACTACCTAGCTAAAATAAATACAAATTGACCTGTAAAATAACACCTAACACTACACTACAATGAAATAAATTACCTAAATTAAATACAATTAACTAAATTAAATAAAATTAGCTAAATTACAAACAAAAAAAACACTAAATTACAGAAAATAAAAAACATTACAAGATCTTTAAACTAATTACACCTAATCTAATAGCCCTATCAAAATAAAAAAAGCCCACCCAAAATAAAAAAAACCTAGCCTAAACTAAAAGGGCCTTAAAAGGGCCTTTTGCGGGGCATTGACCCAAAGAAACCAGCTCTTTTACCTGTAAAAAAATACAAACAACCCCCAACAGTAAAACCCACTACCCACACAACCAACTCCCCAAATAAAACCCTAACTAAAAAAACCTAAGCTCCCCATTGCCCTGAAAAGGGCATTTGGATGGGCATTGCCCTTAAAAGGGCATTTAGCTCTATTGCGGCCCAAAGCCCTAACCTAAAAAAAAACCCACCCAATACACCCTTAAAAAATCCTAACACTAACCTCCGAAGATCCACTTACCGGGAGAAGTCTTCATCCAAACGGCAAGATGTCCTCAAGGAAGCCGGCAGAAGTGGTCCTCCAGACTGGCAGAAGTAGTCCTCCAGACGGGCAGAAGTCTTCAACCAGACGGCATCTTCTATCTTCATCCTTCCGACGCGGAGCGGTTCCATCTTCAAGACATCCGGCGCGGAGCATCCTCTTCAATCGACGTCTTCTTGCTGAATGAAGGTACCTTTAAGTGACGTCATCCAAGATGGCGTCCCTTAGATTCCGATTGGCTGATAGAATTCTTTCAGCCAATTGGAATTAAGGTTGAACAAATCCTATTGGCTCCCTATAGGTCGGATCCCTATTAAAGCTATAAGTAAGTCTTTCATACGGAAAAAGGGAAACCGGTGTGTACCCTGATCAAGGACTTTTAGAATAAGCAACCCAGTTTGTCTGGAAAAAGAAATTTCACGAGAAAAGAGAAAATTATATATATCCTAATTAAGGACTCTAAAATAAGCCAACAAGTGTGTTTGTAAAAAGAGACCTTTATTTGCACTAAAGACACACTGAAACACACATCCTAAAAGGATATTAGTTGGTTTTATATTAACCAATTAAATTTCTATGTAGCATTAGTGCAATAGCTTTTTAATAATAAAATTACTATTTTGGTAACATAAGGTAACTTTTAAGGTGGAAATCATTTGTAACCATTTACAATTGTTTTATGTTTCAATTTTATATATAGATAACATTTAGATGACCGGTAATATGTGAGGATTAATTTTAATTATCTCTATTATTTTGGTGTATTATACATATCTATTATTGATTAAATACTACTATTTTTTTACATTTTTTGTCTCTGTAATAATATTCTATATCAATAATTTAACCCCTTAGCTGTAGCGCACATATACACATTTCTTTTTTAACATATCTGTCCTATTCTTTCTGTTTTATGGGAGCAGACTAGTGTATGTGCAGGGGCACGATTTGGACATCATTTTAACCCCTTTTTCTTATACTTAAAATAAATACAAACTTGCCCGTAAAATAAAAATAAACCCTAAGATAGATACAATTTAACTATAAGTTATATTGTAGCTAGCTTAGGGTTTATTTTATAGGTAAGTATTTAGTTTTAAATAGGACTTATTTAGTTAATGATAGGAATTTTTATTTAGATTTATTTTAATTATATTTAAGTTAGGGGGTGTTAGGGTTAGGGTTAGACTTAGATTTAGGGGTTAATAAATATAATATAGTGGCGGCGACGTTGGGGGCGGCAGATTAGGGGTTAATAAATGTAGGTAGGTGGCGGCGATGTTAGGGACGGCAGATTAGGTGTTAATAATATTTAAATAGTGTTTGCAATGTGAGAGTACAGCAGTTTAGGGGTTAATATGTTTATTATAGTGGTGGCGACGTTGTGGGCGGCAGATTAGGGGTTAATAAGTGTAGGTAGGTGGCGGCGACATTGAGGGCGGCAGATTAGGGGTTGATAAGTGTAAGATTAGGGGTGTTTAGACTTGGGGTTCATGTTAGGGTGTTAGGTGTAAACATAAAATTTGTTTCCCCATAGGAATCAATGGGGCTGCGTTACGGAGCTTTACGCTGCTTTATTGCAGGTGTTAGGCTTTTTTTCAGCCGGCTCTCCCCATTGATGTCTATGGGGAAATCGTGCACGAGCACGTATAACCAGCTCACTGCTGACTTAAGCAGCGCTGGTATTGGAGTGCGGTATGGAGGACAATTTTGCTCTACGCTCACTTCTTGCCTTTTAACGCCGGGTTTCTGAAAACCTGTAATACCAGCGCTGTAGGTAAGTGAGCGGTGACAATAACTCGCACCCCTCATACCGCAAAACTCGTAATATAGCCGTAAATGTCCTACCACATGAACTATTGAAATTCTGTATATATTTGTCAAATCGAATGTGACAATCAAAATTTCAAATGTGGATATTTGATTTAATTATGAACATTGGAAAACTAAAGTAACATTCAATAATCAGAAATAACATTAGATTACCAAATTTTAATGGATTTTAATTCTTATCAACATTCGATTGTCTAAAATGAATATCCACAGGACTATTTATTCTACCAAGCGAATTGCACTTTTTGCACATTCTCCCATCCTTACAATTTACTAACGGTGTCCTAAAAAAAAAGTTGAGACCACTGTTTTCCGTAAAACATGAAAACTTGCTAAACCTTATTTTTACTAGTAGAACAATGTTATCAAGCGCACTATTTTATACATAAATGATGCAGGATACATCTTTGTAACCTGTCAGAAAGCTGAACGTATCAAAGTTGAACTTTTCTCTCATTGTGGTTAGAGGAGAATCAGAATGTTGTTCTCCGGCTTCTCATACTTTGTTTAAAGTGTGAGATAGAATCTTATTATTCTGTGGTCTAACAATACACCACCCTGTAGCTGAACCAAAATACTAAAAATTACAGAATAAGGACACGCGAATATACTTATTAGAGTTCTAGTTATAAATAGTATTCCAGTAACACAATTTCATCATGATTTATATATATAAATATATATATATATATATATATATATATATATATATATATATATATATATATATATAAAAATTGTTTTTAACAAATGATAATGAAAATAAAGTTACAAGTTTTTAAGAATAATGATTACATATGAAAAACTAGTATCGATACATTTTATCTGCTCCATTAAAGGTCCACAACAGTTGAATTTGTTAGAGTTTGGGTTGCCACCCAGCCAGTATTTTACAAGCAAGAGGCACGCTAACTTTTACTTTAGCTTGCGTGCTAACTTTGCTAAAGTAAACTTTTAACGCAGGCAGGTTAGCGTGCGTATTATAAGGTTGAAAGTAAAAAGTTAGCGCGCAAGCAAAAGTCCATGTGCACTAACCAGAAATTTGGATATTGTGACCGCACTAATTTCCTCTCCCATAGACTTCAATGGACATGCTGTTAAAAAAAATACTTAGCGCTCGTGCACTAACCAAATACCGCATGAGTCCAACAGCTCTATATTTCTATAAATATATATGATTTTTTTCTTGTAAATCTAAACCTATATATATCTATGTTAAAATATACAGGTTTAGATATATACATAGGAAAACATCAAGCAGGGGATCTGCACACACAATAAACTTCCAACTTCCGAGGTGCTCTGGGTAGGAAAAGTAAACAAATGAAATAAACGGGTCCCGCACTCTCCCCTGTGAAAACACAAACTTCTTTAATTGAACTGTGACGTTTCGGGGTAGTTAGCCCCTTCCTCAGACAGATAACAAATATAGGGCAACTTACTCCCCTTAAATACCCTCCACAATGTACTGTGAATGCTAAACACGTGCAGCTTCTCATCTGCGCAACTGAGCATGCTCAGAGATAATTATGGTGGCTGCATTGGGACAAACAACTAAAAGCAAAGTTAAAAATGGAAAATGCCTGAAATTACAATGTAACAATATTCATAAAAACAAAAATGTAACCTAAGTAGCCCTGCTATATGTGATGAATAACTTGTCTTCACAATATGTAACAAAACTAGAAAAAAACAAAAAATGGCTACAAATAAATATTACATCTTAACTAATGAGGGGAAGAAGTAAGATGTTACTTACAAAAAAACAGGCAAGTAATAAATATCAAGTGTAATTAAGAAATCCATACCCTGTAACAGGACATAATTAATTTGACCAGGGAGATAAATGGAACCTACCTACCGCAAAAATTGCTTTAACTAGGTGGGAATATGTCAAAAAGACACAAAAATTATGAATACAATCTTAATCATCCCTGTATAATCTAATAACTGACAGACTCAGATTATGACTATCAGATTAGTATGAATCTATGGCTAGCTGTACTACACAATATACTTTTACGTGTAAAATATGTACAAATAGGATCATTACAAGAAACATTGCATATCAAAATGAGTAATAAGGCCCCTAGGTATTAAAGTATCCAAGGTGTAAATCCACCTGGTCTCTTTTTGCAACAACAAATACGGGTAATAGGGCCAAATTGTTGTTGATTGATCCCCGAAATGTCACATATTTTTTGTGCTGAATAAAGCACCTTTCTCAAAAACCCAGTGAGTGCAAGCCTCTTCTCTCCTGTATTATTTTTTGCCTGCACCCTGGTGGATGTTGCGTTTGGTCTCATGAAATCCCTTTTTAACTCTTTTAAAACAATTTTATTAACATCATATACTGTATATATGAAAAACATTTTTTTCATAAATAGTGTATATATGAGTGTAATAGTTTATTTAAGAGTTTTTGATGTGAATTATGAAAAACTTTTTTTAACCCTTACATTTTACGCCATGGGGCATATTTAACAAGCAGCGTGTGCTGCAGTTTCCACGTGAGCCAGACACATAAGTTAAGAAGCAGCGTTCATAAGATCAGGAAGATTGACACCCCTGCCAGCGGCCGATTGGCTGCGAATGTGCAGGGGGCAGCATTGCACAAGCATTTTACAAGAAATGCTTGTGTAATGATAAATGGCGACAGCGTATGCTTTCGGCATTTAGCGATGTCAACAGACATGATCCACTACATCGGATCATGTCTGCAAAACATTTAATAAATATATCCCCAGGTCAAGTCACGCTACTTTTTCTAGCGTAGTTTCTGCTTGTGCTCAAGCACAATTTTTTTACTTTCAACTTCTAATATGCATGCTAAATAGCATGGTTGCAATATTGTTTTTTTTTTCATTCCGCGCTGTCTTTAACCCCTTAGTGACCAACGACGTATGGGGTACGTCCTGCAAAAAAATGCAGTTAATGACCAAGGAGGTACCCCATACGTCGTTGGTCTTTGAAAGCAGTGGAAGCGATCCTGATAGCTTCCAGCTGCTTTCATGTTATTGCAGTGATGCCTCAATATTGAGGCATCCTGCAATAACTGTTTTTAGCCATCCGATGCAGAGAGAGCCACTCTGTGGCCCTCTCTGCATCGGCTACCGATGGCCGTTATGGTTGGTGCGTGGGAGCTCATCCAGGGAGGCGGGTGGGCAGTTATTGGTGGAGGAGGGGGGAGGGATCTAGTGCGGGTGCGTGCGCGTGCACGAGCGCGCGCACGAGAGTCGTGCACGCGCGTGCACGGGCGCGCGCGTGCAAGTGATGTCTATCAAAACAGCATCAATATGCTGTAGATCTGGAGGGTGGGAGAGAGGACTGGGGAGGGTGGGATTTTGAAATCAAGGCATCAGGGAGAGGGTGGGGGGTTGGATGTTGAGGGAGGGGCAGCTACACTACAGAAATAAATAAAATATTTAAAAAAAAATAAAAAAAAAAATACATTATTATTTTTCAAACTGGGTACTGGCAGACAGCTGCCAGTACCCAATATGGTGCCCAATAAAGGCAGAGGGGGGGGGGGGTTAAAGAGCTGTTTGAGGGGGGATGAGGGAGGTTGGGGGCTAAGGGCGGTCCTACACAGCAGAAGAATTATTATTTTTTTTTTTTTTTAAAAACCTAAAACTTTTATTTTAGTACTGGCAGATTTTCTGCCAGTACTTAAGATGGCAGGGACAATTGTGGGGTGGGGGAGGGAAGTGAGCTGTTTCGGAGGGATCAGGGGGTGGGATGTGTCAGGTGGGAGGCTGATCTCTACACTAAAGCTAAAATTAACCCTGCAAGCTCCCTACAAGCTACCTAATTAACTCCTTCACTGCTAGACATAATATACGTGTGATGCGCAGCAGCATTTAGCGACCTTCTAACTACCAAAAAGCAATGCCAAAGCCATATATGTCTGCTATTTCTGAACAAAGGGGATCCCAGAGAAGCATTTACAACAATTTGTGCCATAATTGCACAAGCTGTTTGTAAATAATTTCAGTGAGAAACCTAAAATTGTGAAATATTTAAAGTTTTTTTTAATTTGATCGCATTTGGCGGTGAAATGGTGGCATGAAATATACCAAAATGGGCCTAGATCAATACTTGGGGTTGTTTACTACACTACACTAAAGCTAAAATTAACCTTACAAGCTCCCTACATGGTCCCTAATTAACCCCTTCACTGTTGCGCATAATACACGTGTGGTGCGCAGTGGCATTTAGCGGCCTTCTAATTACCAAAAAGCAACGTAAAAGCCATATATGTCTGCTATTTCTGAACAAAGGGGATCCCAGAGAAGCATTTAAAACCATTTGTGCAATAATTGCACAAGCTGTTTGTAAATAATTTCAGTGAGAAACCTAAAGTTTGTGAAAAAATTTGTGAAAAAGTGAACATATACCAAACTATACCAAAATGGGCCTAGATCAATACTTTGGGATGTCTTCTAAAAATATATATATACATGTTAAAGGATATTCAGGGATTCCTGACAGATATCAGTGTCCCAATGTAACTAGCGCTAATTTTGAAAAAAAGTGGTTTGGAAATAGCAAAGTGCTACTTTTATTTAGTGCCCTATAACTTGCAAAAAAAGCAAAGAACATGTAAACATTGGGTATTTCTAAACTCAGGACAAAATTTAGAAACTATTTAGCATGGGTATTTTTTGGTGGTTGTAGATGTGCAACAGATTTTGGGGGTCAAAGTTTGAAAAAATAGTTTTTTTTCCATTTTTTCCTCATATTTTATAATTTTTTTAATAGTAAATTATAAGATATGATGAAAATAATGGTATCTTTAGAAAGTCCATTTAATGGCGTGAAAAACGGTATATAATATGTGTGGGTACAGTAAATGAGTAAGAGGAAAATTACAGCTAAACACAAACACCGCAGAAATTTAAAAATAGCCATGGTCCCAAACGGTCAACAAATGGAAAAGTGCTCTGGTCACTAAGGGGTTAATCTAGCCCTTTAATTTTCATGCACTTTGCTAAGTTCATCAGCGCCATTCTTACCTGTATAGCACAGAGCTCGTTTCAGTTTTTTGCACGCATCATCATTCCATTTCCCAGCATCCACCTTCCGTCCAATATATATCTCTACACAATCCTCCCTGCTGCCTTTGTTGTTTGGTTCTCCTTTTCCCCAGTTTTCAGCTTCTCCTGTCAGTGTCTTATTAGTTCCAACCCAAGTCCATTTATCATTTATTTTTCGTATGCCTATCCAGTAATAGGTGTTGTGATAGGGGATTGTTTCTTCAAGGTGCTTAATCTCTCTCTTGTTTTGTATGGCTACCAGGTCAGTATAACGTGTCTGGCAGAATATTCGTGCCTGCTCATAGTTCAGACTATCTGTTGAATAATGGTAAGTCCAGCAACTGACAGTGGTCCAATTCAGAGATTCTGTAAGAGATTATAAATAATAATACAACACATAATAATGACATAGAATAATACTTAAAAGGATTGTCTAGTCAAAATTACACTTTCACGTTTTGGATAGAGCATGCAATTTAAAGCGACTTTCTAATTTACTCCAATAATCAATTTTTCTTCGTTCTCTTGTTGTCTTTATTTGAATGTAAGCTAAGGAGCCAGCCCATTTTTGGTTCAGCACCTGGGTAGAGCTTGCTGATTGGTGGCTACATTTAGACACCTATCAGAAATAGCTACCCAGGTTCTGAACCAAAAATAGGCAGGCTCCTAAGCTTACATTCCTGCCTTTTCAAATAAAGATACCAAGAAAAATTGATAATAGGAGTAAATTTGAAAGTTGCTTAAAATTGCATGCTCTATCTGAATCATAAAAGCTTATTTTTGACTAGACTATTCCTTTAAAATGAATATAAAGGAGCAATCATAATAATATTGCATTAGAGTATTTAATAATTGCACTATTGCTTGCAAAGAGCTATGTTTTAAACACCTGCACAAGGATTAAACACATAAAATCAGCTCCAGTGTAACAATGCACTACTGGTCTAGAACTGGACATGGCCTCTGAACCAATCAGGGACAGCATATATGTGTATCTGCCAATTATTGGATGTGTCCAGCTCCACGGCTGACTTTAGTGCATTTCTCTTTTTTGTGGGGCTTAAATACATAGGTCGGTGCCAGTAATAGAGCAATAATGAAATGTTCTAGCACATTATAATATTTATTTATTGAGATATGTTTCTATGATCTAAAGTGATTTGTTCTCTTTATATCTTTTGTTGAAAAGCATACATAGGTAGGCTCAAGGACAGCAATGCACAGCTGGGAGCTAGCGGCTGATTGGTTGCTGCCCATATATACCACCTGTCATTGGCTCAACTGATGTGTTCAGCTAGCTCCCTGTAGTGCACTGCTTTTACTTCAAAAAGGAGAATTAAGAACATTTGATAATATAAACATTTTTAAGAAACTTACTTAAAACTGTACACTCTATCTGAATCATGAAAAAATGGTTTCTTGACCCTTTTAATTTATGCTGCTGTCTCCAGCTGTACTCATATTGTTGTCAACAGGCAAAAGCTCCTATTTCAAATGTCAAAATAATGATAAATTAGCTATTTGCAAACAACTTAATACACTTCAGCAACTAAAATAGATAGACTGGGAACACATTAAAGGGAGCAGATTTTACAGTAAAATGTCCCTTTTAGGGTTTAATGGTCCATAGTCAAATTATGGATGTCTAGTTCTGTATGAAAGATTGTAAAACTCTGGTCTTGGCCCCTTTTTTCCACCTTAGGCAAGTTAATGGGGTGGAGTGATGGTCAGGTTGATAAGAGGGGCTTAAAACTAAACTAAAAGTGTGCATATGGTGTACTGCTTAGGTAGTCAGTCATAAGAACTCCCTGCTAGCCCCTTTGTCATTGCCTTGGGCAAAGTATTGGGGGTACCGCCACAGATTCTGCTGAGGGACCTTGACCTCTTGTTTCACTTTATTAGATTAGGGACTCAATTGCCGCCATCCCTGTTAGTAAGTTTCTGTTTAATAAATGTGACCTTCACGGTCTTCTCTCCACACTTTGGTGTCCTTGTGTTTATTTATTATTATTTGGGGTATATTAATTTTACTATGACACCGGTGAATCCCAACTTGTGTCTTTAATCCCTTATGCCCCTAAACTGGTGGCAACATATATGAAATGTCCTTCTCCATCTAAACAACAGGAAACTCATTAAGCTGAATAATTTTTCATATGGTAGTAAAAATTAGTTCTTGTTTTTTATTTTACCTTTATTGAGAATTCCAAAATAAATAAATACATAAACAAATAAACTCCTTTGTTCTAGAATTACAAAAAAAAAAAAAGGTATGAGGATAAATATATTTTATAATGAACTGATTATAAAAATTGACAATAATATTTCATAAAAAAAATTACTTACCAATATACAACATAATAATGGTGAACAGTTTAAACTTGTTCCAAATAACTGTGACATTCTGAAGTTTTCCTTCGGTTTTGTAACACTAAAAAAAAACACACACACAAAAAATCCACCATGAATTTCTGCTTTGTTCCAAAATATTGATAATAGGTTCAATCACTAAGTTTAAAACTATTTACTGTATATAATATACAATAGTGCTATATTTGCTCAAGTTCCTTTTACATAGCAACAGATTATATATCAATACCATTCAATACAAAATACCAATCTCTTTTAATTAGCTTTGCCACCTTTAGTTCACGCCAAACTCGAAAACTCTTGCGCCGTGCACAGCACAGGATAACATTTTTTTCAGAGAAAACACTACGAATAATGGCAAATAAACACAAACTCTCACATAGATATTCACACTCTCACACACTATCTCCCACCCACTCATGCTCAAACACACTCATGCACACACTCACACTCACACTAAAACACATGCTCTCTCTCACACAAACTTTCTCTCGCTCACAGAGACTCATGCTCATACACACACAAATACACAATCTCACACACTAACACATACACTCTCACACAGACTCCTAATACACAAACACACACACACACACACAAAGAAACCCGCTCTTTCACACACAGCCACCAAACACAAAGACTTTTAGCCACCAATCAGCAGGTGCTACCCAGGATTTGAACCAAAAATGGGCCGGCTCCTATGGTTAAATTCCTGCTTTTTCAAATAAAGATATCAAGAGAACGAAGAAAAATGTATAATAGGAGTAAACTAGAAAGTTGCTTAAAATTGCATGCTCTATCTGAATCATAAAAGAAAAAATTGGGTTTCATGTTCCTTTAAGGGCCGCATCTACATTATTATTAAACAAACAAATATTTTCCTAATATTTCCTAAAAATGTCCAGTTGTACAGGGATACTGTCTATTGTTCTTCCCTCCATATGGCTTTTTTTTAGCCCAAAGCACACATTTTTGGTTCTGCTGTTTTACTGGGCCTACAAACACTATGGCCTATAAGTGAGTATTACTTTTCTTTTTACAGAGGAAGAGGTTTCAAGGGCTTTATCAAAAATAAAAGTAAATAAGTCTGTTGGTCCAGATAATATTCATCCAAGGGTTCTAAGAGAACTTCAATCCGTGATAGCTACTCCATTAGCTGATTTATTTAATCAGTCACTTCTAACAGGAGTTGCTCCAAAAGACTGGAAAATTGCCAATGTAGTCCCTCTTCATAAAAAGGGTAGTATGGAAGATTCTGCTAACTATAGGCCAGTCAGTTTGACCTCAATTGCAGGGAAATTAATGTAAACTCTTTTAAAGGAAAGACTTGTGTCTTTCCTTCAGGTAAACAACTTAGAAGACAAAGGACAGCATGCTCAGACTAATCTAATTGATTTCTTTGACCATGTAACTAAATTAATAGACCAGGGAGGAGCCATAGATGTTGCTTATCTAGACTTTAGCAAAGCATTTGGCACCGTCCCACATAACAAACTTATTGACTGTAACTAAAGATGAAAGGGACTTGGGAATTATTATTTCAGATGATTTCAAATGTGGTACACAATGCAGTAGTGCAGACAGTAAGTCCAGTCGAATACTTGGTTGCATTGGGAGAGGTATTAGTAGCAGAAATAGCAAGGTTCTTATGCCACTTAACAGATCATTAGTTAGGCCAAATCTGGAATACTGTGTACAGTTCTGGAGACCATATCTTCAGAAAAATATAAATAAACTAGAAGCTGTCCAAAGGAGGTCTACTATAATGGTACATGGTCTAAAATATAAAACATACAAATAAAAAACTCTATGATCTAAATATGTATAGATTAGAGGATAGAAGGGAAAGAGGTATATATGAAGGGACTTAATAAAGTAGATGCTGAAAGCATTTTTCACAAAAAAATAAATGCCAAAACAAGGGGTCTAAATCTAAAGTTAGAGGGTAGCAGATTCAGGAGAAATTTGAGGAAGCATTTTTTAACAGAAAGGGTGGTGGATTCATGGAATAAACTTCCATTTGAGGTGGTAAACACGAGGGGGGGTAGTTATCAAGCCGTCAACCTCAAATACGCTGGAATTCCGCAGCGTATTTGCAGCGAGGCTGATTCGCCTTAGTTATCAAGCCCTAGATACCGGCAAAAGTAGAATTTAGTGATGTAAGCTTCGATCCGCCGGGCAAAGTCCGACACAGATCGATTCTTACGTCACTACAGATGTTCCGCACACAAGTGCGGCACAATCTGACTACTTTTGCTAGTTATCAAAAAACTAGCAGGTACGCTTGGCACTTTTCCGGCCCAGTGTACCTGGTTTTCAATCCGCCGCCCTGGAGGCGGCGGATCCCATAGGAATCAATGGGAGTCTGACCATAGCGAAAGTTCATGTTCGCTGC
Source organism: Bombina bombina (assembly GCF_027579735.1). NCBI lineage: Eukaryota > Metazoa > Chordata > Amphibia > Anura > Bombinatoridae > Bombina > Bombina bombina. The sequence goes on from NC_069508.1 coordinate 60,066,559, forward strand.
TGCCCAACATCCCATTGATTCCTATGAGAGATGTCTACACCTAACACCCTAACATGTACCCCAAGTCTAAACACCCCTAATCTGCCCCCCCTACACCGCCACAACTAAATAAATGTATTACCCCCTAAACCGCTGCTCCCGGAGCCCACCGCCACTCTAATAAACTGATTAACCCCTAAACCGCCGCTCCCGGAGCCCACCGCAAGCTATAATAAATATGTTAACCCCTAAACCGCCGCTCCCGGTCCCCGCCGCCACCTACATGATACCTATTAACCCCTATCCTGCCCCCCCTATACCGTCGCCCTCTATAATAAAGTTATTAACCCCTATCTTGCCGATCCCGGACCTCGCCGCAACTAAATAAATAGTTTAACCCCTAAACCGCCGCTCCAAGACCCGCCGCCACCTACATGATACATATTAACCCCTATCCTGCCCCCCTATACCGTCACCACCTATAATAAATTTATTAACCCCTATCCTGCCCTCACTACACCGCCGCCACTGTAATAAAAGTATTAACCCCTAAACCTAAGTCTAACCCTAATCCGAATACATCTAAATAATATTTATCTTATTAAATAAATTAATCCTATTTAAAACTAAATACTTACCTTTAAAATAAACCCTAATATAGCTACAATATAAATAATAATTATATTTTAGCTATCTTAGGATTTATTTTTATTTTACAGGCATCTTTCAATTTATTTTAACTAGGTACAATAGCTATTAAATAGTTATTAACAATTTAATAGCTACCTAGCTAAAATAAAGAGAAATTTACCTGTAAAATAAAAACTAACCTAAGTTACAATTGCACCTAACACTACACTATAATTAAATAAATTATTTCTATTTAAAACTATATACTTACCTGTAAAATAAACCCTAAGATAGCTACAATATAATTAATAATTACATTGTAGCTATTTTAGGATTTATATTTATTTTACAGGTAACTTGGTATTTGTTTTAGCTAGTTAGAATAGTTATTAAATAGTTATTAACTATTTAATAACTACTTAGCTAAAATAAATACCAAATTACCTGTAAAATAAATCCTAACCTAAGTTACAATTAAACCTAACACTACACTATCATTAAATTAATTAAATAAATTAACTACAAATAACTACAATTAAATACAATTAAATAAACTAGCTAAATTAGAAAAAATAAAAAAAGCTAAGTTGCAAAAAATAAAAAAAAAAGTTACAAACATTTAAAAAATATTACAACAATTTTAAGCTACTTACACCTAATCTAAGCCCCCTAATAAAATAACAAACCCCCCCAAAATAAAAAAATTCCCTACCGTATTCTAAATTAAAAAGTTCAAAGCTCTTTTACCTTACCAGCCCTTAAAAGGGCCTTTTGTGGGGCATGCCCCAAATAATTCAGCTCTTTTGCCTGTAAAAGAAAAATACAACCCCCCCAACATTAAAACCCACCACCCACATACCCCTAATCTAACCCAAACCCCCCTTAAAAAAACCTAACACTACCCCCCTGAAGATCATCCTACCTTGAGTTGTCTTCACTCAGCCGAGCCACCGATGGAACCGAAGAGGAGATCCGGAGCGGAAGAAGTCATCATCCAAGGGGCGCTGAAGAAATCTTCCATCAGATGAAGTCATCTTCCAAGCGGCGTCTTCAATCTTCATCCATCCGGAGCGGAGCGAGCCATCTTCAGACGAGCCGACGCGGAGCCATCCTCTTCTTCCCAATGACTACCGACGAATGGATATTCCTTTAAGGGACGTCATCCAAGATGGCATCCCTTCAATTCCGATTGGCTGATAGGATTCTATCAGCCAATCGGAATTAAGGTAGGAAAAATCTGATTGGCTGATTGAATCAGCCAATCAGATTGAAGTTCAATCCGATTGGCTGATCCAATCAGCCAATCAGATTGAGCTCGCATTCTATTGGCTGTTCTGATCAGCCAATAGAATGCAAGCTCAATCTGATTGGCTTAATTTCCTATCAGCCAATCGGAATTGAAGAGACGCCATCTTGGATGACGTCCCTTAAAGGAATATCCATTCGTCGGTAGTCGTCAGGAAGAAGAGGATGGCTCCTCGTCGGCTCGTCTGAAGATGGCTCGCTCCGCTCCGGATGGATGAAGATTGAAGACGCCGCTTGGAAGATGACTTCATCGGATGGAAGATTTCTTCAGCGCCGCTTGGAAGATGACTTCATTGGATGGAAGATTTCTTTAGCGCCGCTTGGATGATGACTTCATCGGATGGAAGATTTCTTCAGCGCCCCTTGGATGATGACTTCTTCCGCTCCGGATCTCCTCTTCGGTTCCATCGGTGACTCGGCTGAGTGAAGACGACTCAAGGTAGGATGATCTTCAGGGGGGTAGTGTTAGGTTTTTTTAATGGGGGTTTGGGTTAGATTAGGGGTATGTGGGTGGTGGGTTTTAATGTTGGGGGGGTTGTATTTTTCTTTTACAGGCAAAAGAGCTGAATTCTTTGGGGCATGCCCCGCAAAAGGCCCTTTTAAGGGCTGGTAAGGTAAAAGAGCTTTGAACTTTTTAATTTAGAATAGGGTAGGGAATTTTTTTATTTTGGGGGGGTTTGTTATTTTATTAGGGGGCTTAGATTAGGTGTAAGTAGCTTAAAATTGTTGTAATATGTAATATAGCTTTTTTATTTTTTGTAATTTAGTTAGTTTATTTAATTTTATTTAATTGTAGTTATTTGTAGTTAATTTATTTAATTAATTTAATGATAGTGTAGTGTTAGGTTTAATTGTAACTTAGGTTAGGATTTATTTTACAGGTAATTTGGTATTTCTTTTAGCTAGGTAGTTATTAAATAGTTAATAACTATTTAATAACTATTCTAACTAGCTAAAATAAACACCAATTGTAATTGTAACAGGTTAGTTTTTATTTTACAGGTAAACTTCTCTTTATTTTAGCTAGGTAGCTATTAAATAGTTAATAACTATTTAATAGCTATTGTACCTAGTTAAAATAAATTGAAAGATGCCTGTAAAATAAAAATAAATCCTAAGATAGCTACAATATAATTATTATTTATATTGTAGCTATATTAGGGTTTATTTTATAGGTAAGTATTTAGTTTTAAATAGGATTAATTTAGTTAATAAGATAAATATTATTTAGATTTATTTAATTAATATTTAAGTTAGGGGGGTGTTAGGGTTAGGGTTAGACTTAGGTTCAGGGGTTAATAATTTTATTACAGTGGCAGCGGTGTAGGGGGGGCAGGATAGGGGTTAATAAATTTATTATAGGTGGCGACGGGGTCCAGGAGCAGCAGTTTAGGGGTTAATACATTTATTTAGTTGCAGCGAGGTCCGGGATCAGCAGGATAGGGGTTAATAACTTTATTATAGAGGGCGGCGGTATAGGGGGAGCAGGATAGGGGTTACTAGGTATAATGTAGGTGGCGGCGGGGTCCGGGAGCGGCGGTTTAGGGGTTAATACATTTATAAGAGTTGCGGCAGGGTCTAGGAGCGGCGGTTTAGGGGTTAGTAACTTTATTTAGTTGCGGGGGGCTCCGGGGGTGCCGGTATAGGGGGTAGAACAGTGTAGTTAGTGTGGGTGCTTAGTGACAGGCTAGCAATAAAGCTGTCAAAAAGCCGAAGAGCAGCGAGATCGGATGAGTGATAACTCTCACAGTCCGCTGCTCATCGCCCCGTACTTGGTGCGCGGCTTTTTGACAGCTTTATTGATAACTTAGGCGAAATTTTGCAGGTCCGCGGCGGCGATGGTAGGCGAGCTTAGGCGGGCATATTGGGCCAGCGAAGGCAGGTAAGTAGACACATTGATAACTAGGCCTCAAAGACTGTAATAGAATTCAAAAATACCTGGGACATGCATAAGGCTATCCTAAGGAAAAAGTAACATATAATATGGGTAGACTTGATGGGCCTTTTTGATTCTTATCTACCGTCAAATTCTATGTTTCAAATTTTATGTTACATTGTTAGTTCTGCTTTTCCCAGGGGTCGCAAGAACTAGTGCAGAGGGCCACCCATGATCTACATGCTTGTCTGATATAGGCAATTTATCTATGTAATCTATCAATCTATATCTGGATATAATTATTATCTAGATAGCTGCATATCTTTTAAATAATATTTAGGCAAATAAATGTTTTATTTACTTTTAATAGTCTGTTGTGTGTTGCTAAACTTTAAAGGACCAGTAAATACAGTAGATTAGCATAACCAACAAATGCATGATAAAAAGCAAAGCAATAGCACTTTGGGGTAGATTTATCAAATGTTGGGCGGACATGAACCACTGTAGCGGATCATGTCCGCCCAACATCGCTTATGCAATGCTGCCCCCTGCATATTCGTGGCCAATCGGCCACTAGCAGGGGGTGTCAATCATCCCCATCGTATCCGATCAGGATGATTGCAGTCCGCCAACTCAGAGGTGGCGGATGAGTTAAGGAGCAGCGGTCTTACAAGTAGAACATTTTATATGGATCAGTGCAAGGGAGAAATAGGCCTTCAAAATTATCTTCAGTAGCATTCTAACGGCATATTCTGCACCAATCAGGAGCAAGGGCCACATGGAAATGAGATTGCTACAAGGAACAGATAATCAGTGTTAAAGGGACTTGAACCTCACTATTTTTCTTTCATTATTCTAGTAGCGCATTTAATTTTAAATAACTTTCCAAATTATTTATATCATCTAATTTATTTCATTCTCTTTGTATAATTTGTTAAAAAGTATACCTAGGTAGGCTCAAATGCTGCTGATTGGTGGGAGAGAGAGCAAAAGAGAGGAGAGAGAGAGCAAAAGAAAAGGGAAAGAGTGCAAAAGAGAAGGGAGAGAGAGCAAAAGAGAAGGTAGAGAGAGCAAAAGAGAGGGGAAGGAGAGTAAAAGAGGGGGGAGAGAGAGCAAAAGAGAAGGGAGAGAAAAAAAAAGAGAGGAGAGAGAGATCAAAGAAGAGGGGAGAGAGAGCAAAAGAAAGGAGAGAGAGCGCAAAAGAGAGGGGAGAGAGAGCAAAAAAGAAGGGAAAGAGCACAAAAGAGAAGGGAGAGAGAGCAAAAGAGAAGGAAGAGAGAACAAAAGAGAGGGGAAGGAGAGTAAAAGAGGGGGGAGAGAGAGCAAAAGAGAATGGAGAGAGAGAGAGAGAGAGAGAAAGAGAGAGAGAGAGCAAAAAAGAGGGGAGAAAGAGGAAAAGAGAGGAGAGAGAGCTCAAAAGAGAGGGGAGAGAGAGCAAAAGAGAGGGGGAAGAGAGCAAAAGAGAGGGGAGTGAGAGCAAAAGAGAGGGGGAGAGAGCAAAAGAGGGGGAGAGAAAGCAAAAGAGGGGGAAGAGAAAGTAAAAAAGAGGGGGAGAGAGAGAGCAAAAGAGAGGGGGGAAGAGAGAGATAGCAAAAGAGAAGGGGGGAAGAGAGAGAGCAAAAGAGAGGGGGAGAGAGAGCAAAAGGGAGAGAGAGAGAGCAAAAGAAAGGGGAGAGAGAGAGGGCAAAAGAGAGGGGGAGAGAGAGAGTGTAAAAGAGAGGGGGACAGAGAGAGCGCAAAAGAGAGGGAGAGAGAGCACAAAAGAGAGAGGGGAGAGAGTGCAAAAGAGAGGGGGGAGAGATAGCAAAAGAGAGGGGGAGAGAAAGCAAGAGAGGGGGAGAGAGAGAGAGAGCAAAAGAGAGGGGGAGAGAGAGCAAAAGAGGGAGAGAGAGAGAGCAAATGAGAGGGTGGAGAAAAAGAGAGCCATAGAGGGGGAGAGAGAGAGCAAAAGAGAGGGGGAGAGAGAGCAAAAGAGAGGGGAGAGAGAGAGCGCAAAAGAGAGGGGGGAGAACGAGAGCAAAAGAGAGGGGGAGAGAGTGCAAAAGAGAGGGGGAGAGAGAGAGTGCAAAAGAGAGGGGGGAGAGAGAGCAAAAGAGAGGGGGAGAGAAAGCAAGAGAGGGGGAGAGAGAGAGAGAGCAAAAGAGAGGGGGAGAGAGAGCAAAAGAGGGAGAGAGAGAGCAAATGAAAGGGTGGAGAAAAAGAGAGCAATAGAGGGGGAGAGAGAGAGCAAAAGAGAGGGGGAGAGAGAGCAAAAGAGAGGGGAGAGAGAGAGCGCAAAAGATAGGGGGGAGAATGAGCGCAAAAGAGAGGGGGAGAGAGTGCAAAAGAGAGGGGGAGAGAGAGAGAGCAAAAGAGAGGGGGCGAGAAAGCAAGAGGGGTGAGAGAGAGAGCGCAAAAGAGGCGGGTAGAGAGAGAGCGAAAGAGAAGGGGGGAAGAGAGAGAGAAAAAGAGAAGGGGAGAGAGAGCAAAAGAGAGGGGGAGAGAGAGCGCAAAAGAGGGGGGGGGGGAGAGAGCAAAAGAGAGGGGGAGAGAGAGAGAGCAAGGGGTAGGACCGCTATACTACTAAAAAAGGAGAAAGAGCGCAAAAGAGAGGGGAGAGAGAGCAAAAGAGAGGGGGAAGAGAGCAAAAGAGAGGGGGAAGAGAGCAAAAGAGAGGGGGAAGAGAGCAAAAGAGAGGGGAGTGAGAGCAAAAAAGAGGGGGAGAGAGCAAAAGAGGGGGGAGAGAGAGCAAAAGAGAGGGGGAAGAGAAAGTAAAAAAGAGGGGGATAGAGAGAGCAAAAGAGAGGGGAAAGAGAGAGAGAGCAAAAGAGAGGGGGGAGAGAGAGCAAAAGAGAGGGGGAGACAGAGAGCAAAAGAGAAGGGGGAGAGAGAGAGCAAAAGAAAGGGGAGAGAGAGAGAGCAAAAGAGAGGGGGAGAGAGAGAGCATAAAAGAGAGGGGGAGAGAGAGAGAGCACAAAAGAGAGGGGAGAGAGTGCAAAAGAAAGAGGGGAGAGAGTGCAAAAGAGAGGGGGAGAGAGCAAAAGAGAGGGGTAGAGATAGAGAGCAAAAGAGAGGGGGAGAGAGCAAAAGAGGGGGGGAGAGAGAGAGCAAAAGAGAGGGTGGAGAAAAAGAGAGCAAAAGAGGGGGGGAGAGAGAGCAAAAGAGAGGGGGGAGAGAGCGCAAAAGAGACGGGGAGAGAGTGCAAAAGAGAGGGCGAGAGAAAGAGCAAAAGAAAGGGGGAGAGAAAGCAAGAGGGGTGAGAGAGAGAGAGAGCAAAAGAGGGGGGAAGAGAGAGAGCGAAAGAGAAGGGGGAAGAGAGAGAGCAAAAGAGAGGGGGAGAGAGAGAAAAAGAGAGGGGGAGAGAGAGCAAAAGAGAGGGGGAGAGAGAGCAAAAGAGAGGGGGAGAGAGAGAGCAAAAGAGAGGGGGAGAGAGAGCACAAAAGAGAGGGGGGAGAGAGAGAGAGAACAAAAGAGAGGGGGGAGAGAGAGAGCAAAAGAGAGGGAGAGAGAAAGCAAGGGGTGGGACCGCTATACTACTAAAAATGGCCCGTGTAAACGGGCTTTAGGACTAGTAAATTAATAATTGAATAACACTTTGCATTCTAATTACAGTTAAAAATATTATATCATATGAGAACACTTTTTACCTAGAGTTCACATCCTGGAGAGTTGCATTACGTTTCCTGCATGTGAGTAATTTGTTTAGCAACACATTTATATGTTGTAATTTCTAGTAATAAACAATGAATTATATAAGCTCTAAAAACATCTATACTAAAATGCAGAAAACATACACTGGTACCAACGCGTTCCATTTTGATATTTTACTCAGAAACAAATGGTAGTTATTTTTCAAAGTTTAAAATTAGCTTAAACTAATTTACAGTATATCTTACTGCAAACCTTGACGAGTGACAATATTTACGTTTGTTAGTACAACATAAAGAAGCCTCCTAGCTGATTGCTGAGGGACACTTTTGGACCCTTCCAACACCTGAAGCTGATAGAAGGCATATTGTAAATAGGGGACCACTTTTGGATCCCATCTGGTGGTAGAACTTTATATTTTTTTATATATATAAAGAAAACCTGATAGGCCCCTTATGGGCCATATACTCAACATAATAACAATTGCAATTAACTAACCAACTTTTGGGTTTCAGACAATGACTTCTCAATAGTGAAATGTATAAAATAATCACTAAGGGGGCGGAGTCTGGCCACGCTGGAAGATGGCAGCACACTAGAAAGGCTCCTAAACCTTAAACCGACAAAACAGCTGAAATGTGGCATTAAAGCTTTAATAATAAGTGTGTTGTGACAGGCATTTAATTTCTGATATCAGAACTTTCACTTTGGGCTAAATTTAATCCTGAAAGGCACTCTGAAAAACAGCAGTGAGAACAGAGTCTCCACGGGACCCGACAGCGGCAGACAGAGAGACATTCACTCAGACCATGTGGAGAGAAAAGAATCACGCGATCCGGTGATCTTACAGAGCCTTGCGTTCCGGTAGTAGAGGAGCTAAACAGACATCTGACAAAACGGCTTACCCAGCTATTTTAGGTCTCAAGTCTGACACAGATCAGCAGCAATCAGCAGCAATCAGCAGCAGTGAATTAGGCTCCAGTCTGCTTCAACTCTGCACAGTTTGCACTCTGTCCACAGAAGTTTTGTGCTTTGCATCCGGAGCAAAAAGGTAAACAACTAATATATTTATATATCTACCTATATAGCCTCACAAAATTATGCTAAGGGCAGAATCTGAGGATATTAATAGAGAAGATAATGAAAGAATAATTGTGTTAACTACGTAAAAGGTTGGCTATAATAAGCAGCAGCAACTGATTAAGAGAAAAGAGGATACTGCTCCAATTAGGTTAGTCACACAGTTCTTTTATTGTGAGTTAACACACAAAGAGATATATAGGAACTAAGGAACATAAACTGGTAATAAATATAAGAGGTTTATAATCAAGGCCCCTGTTATATATATATTGGTGGTATGATCATCTAAGCACATAATTTGGGAAGTGGTCTCAGGAGCATACCAACTCTTCTAAGTCTTCAGCCCAGATATTCCTTTAATGGTTGGGTGATGCCTCAAAAAGGCAAAATAAGGCTGATAAATCTGCAATAACAAAGTCAATGACAAAGTATCTGAAACCATTGGATTCTGGGAAAGACATTAATAATGAAGAAATGGCCCTTAAACAGAACTCTCACAACCCTAAAGCAAACCCCACTGACTCTTCTCAAAATCAATATGTCCCAAAAGATGATATCCTACACTTGTCCTCTAAAGAAGATATTAAAGGAGTATTGCAGGAAATGAGAAGTTTATTTGGGGATCTTAGAAAAGACATGGCGGCATTGGATTCCAGGATTACAAAAGTAGAAACAAACGTCAGCAATGCTTCTTCCTCAATATATCAGAATACTATGGATATACAACACCATGCAGATAATTTACAATATCTCAATGATAAAATAGAGGACCTTGACAACAGAGGCAGCAGGAATAATTTGCGAATCCGAGGTGTCTCTGAATCGGTTTCTCAGCAGAGTATAGAGGGATATCTATAAGCTCTCTTCAGGATTATAAAAGGAAACCCCTCGGCGCAGGAGATACCTCTAGAAAGAGCACATAGGGCCTTAAGACCCAAACCTTCTGGTAAGGCCCCGCCGAGAGATATTATCGTTAAATTTCTAAGCTACAAGGATAAAGAGGAGATTTTCAAGAAGCAAGGTGCAAGCATCCCATCACTCATGCAGGAGAGGAGATACAAGTTTCCACAGACCTCTCACCAGTGACCCTACAGAAAAGAAGAAAACTGAGTCATATCACCTCCACTTTGAGAAATCACAAAATGCAATATAGATGGGGATTCCCAGTCTCCATTATAGCTAACCTCAACAACAAAACTGCCATCTTTAGGCCTGGGACAAATGTAAAAACTTTTTACGAAAACTTGTCCATACAGGCCTCCAATTTACAGGGCACAAGCAATGAAGAAGGATCGCTTTCCTCACAACCTTCTATTGGTTGAACATCATAAAACGACATTGGGTAAAGTACTGTACAGCATAAGATGTGTAAGGTTTTGCCTACTGAACTTTCTTACTTGCTAAAATATACTAGTTTTAGAAATGTTTTGCTGTTTAATTAGAACATTGCCACTGTATAATGTTGTATTATTGAGTTACGTGCAGTTATAAAAGAGTGATACTTGGATTCAGTAGGGTTATTAGCATCAGGCCCTGTCTAAAAGGCTTATAGGGATAATATGTTACAAACGCCTAATAAAAATAGCGCCCCAGAGGCGATTATTAATTCGATCTCACAAACTAAATACACTAGAGGCCTGGCAAGACCTGAAACATAAGATCATTGTGCCTTGCACCTTATTTTACACGCTATTTAATTCAAAAAGGTACTTAACTTGTTACTCAGCCCGTTCACCTCATATGTATGAATATGCCTATTGAATAAAGATAGCAACTGAAATCTTTCTAGTCTTATATGGGTTGTGATTGACTAAAAATGGAGGTCTGCTAAGAGAAAGCATCTCTTTTTCAGTTATCCATTGCGTGGCCAGAGACTTAATAATCTAACAATTGCTTCGCTGTCTTAAGACTTTAAATAACTTAAGCACTTCTTACCAACCCCTTTAAATAATATAATTATTCTGTTGGCCCTAGACCTTTGCCTGCGCAAGTCACACACATATTAGAATGCCAAAATATAAAGCGCCCTGATGTCACAATTGGGGCGATAATAATAAAAATAACTAACGTCAGTTACGGGATTACTTAGAAATCTGTTGATAATTGATTATATTGGTATTGACTTTAATTATTGTATATAAGTATCATTACCTCATTTCATTTTGTTTTGTTTTTTCTTTCTTTTGGAACACTGAGATTGTGTTGTTAAATCTACTCTCCTTTCTCTTCATTCTGCTATCCCCTCTTTGCTAACCCTTCTCCACTTTCCTTCCCTCTCCCCCTCCAATTTTTTTTTTCTCTCAAGATGACAAAACAGCCTAGAACTAGTAAATTTAGGGACCACTCTATAAACCTCACAACAATAAATGCAAAAGGACTCAATAACCCTGGAAAGCAATCTATCGCTTTTAAGGAACTCTCAAAATTACATAGCCATATAATTTTAGTTCAGGACACGCACTTCCAGAAGGGTAGGGAGCCCAAATGGCATCATACCCTATACCCCACAGCTTACTTTGCCTCTGGGATGAGCAAAAAAGGGGGGGTGGGTGTGATATTTCATAAGTCTATCCCCTTTCAGATGACACACATTGAAAAAGACCCAGAGGGTCGATATATAGTAGTAGTAGGCACGTTATATGGCCACTTTATTACACTGGCATCAGTGTACTCGCCGAGCCTCTCACAAGGCAGTTTTTTCAAAAAAGTCACAAATACTCTGTTAGAACATTCTAAAGGGATTACATATCTTGCTGGAGATTTTAACTTAGTGGCAAATCCTTTTTTGGATGCCTCGAGAGGACTGACGTGTATGCCCACTTCAACGATCAACAGGTTAACTACTCCCTTAAAGATTTGGCCCTACATGATATATGGAGGGTATTGCATCCAAATTCCAGAGATTATTCTTTTTATTCTATACCACACAACAGCTACTCAAGGATCAATTACATCTACACTGACTCATGCTGTCTTATTGTCACACACAAATAATGGCCCGACATTCCAATTAGGACCCAAATATGGAGGTTGGGTGATACACTCTTGGACAAAACCCTAATATTAGAAGATATACGTAAAACAATCATTGAATACTTTAAGATAAATACATATCCTTCTTCGTCGATCATGACTGTGTGGGAAGCTCATAAAAGCGTGTTACGCGGGGCCTGTATCAAACATAAAGTGTTATTGAATAAACAGTACCGGATCAAATATTGTGAACTGTTAGCTAAAGTGCGTGAACTTGAAGCTAAACATAAATTAGACCCTTCTTGCGCAGACATTAAATCTAAACTAATTGCTACAAAATCAGATTTGAATAAACACCTAGCTGAATCCCACCAAAGAAAAGCACTTTACTTAAAACAGTATTATTATGAGGGTGGGAGTAAACCTGGTAAAATTTTAGCTAGATCCTTGAGAAGAAGACAACTTCAATCATATATCCATATGATTAAAACTAAATATGGACGCCAAGTGAATAGTAGCGCGCAGATTGCTAATGCATTTCGCAACTATTATCACTCCTTATATAACATTAGTGGGGACAAGGAACCAGATAAAGGAGAGGAGTCGATGCACCAGAGGATAAATAACATTGACTCTTATCTTCAAGGTATTTATTTACCCACTTTAACTGAAGAAGCCTCAGATCACTTAGACTCACCGATTATGGTGGAAGAGCTATTTCAGGCTGTAAAGAGTTCCCCAACGGGAAAGAGCCCAGGCCCTGATGGCTTCACATTGACCTATTATAAAAAATTCAAAGAGGAATTATCACGAACACTAGTAGACTTATTTAACAATCTTAGAGAAAATCCAAACCTATCCAATATCCTTCTAGAAGCTCATATCACCCTTCTCCCTAAACCTGGTAAGACGTCTGATTCCCCTGAAAATTTCGCGCAGATTTCTAATGCATTTCGCAACTATTATCACTCCTTATATAACATTAGTGGGGACAAGGAACCAGATAAAGGAGAGGAGTCGATGCACCAGAGGATAAATAACATTGACTCTTATCTTCAGGGTATTGATTTACCCACTTTAACTGAAGAAGCCTCAGATCACTTAGACTCACCGATTATGGTGGAAGAGCTATTTCAGGCTGTAAAGAGTTCCCCAACGGGAAAGAGCCCAGGCCCTGATGGCTTCACATTGACCTATTATACAAAATTCAAAGAGGAATTATCACGAACACTAGTAGACTTATTTAACAATCTTAGAGAAAATCCAAACCTATCCAATATCCTTCTAGAAGCTCATATCACCCTTCTCCCTAAACCTGGTAAGACGTCTGAATCCCCTGAAAATTTTAGACCTATTTCTCTTATTAATGCAGACATGAAATTATTGGCAAAAATTTTAGCGTCCCGCTTAAATAAATATCTTCCAGAATTAATCTCTAATGACCAGGTGGGTTTCGTCCCAGGGAGGGAGGCAAAGGACAACACCACCAAAGTCCTACAATTAATTTCCCATGCAAGAATTTCTAAGACCTCAATGGTGTTGTTCTCAACCGATGCAGAGAAGGCCTTTGATAGGGTCGATTGGCTTTTTTTTGCGTCGGGTGATGGAAACAATGGGCTTCAAGAACACCTTTTTAAACACTGTCATCGCACTCTATTCAAACCCCAATGCCAAAATTAGAGTAAATGGAACCCTATCCGACTCTTTTACTGTTGGTAACGGCACTAGGCAGGGTTGCCCTCTGTCACCACTTCTATTCACCATATCAATAGAAGCACTGGCCCACAGAGTTAGGAGAAATCAAAATATAACGGGAGTAAAACTTGAGCAAGTTGAATATAAACAGGCTTTATACGCCGATGACGTCCTTTACACCATTACTAACACTAGCACATCACTTCATGAATTACTAAAGGAACTACAAGCATATGGTAAAGCCTCAAATTTTCTCCTTAACTTATCCAAATCGGAACTTTTAAATATAAACACTTGCACAAAAACCGTACAAATGCTACAAAAAGAACATAATATCAAAATTGCCAAAAACAATTTAAAATATTTAGGAATTCACCTTACCGCTGATCCATCAGACCTTTTTAAACAAAATTACATTACCCTTAAAAATAACATTGCTGCAGATCTATCTTCTTGGAAAAACAGACCTCTATCTTGGTTGGGAAGAATAGAAGTAGTTAAGATGAATATTTTGCCGCGGATACTGTATATATTCCAAATGGTCCCCATTGCGCTCCCAGCAGGATATGTAACCCAACTCCAAAAATGAATTGAGCAATATATATGGGCTGAGATCAAACCCAGAATACCAAAACGCACCATGTATCTGCCTAGAGACAGGGAAGGTTTGGGACTACCAGACTTTAACTCATACAGGACTGCTATTATTTTTCAGAGAATAGTAGAATGGTCTCAAAATACAGACCAAAAAGCGTGGATACAATTAGACAGACAAGTTCTTAGACTAAACTACTTGGGTACTTTAGCCTGGGTGCCTCCTCATAAGAGAACAAAAAAATATAACGAAATACCACATGATAACTGAGTCCTTTCATGTATGGGATAGACTCCTAGCTACTACTACACTCATATCTACAAAGCACTCTCCCCTTATTCCAATCATTGAAAACCCTGACCTCCCCTTCCATCATTTAGGCTCTCGCAAGATTAAACCCTACAAACTTAGGGAGGGATCTCTTCGGAGTATAGTTGAGGACTTACCCCATTCGAGGAGCTATGTATTATGGGTCACGCCCCGAAACACCTAGTTTCCAAAATGTATAAGATTTTGCTCATCTCTGAGGTGGAGACACTTCCCACGTATTGTATGCAATGGCACAGGGACTTTGACTCTGAATTTGAATGCAAGGTATGGCTGAAAGCCTTTAAACTGATTAAAAAATCCTCTGTTTCAGCAATTATCCAGGAGACACATATTAAGTTGATCAGCAGATGGTATCTCATGCCAGCAAGGTTGCATAAAATATTCCCTTCTCTTGGTTCATCCTGTTGGAGGGGTTGTGGGGAGGAAGGACACCTCCTTCATATCTGGTGGCACTGCCCAAAACTGAAAAATTTCTGGTTGGGGGTTATTGGGAAAATGTCTAGGATCCTAAACCTGGATATTCCGAATAAAACAGAGACTTTACTGTTTCTTGACTTACCTAAAATGCAAAGTGAGGCACATCTAGCCCTGTTATTAATAATGCTCATGGGTGCTAAGAGACTAATCCCTAAAAAGTGGAAAAAGCAGAGCATCCCCATTAGAGGAATGGCAAAACCAGGTGGACGAGGTCCTCCTCATGGAGAGATATCACTACCTGAAAACACACAATCTGACGACTTACGAAATTGTAAGGGCTCTATGGCATAATACTATTTAAATAAAGGTCCATCCCCCTTTTTTTTCCTACCTACACCCTTCACTCTCCTTTACTACTACCTCTATTTCCTCTCTCCTTTACTACATCTTCTTTATCTGTCAACACAGAACTCAGTCTATTTTGCTATGATTATAGTTTCACATTTTGGTTAAATTTGAAAAGTGAAAAATCTTTTGCTTTTTTGCTCCCTTCCTCGGTATGTAATCCCGTGGGATGGGAATTTATATTAATGATGTGATTAATATCTCAGTTATTATTGTAAAAGGTTGTTGGAAAGCATTTATGGAATGTAACATTTTTGTCTTATTTTTCATCTCTGATTCATGATTGTACATTGTTATTTCACATCAATAAAGCTTTTGAAAAAAAATAAAAAAACAATTAATCACTAAGAAGAGATTTGCATATGTATGAATACAGAAAACTCTGGTCGATGATCTTATGTATAAAACATACCTCATGGGTCAGTGCTTACTCAACTGCTATATTAAAATAATATGCTTTGTATCCCCCAAGACCTAGTAAATAAAATATATTTTCTCACAATGCACTTAGGTAACCAAAGGCTAGTAATAGGTGAGAGGGGGTTAAAGCAGGGTCTTATAGGGGTCCCTGCAGAGTACGTTTATAACACAGACCAGTAGCTTATAAAAATACTGATTTAAGTTTAGGACATCGTTAGTAATGTATGATCTGTAGAATAAAAAAAACTAAGTCATCTTAAAGGGACACTGAACCCAATTTTTTTTCTTTCGTGATTCAGATAGAGCATGCAATTTTAAGCAACTTTCTCCTCCTTTTATCAACTTTTCTTCATTCTATTGGTATCTTTATTTGAAAAGCAAAAATGTAGGTTTAGATGCCGGCCCATCTTTGGTGAACAACCTTGGTTGTTCTTGCTGATTGGTGGATTAATTTAACCGACCAATAAAGAAGTGCTGTCCAGGGTCTAAACCAAAAATAGCTCAGATGTCTTCTTTTTCAAATATATGGCTAGATTATTAGTTTTGCTGTAAGAGCTGCTCAGTGCTAACTTGCAAGTTATTGCCACCGCTCACCTCCCTATAGCTCTGCTATTACAGGTTTTCATAAACCCAGCGTTATCAGGCAAAATGTGAGTGTTGAGCAAAATTGAGCTCCATACCGCACAAAAATACCAGCGCTGCTTTGAGCTGGTTTTACGTGCTCGTGCACGATTTCCCCATAGACATCAATGGGGAGAGCTGGCTAAAAAAAGCCTAACACCTGCAATAAAGGAGCGTTAGGCTCCGTAACGCAGCCCCATTGATTCCTATGGGGAAAGCAAAGTTATGTTTACACCTAACATCCTAACATAAACCCCGAGTCTAAACACCTCTAATCTGCCGCCCCCGACATTGCTGACACCTACAGTACACTTATTAACACCTAGTATGCCGTCCCCGCCACTGCCGCCACCTACCTACACTTATTAACCCCTAATCTGCCCCCCTAATCTGCCGCCACTATACTAAAGTTATAAACCCTTAAACCTAACCCTAAGTCTAACCCTAACACCCACTAACTTTAATATAATTAAAATAAATCTAAATAAAAATTACTATCATTAACTAAATAATTCCTATTCAAAACTAAATACTTAACTATAAAAATAAACCATAAGATAGCTACAATATAACTAATAGTTACATTGTAGCTATCTTAGGATTTATTTTTATTTCACAGGCAAGTTTGTATTTATTTTAACTAAGTAGAATAGTTACTAAATAGTTATTAACTATTTACTAACTACCTAGTTAAAATAAATACAAATTTACCTGTAAAATAAAACCTAACCTGAGTTACACTAACACCTAACCTTACACTACAATTAAATAAATTAAATTAATTAAATACAATTAAAAAAAACCAAAACACTAAATTACACAAAATAAAAAAGAAATTATCAAATATTTAAACTAATTACACCTAATCTAATAACCCTATCAAAATAAAAAAGCCCCCCAAAATAATTAAACCCCTAGCCTAAACTAAACTGCCAATAGCACCTAGCCAATCGGAAATAAAGGTTAAACAATCCTATTGGCTGATGCAATCAGCCAATAGGATGGAGCTCGCATTCTATTGGCTGATTGGAACAGCCAATAGAATGCAAGCTCAATCCTATTGGCTGATTGCATCAGCCAATAGGATTTTTTACTTTTTAATTCCGATTAACTGATAGAATTCTATCAGCCAATTGTAATTCAAGGGGCGCCATCTTGGATGACGTCCCTTAAAGGAACCTTCATTCTGGAAGAGCCGTCGATTGAAGAGGATGCTCTGCGTCGGATGTCTTGAAGATGGAGCCATTCCGCGCCGGATGGATGAAGATAGAAGATGCCGTCTAGATTAAGACTTCTGCCGGCTTAGATGAAGACATCAGCCCGCTTGGATGAAGACTTCTGCCAGCTTCGATGAGGACTTCAGCTGCTTCGTTGAGGATGGATGTCGGGTCTTCAAAAACTTTAAGTGGATCTTCAGGGGTTAGTGTTAGGTTTTATTAAGGGTTTATTGGGTTGGTTTTATTTTTACCTTAGGGTTTGGGCGGAAAAAGATCTATGGGGAGCTTGAGTTTTTTAGATAGGATTTTATTTGGGGGGTTTGGTTGTGTGGGTGGTGGGTTTTACTGTTGGGGGGTCGTCTGTATTTTTTTTTACAGGTAAAAGAACTGATTTCTTTGGAGCAATGCCCCGCAAAAGGCCCTTTTAAGGGCTATTGGCAGTTTAGTTTAGGCTAGGGTTTTTTTATTTTGAGGGGGGCTTTTTTATTTTGATAGGGCTATTAGATTAGGTGTAATTAGTTTAATAACTAATTATTTATTTTGTGTAATTTAGTGTTTGTTTGTTTTTGTAATTTAGTTAATTGTATTTAATTAATGTAATTTATTTAATTGTAGTGTAAGGTTAGGTGTTAGTGTAACTCAGATTAGGTTTTATTTTACAGGTAAATGTGTATTTATTTTAACTAGGTAGTTAGTAAATAGTTAATAACTATTTAGTAACTATTCTACCTAGTTAAAATAAATACAATCTTGCCTGTGAAATAAAAATAAAACCTAAGATAGCTACAATGTAACTATTAGTTATATTGTAGCTAGCTTAGGGTTTATTTTACAGGTAAGTATTTAGTTTTAAATAGGAATTATTTAGTTATTGATAGTAATTTTTATTTAGATTTATTTTAATTATATTAAAGTTACTGGGTGTTAGGGTTAGACTTAGGGTTAGGTTTAGGGTAACTTTAGTATAGTGGCGGCGATGTTGGGGGCAGCAGATTAGGGGTTATTAAATTTATGTAGGTGGCGGCGACATTGGGGGCGGCAGATTAGGGGTTAATAAGTATAATGTAGGTGGCGGCGATGTTAGGGGCGGCAGATTAGGGGTTAATAATATTTAACTAGTGTTTATGATGCGGGAGTGCGGCGGTTTAGGGGTTAATATGTTTATTATAGTGGCGGTGATGTCCGGAGCGGCAGATTAGGGGTTAATAATTTTAGTGTTTGTGATGCAGGAGGGCATCGGTTTAGGGGGTTAATAGGTAGTTTATGGGTGTTAGTGTACTTTGTAGCACTTTAGTTATGAGTTTTATGTTACGGAGTTGTAGCATAAAACCCATAACTACTGACTTTCAGTTTACGGTATGGATTTTGACTGTATAGGCTATACCGCTCACTTTTTGGCCTCCCAGGCAAACTCGTAATACCGGCGCAAAGGAAGTCCCATTGAAAAAGGACTTTTAGAGAGCTGCAGTAGTTACGTTACGGCCAAAAAAGTGTGCGGTGCAGCTAGACCTGCAAGACTCGTAATACCAGCGGTAGTGAAAAAGATCCATAACAATGCTTTTTCACTCATACCACAAAACTCGTAATCTAGCCGATAGATAGCAAGAGAACAAAGAAAAATTGATAATAGGAGTAAATTAGAAAGTTGCTTAAAATTGCATGCTCTATCTGAATCATCGAAGAAAAAATTTGGGTTCAGTGTCCCTTTAAGGTGGAAATCAGTACCAAAGAGGAAAACTATAGTGAAGATCACCAACCTTAATAGATTTTTATCTAGCACAGCTTTAGAAATCACCACTGAGAGTCTGGAATACATAAATCTGCAACAGGTATTTATAATTTTTGGAGAGCTCTAAATCCATTAGCTTCTGAAAAAGCAGCTTCAACTGGAACACACTTATCAAAATGAGAGATAATCAGTTTGGCAGATCAGAAAATGCATAAATGACACAATCCTTATTTATAACAAAGACATATGCACACTGTATATATATATATATATATATATATATATATATATATATATATATATATATATATATATATATATATATATAATCCTCCAAAGCAAGATGCACTCTCAGGTCTTTTTGTAAGGTGAAACAAAATCTTGATTATTGATGAAACGTTTTCAGGGATATCTTCCCCTTCATCAGCATAGCATACAAGTGAACAATGTGACCATTATATGCATGCACACAAATTACGATAATTGAAACAACAAGCAATACCTGTGTAAACTTCAGTGAACAAAACCGCCACAGCATCATGCTGGAACGCAAGCCATGCATTCCAGTTTGTGTGCAAACCGGAAGTGCTACATAGTCTCGCACTTCCGGTATGTGAATGTCAAAAAATATTAATTAAAATCAAAATAAGTGCAAAGTCATTTAGCAAATTGTAAATATATACAGTAATTTTGCATTAAGTGTACATCCATCTTAGGGACCCAAATCTTAATGTCCCCGGATGTTTCATTAAAGTTATGTGAGACCGTAGGCAATGCCCATAACAATCTGGTGCCTAAAGTAAACAAACATTCATGCGTGATTGCACATATTTACAAAACCCTTAATGTTATGAGGTTTTTACTTCCTTAGACACACTTACTCGCTGAAGGATGTATAAATAACCGGAGGTCTTACCGGTTGTCATAGTAACCCATATACACACATCCCTGTGTTTACTCCTGCTACGGTGTCTGTGCTGGATCAAAAAAAGCTTAGACAATGTATCAGCCAGCACAGTATTACAGGGATAAGCGGTCTACATAACTGGGTTACATATAATCAGTTAAAAAACCTTAAATTCTTGAAAGCATGATTGGATTAATAAAAATAAATCGTGCTCAGTACGGAAATACAGTAAAAAGTTACTTGTATCAAATTGAGAGCTTTTCAGAAACATAAAAGAATGAACATTCACAAAACCATAGTATTGCCAATATTCGGCATACAAACTACAATAAGATAATTCAATCCTCTAGTGATGAGCCATCGCTCTAATATGTAGGGAAAAAAACAAGGCTATTAGCCCTTTGGTAGCTACATGATATCATATTAACCCCTCACAGACTTTCATAGCTGGCATATTGGCAATGCAATTTATAATCCTAAGGCTTGTTATATCTCTCCCATGATTTAGAATAGCAGCAACCCCTAAGTATACAATACCAATATTCATTATCTTCTAGTCCACTAGTTATAATGATATATTATCATTGCTACTACCATATAGTGTCCTTGAAGGAAATTGCTCACATTACACATGTTTCCCATGGACCACCTATATGTATACAAAGGAGAGCTTCCAGGTGATATAGATGTGTAAAACAGGATGGACCCTATTTATTAGATCTAGGAGAAAAATAAATGGGTAACTTTATGAGATGGGGTGTCTATACCTAACAGTACAAAAGGAACACAGATGTAACCCAATTGGTGACCGGGACAAGGCCCTACTTCAACGAGAAGCCGAATGGATGTACCGCCTGGACACGGTACAGCCGTGTGGCCTAAATTCACCACCGGACTTTAGGATGCTTATCTAGATTGGAAATACATACATGGGGTACATGGGTAATGAGGGTTGGCTTCGTCCTGGGGTGAGCTGTGGGCCAGGCCCCATTGGGGATAGACCTATTAGCCTTCCACCGGGTTTATGGTCCAATTGGGTCACATCTGTGTTCCTTTTGTACTGTTAGGTGAAGACACCCCATCTCATAAAGTTACCCATTTATTTTTCTCCTAGATCTAATACATAGGGTCCATCCTGTTTTACACATCTATATCACCTGGAAGCTCTCCTTTGTATACATATAGGTGGTCCATGGGAAACATGTTTAATGTGAGCAATTTCCTTCAAGGACACTATATGGTAGTAGCAAAAAAAGAAAATGAATATTGGTATTGTATACTTAGGGGTTGCTGCTATTCTAAATCATGGGAGAGATATAACAAGCCTTAGGATTATAAATTGCATTGCCAATATGCCAGCTATGAAAGTCTGTGAGGGGTTAATATGATATCATGTAGCTACCAAAGGGCTAATAGCCTTGTTTTTTTCCCTACATATTAGAGCGATGGCTCATCACTAGGGGATTGAATTATCTTATTGTAGTTTGTATGCCGAATATTGGCAATACTATGGTTTTGTGAATGTTCATTCTTTTTTGTTTCTGAAAAGCTCTCAATTTGATACAAGTAACTTTTTACTGTATTTCCGAACTGAGCACGATCTATTTTTATTAATCCAATCATGCTTTCAAGAATTTAAGGTTTTTTAACTGATTATATGTAACCCAGTTATGTAGACCGCTTATCCCTGTAATACTGTGCTGGCTGATACATTGTCTAAGCTTTTTTTGATCCAGCACAGACACCGTAGCTGGAGTAAACACAGGGATGTGTGTATATGGGTTACTATGACAACCGGTAAGACCTCCGGTTATTTATACATCCTTCAGCGAGTAAGTGTGTCTAAGGAAGTAAAAACCTCATAACATTAAGGGTTTTGTAAATATGTGCAATCACGCATGAATGTTTGTTTACTTTAGGCACCAGATTGTTATGGGCATTGCCTACGGTCTCACATAACTTTAATGAATCATCCGGGGACATTAAGATTTGGGTCCCTAAGATGGATGTACACTTAATGCAAAATTACTGTATATATTTACAATTTGCTAAATTACTTTGCACTTATTTTGATTTTAATTAATATTTTTGACATTCACATACCGGAAGTGCGAGACTATGCAGCACTTCCGGTTTTAACACAAACTGGAATGCATGGCTTGCGTTCCAGCATGATGCTGTGGCGGTTTTGTTCACTGAAGTTTACACAGGTATTGCTTGTTGTTTCAATTATCGTAATTTGTGTGCATGTATATAATGATCACATTGTTCACTTGTATGCTATGCTGATGAAGGGGAAGATATCCCTGAAAATGTTTCATCAATAAACAAGATTTTGTTTCACCTTACAAAAAGACCTGAGAGTGCATCTTACTTTGGAGGATTATACTTTGCATGTTTGCACCCAGGCGGATGTCCCTAGGAGGGTAACACAGTTATTTGGACGGTATTTGATATTTTATATACGTGTACCCCCATTGCTAATCAGTGTTCTATTTCAGTGACATACAAGCTACAATAATATTTTTTCTACATGACCTTCACTGGCTTTGACTTCCTGGGCTAACCACTGTTGTTTTTCTCCATAACCGCTTGGGAAAGACTCTCTTTGTTCTTTTTATTCAGAAGAATGGATCCATTGTTTCCACCTGTTACAGCACTACCCACTCCGGGTCCTACAGTCACCCTCCACACAGATGAGGATTCTGGGACACAGACCATGGGAGCACAGATTGGCACAGTCACCTATACACAGGATGATGCGGCCAGGATCCTATTCGCACCCATTAATAGAGTTGCTGGTGAGACCCCTGTGAATTTGTACCATAATCTGTTGAAATTAAAAAAGCGAGAGATAGATCTTATGTTACATGGAAGCTACCTATCTGAGTACCATAGATTGAATCATATCCCTAGGGGCTTTAGAGTCAAAAATATCCCCACTGTAGGGAGAGATAATCCGGAGTTCAGGAGGAAGTGGTGCTATATCTTGAACAAATGTTCGTTAGATCTGATATTGCTAGTTGTAGAGGAGGTAACCATAATTTTGGTCAAGATTAGGGCTGAAATTGTTACTTTTGAACAGACACACACTGATACTCTTTCCAGAGACCAATAGGAGAATTGGTTGCTAAAACTTAGCCAGCAGATTGAAAAATATAGGTCAGATTTGATAATATTCAAGAATAGGAAATTAGACTCTGTTAGTGCAGATTATACGCATGGAAGGGTCTATAAGTGGCTCACCAACACCACAGAGGTGAGAACCAGGAGAACACAGAGAATCAAGAGAGTTCAGTTTACCACTATAGATACCAGTGGCACAGAGTCCTCTGACACCGATAGGAGTACACTACATAGTACACAGGTATATCCTGTGGGCTATACTCCACAATCTACACATGGCACCCCGTATACACATCGAGGACACTCAACACCTGATCATTTTTTAGGGGTGACCACACGATCACGAGGAGGTGGGGGGAGAGGAAATGCAGACCACATATTAGAAGGGCGGGGAGGCAGGTACAGACCACCCCGCCGCAGCCGGCAGAGGATGTAGTGATCAATCTTAGCCAACACACACTAACTTTGGTTGAAATACAGACTCTTAATAAGGGCCTGTCATTTTTACCTAGCCAACCCATTTCTGAGTTAGATCTTAGGATTGACCTATATAAACTGAACAGAACCATGAAAATTAAAGAACACTTTCAACATCTACCAGAGAGAGAGGAAATTCACAGTTCCACTCAGAGATGTAAAAAATCAAGTACATTTGAGCCCCAAAATAGCAGCGCCAGCACAAAGACATATATGAGACTGATTACACAGAACATGGAGTTTGAAAGGACAAATAAGGTTTGGAAACATAATCTGTCCGAACATGAGACAAAAGCTATTCAATCATTGCAGGATGACCATTCTCTAGTTATCCACCCTGCGGATAAGGGCGGGGCCATCGTTTTGATGGATTATGCAGACTATAGGATGGACATCCTGCAACAGTTGGTGGACCCTGACACATATAAAATACTGCCACATGATCCCACTTCTATGTTCAAAAAAGAATTGGATAATATTCTAAAACTTGTATTTGAGCAGGGACAGATATCAGATCAGATATATGATTTTTGTACTACACAATACCCCAAAATCCCCATCCTATACACAATCCCAAAAATCCATAAAACTCTTGAACACCCGCCGGGGCGACCCATCGTCTCCGCCATCCAATCATTGACCCAACCTGTAGCACAGTTTATTGATATATTGTTGCAACCTACTGTGAGAAGCATCAGATCATATATTTTGGACACCACAGATTTGATTCGCAAATTGAGGGGGGTGGTAGTGTAGGCTGGTGACATCCTGGTCACGCTGGATGTCAACAGCTTCTACACTATCATCCCTCACTCGGCAGGCTTAATTGCAGTGAGAAATCATCTTGTGGAAGGTGCTTTGTATGATGGACCCCCCGGTAGAGTATTTACTGACTCTCTTGGAGTTCTGTCTAAATCGGAATTATTTCCGGTTTAAGAATATGTTTTACTTACAGACAGCAGGCACGGCGATGGGGTCTAATATGGCCCCATCATACGCCAACATCTACATGTCCCAATTTGAGAATGAACACTTATGGCATACTGACACATCTTCCATTATCTTTTTTGTCAGGTAAATTGACGACATCTTTTTGGTCTGGCCGTGGGGACAACATGCATTATTGGATTGGTTTAACAAATTCAATAATACAGAAACACCGGTGAAGTTCAAGATAGCATATAGTGATCAACAGATACATTTCCTAGATTTGGATATATTCATACAGGAACATGCTCTGGGTACCATGCTTTATAGCAAACCCACCAACTGTAATTCTCTACTTAATGCAGCTAGTTGCCCCCCACCAACACTTCTTAATGGTATCATCAAGTCACAGTTCATTAGGGTAATTCGAAACAACTGTAACAAAGCCATAGGGGTCTCTCAGCTGCAATTGATGAGGGACAAATTTCTCCAAAGAGGTTACAAGGTTAGGATGGTGGATGACATATTACAGGAGGTGATAGAGTCCACACAGGATAGCCTTATCAACAAGGACACTACAGCCCGTGAATCAAAGATATTAATCATGGCCACCGCGTTTGCACCCAACACTACCAAAGCAGGAAAGGCCTTGAGACAATATTGGCCCATGGTACAGTCAGATCCAAGATTGCCTTTTACCAAAGATCTTACTCCGATGATAGCATATGAGAGGGGTACTAATTTACGGGACATCCTGGTCAAGACTGACCCAAAGAGCTGTTATCTAAACAAGACACATGTTAATGTCAAAGGATCCTACCGATGTTTGGGATGTACTAAGTGCAACGGGCTTATCTCTACAAAGACGTTTCATCATCCACATACCAATAAAGTTTTCTTCATTAAGCATTCCATTACGTGTACTACCACCTACGTGGTGTATTTGCTGTTTTGCCCATGTACCTGGTTCTATGTGGGCAAAACTATTGGCACACTCTGGGAGTGGATGGCCAACCACAAACGGGCCATTCGATTGACTCTTACGTCAGGGGAATCTGAACAGCCAGTGGCAAGGCACTGTGCACAAATGGGTCACCAAGTATCTTCTATTAGATATATCTTAATTGATCGTATCCCCTGCCTGGACAGGGGTGTTGACCGGGACAAGGCCCTACTTTGACGAGAAGCCAAATGGATGTACCGCCTGGGCACGGTACAGCCGGGTGGCCTAAATTCACCACCGGACTTTATGATGCTTATCTAGATTGGAGATACATACCAGGGGTACGTGGAGTAATGAGGGTTGGCATCATCCTGGGGTGAGCTGTGGGCCAGGCCCCATTGGGGGTAGACCTATTAGCCTTCCACCGGGTTTATGGTCCAATTAGGTCACATCTGTGTTCCTTTTGTACTGTTAGGTGAAGACACCCCATCTCATAAAGTTACCCATTTATTTTTCTCCTAGATCTAATACATAGGGTCCATCCTGTTTTACACATCTATATCACCTGGAAGCTCTCCTTTGTATACATATAGGTGGTCCATGGGAAACATGTTTAATGTGAGCAATTTCCTTCAAGGACACTATATTGTAGTAGCAATGATAATATATCATTATAACTAGTGGACTAGAAGATAATGAATATTGGTATTGTATACTTAGGGGTTGCTGCTATTCTAAATCATGGGAGAGATATAACAAGCCTTAGGATTATAAATTGCATTGCCAATATGCCAGCTATGAAAGTCTGTGAGGGGTTAATATGATATCATGTAGCTACCAAAGGGCTAATAGCCTTGTTTTTTTCCCTACATATTAGAGCGATGGCTCATCACTAGAGGATTGAATTATCTTATTGTAGTTTGTATGCCGAATATTGGCAATACTATGGTTTTGTGAATGTTCATTCTTTTATGTTTCTGAAAAGCTCTCAATTTGATACAAGTAACTTTTTACTGTATTTCCGTACTGAGCACGATTTATTTTTATTAATCCAATCATGCTTTCAAGAATTTAAGGTTTTTTAACTGATTATATGTAACCCAGTTATGTAGACCGCTTATCCCTGTAATACTGTGCTGGCTGATACATTGTCTAAGCTTTTTTTGATCCAGCACAGACACCGTAGCTGGAGTAAACACAGGGATGTGTGTATATGGGTTACTATGACAACCGGTAAGACCTCCGGTTATTTATACATCCTTCAGCGAGTAAGTGTGTCTAAGGAAGTAAAAACCTCATAACATTAAGGGTTTTGTAAATATGTGCAATCACGCATGAATGTTTGTTTACTTTAGGCACCAGATTGTTATGGGCATTGCCTACGGTCTCACATAACTTTAATGAAACATCCGGGGACATTAAGATTTGGGTCCCTAAGATGGATGTACACTTAAAGGGTCATGATACCCACATTTTTTCTTTCATGATTTAGAAAGAGAATGCATTTTTAAACATCTTTCTAATTTACTTCTTTTATCTAATTTGTTTTATTCTCTTGATATTCTTTGCTGAAAAGCATATCTAGATATGCTCAGTAGCTGCTAATTGGTTGCTGCACATAGAAGTCTCATGTGATTGGCTCACCCATGTGCATTGCTTTTTCTTCAAATAAGGATATCTCAAAAATTAAGCAAAATAAATAATAGAAGTAAATTGTAATGTTGTTTAAATTTGTATGTTCTATCTGAATCATGAAAGAAAGATGTTGGGTTTAGTGGCCCTTTAATGCAAAATTACTGTATATATTTACAATTTGCTAAATGACTTTGCACTTATTTTGATTTAAATTAATATTTTTGACATTCACATACCGGAAGTGCGAGACTATGCAGCACTTCCGGTTTTCACACAAACTGGAATGCATGGCTTGCGTTCCAGCATGATGCTGTGGCGGTTTTGTTCACTGAAGTTTACACAGGTATTGCTTGTTGTTTCAATTTACTTATCAACACTATTAACCCCTAATCTGCCAATCCCCCACAACACAAAGTACCTATCAACACTATTACCCCTAAACCGCCAACCCCCCACAACGCATTAAACCTAATTAACCTATTAACCCCTAAATCACCACACCCCCAACAACGCAAATAACTAATTTAATTACTAAGCCCCCTAACCTAACACCCCCTAAATTAACCCCAATTACCAAAAAATTAAAAATACTAAATTACAATTAAAATAAAAAACCTAACATTACTTTAAAAAAAATAATAAACCAAATAAATAAACCAAAATAAGAAACCAAAATAATAAATAAAATTATCAAAAATTAAAAAATTAAACCTTATCCCTATGAAAATAAAAAAGCCGCCCCAAAATAAAAAACACCCCCTAGTCTAAACTAAACTACCAATAGCCCTTAAAAGGGTCTTTTTTAGGGCATTGTCCTAACGTTAAACAGCTCTTTTACATTGAATAAATATTAAGTCCCCCCTAATAGTAAACTCCCCCCACCCACTAAACCCCTAAAATAAAAAAACCTAACACTAAAAAAACCTAAGCTACCCATTGCTCCTAAAGGGCTCTTTTACTGCCCTTAAAAGGGCATTCAGCTCTTTTACAAGCCCATTAAATCTAAAAAAAATCCTAAATCTAACCCCCAAATAGGTACTCACCGTTCCTGAAGTCCGGTGGAGAAGGTCCTCTTCCAGGCGGTGAAGTCTTTTTGGAGGCGGCGATTTCTTCTTCCAGAATGGCGATCTCTTCTATGTTCATCCAGGACCAAGCCAGCGTGGAGCGGAGGTGACCGCAGAACACAAGACCAGCGACCCTGGAGCCATCGAGCATGGAGATAATCTTCGTACGATTGTTGCCGCACACTGAAGATGGAATGCAAGGTACCCATTTAAATATGGGGTACCATGCATTCCTATAGAGCTACTGAAATCCTATTGGGTGATTTGAATTAGCCAATAGGATTTGAGCTACTGAAATCCTATTGGCTATTTCAAAATTGCCGCCTCCAAGAAGACTTCACCGCCTGGAAGAGGACCTTCTCTGCCGGACTTCAGGAACGGTGAGTATCTATTTAGGGGTAAGATTTAGGATTTTTTTTTATTTTTTTATTTTTTATTTTTTTTAGATTAGGGTTTAAATGGGCTTGTAAAAGAGCTGAATGCCCTTTTAAAGTTTAATATTTTTATCTTTGATAATTTGGTTTATTATTTTCTGTAATGTTAGACTTTTTTATTTTTTGTAATTTTATATTAATTTAAACTTAGTTTTTTTTATTTTTAAAGTAATGTTAGGTTTTTTATTTTAATTGTAATTTAGTATATTTGAATTTTAGGTAATTGGGGTTAATTTAGGGGGTGTTAGGTTAGAGGGCTTAGTAATTAAATTATGTATTTGTGTTGTGGGGGGTTGGTGGTTTAGAGGTTAATAGGTTAATTAGGTTTAATGCATTGTGGGGGGGTGGCGGATTAGGGGTTAATAGTTTTAATAGGTAGATTGCGATGTGTGGGTATTGTGGATTAGGGGTTAATAGTATAAATAGGTAGATTGTGATGTGGGGGTATGGCGGATTAGGGGTTAATAGTTTAAATAGGTATATTTGCATTGGTGGGGGATGATGGTTTAGGGGTTAATCGCTTTATTAGGTAGTTTGCGATGTGGGGGTTGGCGGATTAGGCGTTAATATATTTTAATAGTTATTGCGGTGGGGGAGATGGCAGTTGACAGGTAGATATTGCGCATGCATTAGGTGTTAGTTAAAACTTTCAGGGAGTTATGGTGCTTATAAATTCAGCGCAAGGCTTGCTGCGCCTGCCATTCTCCATTTTCGCTGCGTAAGTCCTTGCGCTAAATATGTGATATCGATTTGTGACGCGGTTCTATGTTAGTTTATAAGAGGAAAAATAGCGGGCTACGAGTGAAATATACACGCCGCATTTATATGCGGCGCCATATATGTGATAGCAAAACCGGACTAAAAACCGGCATCGCCGGCTTTTGGGGGTGACGCCGCATATGCAATTTTGCCCCAGGTTTGTTATAATTTTTAATGCAATTAAACAAAAATAAAAATAAAATACTGCATATTATTTTATCTTAATATTTCATTTATTTGTTTCATACATTTTTTTTTAAATTACAATTTTTTTTTCTTGTCTGTTACGTTACATCCAAGAGCTGGAGATCCTGAGCTCATAGCATCTGTCGTCATATAGAACCGTAGCATCATCAGTCAAGTAACAGCCGAGAGCTGCTCTTTCTGAGCTGTAGGCAACTGTGTGACTATGAAGGCATCATCTGCTGGTGCCAACAGGAGATGTGGGAGGGAATCAGGGAGGAGGTTGGGTGGCCCAGAAGCGGAGAGGGAGGGAGTGGGATGGCCCTACACTACAGAAAAATAAATATAAAGGGAGAGGGAGGGCTGGGGAACTACACTACAGATGAAAGGTGAAGGGGGGTGTACCTAGCTAACGATCACTGGAGGGGGGACCACTACACTACAGAAAATAAAAAAAGTAAATAAAATAATATATTTAGGTATTTTATAGGTACTGTCAGACAAAAAATAGTGTCTGTAGGATTTTCTTTTTTATAAACTTCATAAAGAAGAAGAGGTTATCCACATATAAAAAGGGCCCTTTGGGTATATGTACAGAATATAACTTTGATTTTCACACACATAGGGGCTACCATGAGCATCTACTCAAATAAATGCACATTTATACACTCCAGGTGATCACTGTTACCACAATGATCACCTGGCTATAAAAACATATATAGGGGCTTTATTTTAAAGAGGAGCTTCTGGGTATTAAAACAATGGGTCGTAGGGGTCTATAGAACTATTGATAACCTGCTAGAAGTGCCAAGAGACCCCCAGCCTGCCAACAATGTGGGGAATATTTTTTTTTTAAATATTGGTGCTTTAATATTATACTCCCAGCGATTGAAAATGATTGCTTTTAAAATGGTGGGTCTTGGGGGTTTCAAGGGGTTTAAATACTTACCCACCTCAAACTCCCTTAAGTCCTAAATAGCTGCCTTTTCAATTCCTGGTTTCTGGTGCTCAGATTCCCCTGGTGATGACGGTCCACTGGACCCCCAGCGATTTTGGAGTAATTGCAGGGGGGCTATGCAAAGCGTGTCATCATCCACACTTAACTCATAGGGGTATATTTATCAAGCTCCGTATGGCGCTTGATGCCCCGTATTTCCGGCGAGCCTTCAGGCTCGCCAGAAACAGAAGTTGTCGCCATAGCTCCATAACCTGTCTGCCTGCTCTGAGGTGGCGGACAGAAATTGACAGAAATCAACACGATCGAATACGATCGGGTTGATTGACACCTCCTGCTAGCGGCCAACAGGCCGCAAATCTGCAGGGGGTAGTATTGCACCAGCAGTTAACAAGAACTGCTGGTGCAATGATAAATGCAGAGAGCGTATACTGTCGGCATTTATCGATGTTCAGCGGACATGATCCGCTATATCGGATCATGTCTGCTCGCACCATAATAAATAGGCCCCATAGTGTGGAAGACAACTATGTGTCATTAAGCTCAGCAAGGAGTTAAAAGCAGGGAACAGCCCTTGTACGAGACACTGTTCCCTATGGTAAAAACTGACTTTATAGAATTAGGACATGGGCTTCACAGAACTGGCGATATTTCTTAGAAAATCTCACAAATCTAGAGCTTTAGACAATCGGGCCCTTAGATACAGTAGTTTTACCCAGCAGTTTAAAGGGACATGAAAACTAAAATTTTTCTTTCATGATTCAGATAGAGCATACAATTTTAAACAACTTTTGAATTTGCTTCATCCTCTTAGTATTCTTTGTTTAAAAGCATGCCTAGGTAGGCTCAGGAGGATATCAAGAGAATGAAGCAAAATTGTTATTTGGAGGAAAATGGAAAGTTGTATAAAATTGCATTCTCTATCTGGATCATGAAAGAAAAAAAATTGGGTTTCATGATCCTTTAAAGGGACATAAAACCCAACATTTTTCACACAATTTTAAACAACTTTCCAATTTTTTAAATTGTATAATCTATCTGAATAATGAAATAAATATTTTGGGTTTAATGTCCCTTTAATGTCCCTCTAAGCTAATGTATTTTGCCACATTTAATATATACTTTAATTGTTTTAATTTTTTTGTAAATCTGAAGTTTACAGATTTATTTAAAGGCCACTGTGTGTCATTTTGGTAGTGTAGTACTTCTTATTTGTGTTTTCTTTAAAAACATTTAGTGCACACTAAGTTCATGCAAATCTTTTGTTTTTTTACACTATAAATGTAAGTTTCCAGGAAACAGCTATTTCCTACTCTTAACTTCTCTCTCCCACGCATACCCCTGCTGCGTATTTTTACCTTAGAGCACAAATGATTGAGGAAGGGAGAGAAAAGGGGTATCAGAGTTTTAGAGACATTTATTAAAAATTGTTTCTTTAACACAGGAACATCCAGTTTATTTGTTAAACTCCTTTACAAGAAATACAAAATGGCATGCTGGTACAAATAGCAGTTCAAAATGTTCATATCAGAATGTCCCAACCGAGGAATTAAAATAAATACAGCACTTATTGCTTTATCAATCATAAATTATCACACTTTAATTAGATGAGTTTGCAACAAGGGACAGATAGTTTTAAAGACCACTCTCAGATCACATTGAAGTTTCTGCCTTTGTATATACTGCATCGTTGTTGATGGCTGTTGAGGGTTTTAAATAAACATGGATTTTCCAAGGTGAGCTGAGATGGTTGATATTTTTAAGACTCCTGAATGAGTGTTATAACCCACAGTAGGTTTCAATTCCAGTCGAAGACCCTTACTGGTCCAACAACATTTAGTAAGATAATGCCTGCCCACTTGCTTAGTAGTGGGGTACAATAAAGTTGGTTATGGTGGTTTACTGGCATGGTAGATTTTAATAAATTCCTAGTTTAATTTCAAATAGGAATTTTGCTGGATCTTCCTTGTTTGTGAAGTGGTTTGGGGGCTAAGATAATAAGGAATTGGTGCAAATGACAAGTTCTTAAAGGACAAACTACAACTAGAACATTTATGTAAATACGTGCAAGGATGAAATAGTAGCATTCTATCATAATATTCTGCACAAATAGGGAGCAGGATCCACAGTGAACAGCCAATAATCGTTGGCTTTCTTCTTGGGAGTTGTAATGATTTTACCTATGTGTTTAACTTCTTTGTGGAGGTTAAACTCCTTTAAAGTTATAGGGCAAATACCATGGCCTCTAGTTATCAAGCCGTCAACCTCAAATACGCTGGAATTCTGCAGTGTATTTGTGGCAAGGCTGATTCGCCTTAGTTATCAAGTCATAGACACCGGCAAAAGTAGAATATAGTGACGTAAGCTTCGATCCGCCAGACTCAGTCCGACACAGATCGATTCTTACGTCACTCCAGATGTTCCGCACACAAGTTCGGCACAATCTGACTACTTTTGCTAGTTATCAAAAAACTAGCAGGTACACTCAGCACTTTTCCGGCCCAGCATACCTGGTTTTCAAACCACCGCCCTGGAGGCGGCGGATCCCATAGGAACCAATGGGAGTCTGACCATAGCGAAAGTTCATGTTCGCTGCTGCCAGACATCCCATTGATTCCTATGGGAGATGTCTACACCTAACACCCTAACATGTACCCCGAGTCTAAACACCCCTAATCTGTCCCCCCTACACTGCCGCCACTAAATAAATGTATTACCCCCTAAACCGCCGCTCCCAGAGCCCACCGCCACTATAATATATGTATTAACCCCTAAACCGCCGCTCCCGGACCCCGCCGCCACCTACATAATACCTATTAACCCCTATCCTGCCCCCCCTACACCGTCGCCACCTATAATAAAGTTATTAACCCCTATCCTGCTGATCCCTGACCCCACCGCAACGAAATAAATTGTTTAACCCCTAAACCGCCGCTCCCGGACCCCGCCGCCACCTATATTAAACTTATTAACCCATAATCTGCCCCCCCTACACCGTCGCCACCTAGAATAAATTTATTAAGCCCTATCCTGCCCCCCTACACCGCCGCCACTGTAATAAAATTATTAACCCCTAAACCTAAGTCTAACACTAACCCTAACACCCCCCTAACTTAAATATTAATTAAATAAATCTAAATAATATTTCTATTATGAACTAAATTAATCCTATTTAAAACTAAATACTTACCTGTAAAATAAACCCTAAGATAGCTACAATGTATTAATAATTACATTGTAGCTATTTTAGGATTTATATTTATTTTACAGGTAACTTTGTATTTATTTTAGCTAGTTAGAATAGTTATTAAATAGTTATTAACTATTTAATAACTACCTAGCTAAAAGAAATACAAAATTAACTGTAAAATAAATCCTAACCTAAGTTACAATTAAACCTAACACTACACTATCATTAAATTAATTAAATAAATTAGCTACAAATAACTACAATTAAATTCAATTAAATAAACTAACTAAAGTACAAAAAATAAAAAAAACTGTTACAAAAAATAAAAAAATAAGTTACAAACATTTCAAAAATATTACAACAATTTTAAGCTACTTACACCTAATCTAAGCCCCCTAATAAAATAACAAAGCTTTGTTTGGGGGGCTTTGTTATTTTATTAGGGGGCTTAGATTAGGTGTAAGTAGCTTAAAATTGTTGTAATATTTTTGAAATGTTTGTAACTTATTTTTTTCATTTTTTGTAACTTAGTTTTTTTTTATTTTTTGTACTTTAGTTAGTTTATTTAATTGAATTTAATTGTAGTTATTTGTAGCTAATTTATTTAATTAATTTCATGATAGTGTAGTGTTAGGTTTAATTGTAACTTAGGTTAGGATTTATTTTACAGGTAATTTTGTATTTCTTTTAGCTAGGTAGTTATTAAATAGTTAATAACTATTTAATAACTATTCTAACTAGCTAAAATAAATACAAAGTTACCTGTAAAATAAATATAAATCCTAAAATAGCTACAATGTAATTATTAATTACATTGTAGCTATCTTAGGCCTAGATTTAGAGTTCGGCGGTAGCCGTCAAAACCAGCGTTAGAGGCTCCTAACGCTGGTTTTGGGCGCCCGCTGGTATTTGGAGTCAGTGATTAAAGGGTCTAACGCTCACTTTTCAGCCGCGACTTTTCCATACCGCAGATCCCCCTACGCCATTTGCGTAGCCTATCTTTTCAATGGGATCTTTCTAACGCTGGTATTTAGAGTCGTTTCTGAAGTGAGCGTTAGAGCTCTAACGACAAAATTCCAGCCGCCTGAAAAAAGCAGGAGTTAAGAGCTTTCTGGCTAACGCCGGTTTATAAAGCTCTTAACTACTGTACCCTAAAGTACACTAACACCCATAAACTACCTATGTACCCCTAAACCGAGGTCCCCCCACATCGCTGCCACTCTATTTAAATTTTTAACCCCTAATCTGCCGACCGCCACCTACGTTATACTTATGTAACCCTAATCTGCTGCCCCTAACCCCGCCGACCCCTATATTATATTTCTTAACCCCTAACTTGCCCCCCACAACGTCGCCGCAAGCTACTTAAAATAATTAACCCCTAATCTTCCGACCGCAAATCGCCGCCACCTACGTTATCCCTATGTACCCCTAATCTGGATGGAATCAGCCAATCAGAATCAAGTTCAATCCGATTGGCTGATCCAATCAGCCAATCAGATTGAGCTCGCATTCTATTGGCTGTTCCGATCAGCCAATAGAATGCGAGCTCAATCTGATTGGCTGATTGGATCGTCCAATCGGATTGAACTAGATTCTGATTGGCTGATTCCATCAGCCAATCAGAAAATTCCTACCTTAATTCCGATTGGCTGATAGAATCCTATCAGCCAATCGGAATTCGAGGGACGCCATCTTGGATGACGTCCCTTAAAGGAACAGTCATTCGTCGTTCAGTCGTCGGTCCGGATGGATGTTCCGCGCTGGATGTCTTCAGGATCCTGCCGCTTCGCTCCGGATGGAAGAAGATCGAAGATGCCGCCTGGATGATGACTTCAATCGGATGGAAGATCCTCTTCTGCCCCGCTTGGATGAAGACTTTGACCGGATCATGGACCTCTTCAGCCCCCGCTTGGGCTTGGATCAAGACATCGGAGGAGCTCTTCAGGACGGATCGGTGAACCTGGTATGGTGAAGACAAGGTAGGAAGATCTTCAGGGGCTTAGTGTTAGGTTTATTTAAGGGGGGTTTGGGTTAGATTAGGGGTATGTGGGTGGTGGGTTGTAATGTTGGGGGGGGGGTATTGTATTTATTCTTTTACAGGCAAAAGAGCTGAAATTCTTGGGGCATGCCCCGCAAAGGGCCCTGTTCAGGGCTGGTAAGGTAAAAGAGCTTTTAACTTTTTTAATTTAGAATAGGGTAGGGAATTTTTTATTTTGGGGGGCTTTGTT
Organism: Bombina bombina; assembly: GCF_027579735.1. Classification (NCBI taxonomy): domain Eukaryota; kingdom Metazoa; phylum Chordata; class Amphibia; order Anura; family Bombinatoridae; genus Bombina; species Bombina bombina. The sequence continues at coordinate 60,102,289 of NC_069508.1, forward strand.
ATTTTATTAGGGGGCTTAGAGTAGGTGTAATTAGTTTAAAATTGTTGTAATATTTTTCTTATGTTTGTAAATATTTTTTTATTTTCTGTAACTTAGATCTTTTTTATTTTTTGTACTTTAGCTAGTTTATTTAATTGTATTTATTTGTAGGAATTGTGTTTAATTAATTTATTGATAGTGTAGTGTTAGGTTAATTGTAGGTAATTGTAGGTAGTTTATTTAATTATTTTATTGATAGGGTAGTGTTAGGTTTAATTATATCTTAGGTTAGGACTTATTTTACAGGTAATTTTGTTATTATTTTAACTAGGTAACTATTAAATAGTTCTTAACTATTTAATAGCTATTGTACCTGGTTAAAATAATTACAAAGTTACCTGTAAAATAAATATTAATCCTAAAATAGCTATAATATAATTATAATTTATATTGTAGCTATATTAGGATTTATTTTACAGGTAAGTATTTAGCTTTAAATAGGAATCATTTATTTAATAAGAGTTAATTTATTTCGTTAGATAAAAATTATATTTAACTTAGGGGGGTGTTAGTGTTAGGGTTAGACTTAGCTTTAGGGGTTAATACATTTATTAGAATAGCGGTGAGCTCCGGTCGGCAGATTAGGGGTTAATAATTGAAGTTAGGTGTCGGCGATGTTAGGGAGGGCAGATTAGGGGTTAATACTATTTATGATAGGGTTAGTGAGGTGGATTAGGGGTTAATAACTTTATTATAGTAGCGCTCAGGTCCGCTCGGCAGATTAGGGGTTAATAAGTGTAGGCAGGTGTCGGCGACGTTGAGGGGGGCAGATTAGGGGTTAATAAATATAATATAGGGGTCGGCGATGTTAGGGCAGCAGATTAGGGGTACATAGGGATAACGTAGGTTGCGGTGGTTTACGGAGCGGCAGATTAGGGGTTTAAAAAAATATGCAGGGGTCAGCGATAGCGGGGGCGGCAGATTAGGGGTTAATAAGTGTAAGGCTAGGGGTGTTTAGACTCGGGGTACATGTTAGAGTGTTAGGTGCAGACGTAGGAAGTGTTTCCCCATAGGAAACAATGGGGCTGCGTTAGGAGCTGAACGCTGCTTTTTTGCAGGTGTTAGGTTTTTTTTCAGCTCAAACAGCCCCATTGTTTCCTATGGGGGAATCGTGCACAAGCACGTTTTTGAGGCCGGCCGCGTCCATAAGCAACTCTGGTATCGAGAGTTGCATTTGCGGTAAAAATGCTCTACGCTCCTTTTTTGGAGCCTAACGCAGCATTTGATTAAACTCTCGATACCAGAGTTAAATTTATGGTGCAGCCAGAAAAAAGCCCGCGGAGCGTTAGCAGCCCTTTTACCGCCGAACTCCAAATCTAGGCCTTAGTGTTTATTTTACAGGTAAGTATTTAGTTTTAAATAGGAATAATTTATTAAAGTATAGTGTAGTGTTAGGTGTAATTGTAACTTAGGTTAATTTTTATTGTACAGGTAAATTTCTCTTTATTTTAACTAGGTAGCTATTAAATAGTTAAAAACTATTTAATAGCTATTGTACCTAGTTAAAATAAATTGAAAGTTGCCTGTAAAATAAAAATAAATCCTAAGATAGCTACAATATAATTATTATTTATATTGTAGCTATATTAGGGTTTATTTTAAAGGAAAGTATTTAGTTTTAAATAGGATTAATTTACGCCTAGATTTAGAGTTTTGTCGGTAACGACCCGCATAGCTAACGCTGGCTTTTTTCTGGCCACACCTTTTAAATACCTCTGGTATTGAGAGTTCACAGCATGGCTGCGTTAGGCTCCAAAAAGGGAGCGTACAGGCATATTTACCGCCACTGCAACTCTCGATACCAGAGTTGCTTACGGACGCGGCCAGCTTCAAAAACGTGCTTGTGCACAATTCCCCCATAGAAAACAATGGGGCTGTTTGAGCTGAAAAAAAACCTAACACCTGCAAAAAAGCCGCGTTCAGCTCCTAACGCAGCCCCATTGTTTCCTATGGGGAAACACTTCCTACGTCTGCACCTAACACTCTAACATGTACCCCGAGTCTAAACACCCCTAACCTTACACTTATTAACCCCTAATCTGCCGCCCCCGCTATCGCTGACCCCTGCATATTATTTTTAACCCCTAATCTGCCGCTCCGTACACCCCCGCCACCTACATTATCCCTATGTACCCCTAATCTGCTGCCCTAACATCGCCGACCCCTATATTATATTTATTAACCCCTAATCTGCCGCCCCCAACGTCGCCTCCACCTAACTACACTTATTAACCCCTAATCTACCGACCGGATCTGAGCGCTACTATAATAAATTTATTAACCCCTAATCCGCCTCACTCCTGCCTCAATAACCCTATAATAAATAGTATTAACCCCTATTCTGCCCTCCCTAACATTGCCGACACCTAACTTCAAGTATCAACCCCTAATCTGCCGACAGGAGCTCACCGCTACTCTAATAAATTTATTAACCCCTAAAGCTAAGTCTAACTTTAACCCTAACACCCCCCTAAATTAAATATAATTTAAATCTAACGAAATAAATTAACTCTTATTAAATAAATTATTCCTATTTAAAGCTAAATACTTACCTGTAAAATAAACCCTAATATAGCTACAATATAACGAATAATTACATTGTAGCTATTTTAGGATTTATATTTATTTTACAGGTAACTTTGTATTTATTTTAACCAGGTACAATAGCTATTAAATAGTTAATAACTATTTAATAGCTAAAATAGTTAAAATAATTACAAAATTACCTGTAAAATAAATCCTAACCTAAGTTACAGTTAAATATGCAACAAGATTTCACAGTTCAGTCAATAGGAATTTAGAGAGAGAGAGAGAGATGATTGTATACATTTAAAATATCATTTTATTAAGTTCGTTAAAACAGACCTGGCACAGCACATAGAAATCCCCACTGCTGACGCGTTTCCTGCCTCACGGGCAGTTCATCAGAGCATACAGAGATCACCTGAAGCTGCTGTTTAAACACACAGGTACACCAAAAAGGTCCAATCACATTGAAGCTAGGTGAGAGTGAGAAACACCCAAACTTTAACTCATTCAATTCCATTAATATATTATACGTAGTTTGAATGTGACTGAACCAATGGGGTTCCTAAGAGGTAACAGCACAAAAATAAAAATACAAAATATAAAAAACAAAATGTAATTCAAAAAGTAAAATTTGAATGTTTGGAATAAACTCTTATTTGGGAACATTTTAAATCGTAACGATTTACTCAAAATAGTTACGCCTATAATCTGATGTTACTTCAAAGATTGCTAAAGTTTAATAATAATAGTAGAATAAAGGTGAATTAACCCATAGCCGTTAGGATATATAAGATAAATGCAAAATGTTATCTAAGGGTCATCACCAAGACTATATCAATCAAGTAAGAAAAAAACAAATTAATAAAAAACTTTAAGCAAGTTAGCCAACAATTCAGTTTTTGGTTACATATTCCTGAACAGGCACATAGGAAAGAAACATTAATTCTGAGAGGATGCTAAATTTGAAATTACATATATTGCGAAATGTTTTCAGATGGTCAGACAGGCCAAAATAGCACCTATCTTTTTGGAGTATGTGATTGTGAAATACAAAGATTTATATATATAGGTATAAATCAGCTCCTATCTATGAAAAGTTTTACATCGCTAATTTTATTGATTCCTAATGGATGACCTGTTTTTAAAGTGTGAATCCAAAAGATTTCTCTTTTCGATAAGGCCTGATATCTATCTCCTCCTCTGTCTGAAGTGCATATTATAGGAACGCTTTTTTCACCTGTAAACTCTGTGATTTCCGCATTCTATTGGCTGTTCCGATCAGCCAATAGAATGCGAGCTCAATCTGATTGGCTGATCGGATCAGCCAATCGGATTGAACTTGATTCTGATTGGCTGATTCCATCAGCCAATCAGAATTTTCCTACCTTAATTCCGATTGGCTGATAGAATCCTATCAGCCAATCGGAATTCGAGGGACGCCATCTTGGATGACGTCCCTTAAAGGAACCGTCATTCTTCAGTTGGACGTCGTCGGAAGAAGATTGATCCGCGCTGGAGGTCTTCACGATGGAGCCGGTCCTCATCGGATGAAGATAGAAGATGCCGCTTGGATCAAGATGGTTGCCGGTCTGGATCGCCTCTTCTTCCCGGATAGGATGAAGATTTTGGAGCCTCTTCTGGACCTCTTCAGCCGCCGGATGATGGATGTCTAGCCCCCGCTTGGGTTGGATGAAGATTTTGGAGCCAGGACCGATCGGTGTGATACCCGGCGAGGTGAAGATAAGGTAGGAAGATCTTCAGCGGCTTAGTGTTAGGTTTATTTAAGGGGGGTTTGGGTTAGATTAGGGGTATGTGGGTGGTGGGTTGTAATGTTGGGGAGGGGTATTGTATGTGTTTTTTTACAGGCAAAAGAGCTGAATTCTTTGGGGCATGCCCCGCAAAGGGCCCTGTTCAGGGCTGGTAAGGTAAAAGAGCTTTGAACTTTTGTAATTTAGAATAGGGTAGGGCATTTTTTTATTTTGGGGGTCTTTGTTATTTTATTAGGGGGCTTAGAGTAGGTGTAATTAGTTTAAAATTGTTGTAATTTTTTTCTAATGTTTGTAAATATTTTTTTATTTTTTGTAACTTAGTTCTTTTTTATTTTTTGTACTTTAGTTAGTTTATTTAATTGTATTTATTTGTAGGAATTGTATTTAATTAATTTATTGATAGTGTAGTGTTAGGTTTAATTGTAGATAATTGTAGGTATTTTATTTAATTAATTTATTGATAGTGTAGTGTTAGGTTTAATTGTAACTTAGGTTAGGATTTATTTTACAGGTAATTTTGTAATTATTTTAACTATTTTAGCTATTAAATAGTTATTAACTATTTAATAGCTATTGTACCTGGTTAAAATAAATACAAAGTTACCTGTAAAATAAGTATAAATCCTAAAATAGCTATAATATAATTATAATTTATATTGTAGCTATATTAGGGTTTATTTTACAGGTAAGTATTTAGCTTTAAATAGGAATAATTTATTTAATAAGAGTTAATTTATTTTGTTAGATTTAAATTATATTTAACTTAGGGGGGTGTTAGTGTTAGGGTTAGACTTAGCTTTAGGGGTTAATACATTTATTAGAATAGCGGTGAGCTCCAGTCGGCAGATTAGGGGTTAATAATTGAAGTTAGGTGTCGGCGATGTTAGGGAGGGCAGATTAGGGGTTAATACTATTTATTATAGGGTTATTGAGGCGGGAGTGAGGCGGATTAGGGGTTAATAACTTTATTATAGTAGCGGTGCGGTCCGCTCGGCAGATTAGGGGTTAATAAGTGTAGGCAGGTGGAGGCGACGTTGAGGGGGGCAGATTAGGGGTTAATAAATATAATATAGGGGTCGGCGGTGTTAGGGGCAGCAGATTAGGGGTACAAAAGTATAACGTAGGTGGCGGTCGGCAGATTAGGGGTTAAAAAATTTTAATCGAGTGGCGGCGATGTGGGGGGACCTCGGTTTAGGGGTACATAGGTAGTTTATGGGTGTTAGTGTACTTTAGAGCACAGTAGTTAAGAGCTTTATAAACCGGCGTTAGCCCATAAAGCTCTTAACTACTGACTTTTTTCTGCGGCTGGAGTTTTGTCGTTAGACTCTAAATACCGGAGTTAGAAAGATCCCATTGAAAAGATAAGATATGCAATTGACGTAAGGGGATCTGCGGTATGGAAAAGTCGCGGCTGCAAAGTGAGCGTTAGACCCTTTCCTGACTGACTCCAAATACCGGCGGTAGCCTAAAACCAGCGTTAGGAGCCTCTAACGCTGGTTTTCACGGCTACCGCCAAACTCTAAATCTAGGCCTTAGTTAATAAGAGAAATATTATTTAGATTTATTTAATTAATATTTAAGTTAGGGGGGTGTTAGGGTTAGTGTTAGACTTAGGTTTAGAGGTTAATAATTTTATTACAGTGGTGGCGGTGTAGGGGGGGCAGGATAGGGGTTAATAAATTTATTATAGGTGGCGACGGTGTAGGGGGCAGATTAGGGGTTAATAAGTTTAATATAGGTTGCGGCGGGGTCCGGGAGCGGCGGTTTAGGGGTTAAACTATTTATTTAGTTGCGGCGAGGTCCGGGATCCGCAGGATAGGGGTTAATAAATTTATTATAGGTGGCGGCGGTATGGGGGGGCAGGATAGGGGTTATTAGGTATAATGTAGGTGGCGGCGGTGTCCGGGAGCGGCGGTTTAGGGGTTAATACATTTATAAGAGTTGCGGCGGGGTCTAGGAGCGGCGGTTTAGGGGTTAATAACTTTATTTAGTTGTGGGGGGCTCCGGGGCGCCGATATAGGGGGTAGAACAGTATAGTTAGTGTGGGTGCTTAGTGACAGCTTATCAATAAAGCTGTCAAAAAGCCGAAGAGCAGCGAGATCGGATGAGTGATAACTATCACAGTCCGCTGCTCATTGCCCCGTACTTGGTGCGCAGCTTTTTGACAGATTTATTGATAACTTTGGCGAGATTTTTCAGGTCCGCGGCGGCGATGGTAGGCGAGCTTAGGCGGGCGTATTGGGCCGGCGAAGGCAGGTAAAGTAGACACGTTGATAACTAGAGGCCCATATCATGACAAAAAAAGTGTAAGAGAGGGGTGCCCTATAAAAACACACAAATACAAAATTAAATAAGATCTGATAGTGAGGTGTCCTTTTAATCATTAAACATAAAGGGCTAGATTACAAGTGGAGCACTAAATATCACTTACATGCAAGCGATATTAGCACTCCACTTTGTAATACCAGCGCACGATAATGTGTGCTAGTACTACAAATAAATCACAATGCGAACGCGAGCGCGCGTTTGCATTGTTAGGAAGCATTGCGCTCACGAGAGTGCGTTTAAGCAGGATCCAATGGGAGCCTGGTTCTAGAACCTTGCGCAGCGAAAGGGGTAAGAAGCGCAGCGATGGGCAAAATTTTTAAATATATATACTGTATATGTATATAAGCATACACATATATATTTATGTGTCAATATGTGTATATACTGTATATGTATATAAGCATACACATATATATTTACTGGGAACACACATTTCCTTTAGACCGCAATGTAAAGGCACTTTTCAGTGCGTTTTTTTTTTCTAATACCCCACATCCCACTAACTTTAAAGCCCCAAAACTGCCTAGTTCAGTAGTTTTTTATTAAAAAAAAAGGTACTAATTTTTTAATAAAAAAATATAATGCCCTCTATTTGAGGGCATTTGGGGCACTTTTAAAAAATTAACCAGAGATCTAATCTCTGGTTTATTTTCTGGGCACTAATTGCTACTTGTAATGGCTTGTTAATTATCACGCGCCTGCAAACAGGCAAATTTGCCCAATTGCGGGTGTGCGATAATTTGGCGCTCTACTTGAAATCAAGCCCAAAGTATTCAAAGCAAAATCAATGCAAGTCCATAGTACATCCAGGCCTAGGTTGCTCTCTGTGGGGGGATAAGGTCCAACTCCAAAAATCAGCAATCTGTAGGTTACAAACATAGACAGGGGCGCCACATGGCCTGATATTGCCAGATGATAAATAGTAATATGATGGTAATTGTATTTTGTAAATAACATCATTTTTTCATGTAATGATATGTATTATTGTTTGTATAATAATGATTTATTGTGAATTTAGCTCTATTAGGTGAATATGGTTTTTACTTTTCGTATATTCATCTGCTCTATCACATTCACATGCTCAATGTTTACCTTTTTTTTTTAAACCCCTGCTTTAAGAAATTACACTCCCAGTGGGGTATAGAAGAGATAAGATAATACAATGTTAACGGAAAATAAAACAGTATGAACTAACATAAGTTTCTAAATATATAATGCAGCCAAAGCTTACCTGCAAAATGGTTTATTTTTTAACCCTCATTAACTGCTTTAATTCAGGCATAGTTTTGTTTGCAGCAAGCCCCCCCCCCCCCCCCTGGACATTTCCATATATGTGCTATACAGGCTATAGCTATGGCAGAATGCACTTGTGCACATGCACACTAGTGGGCACAGTCACATGACACCTGACTAAAGCAGTGCACAGTATACAGTGAGTGCAGAATTATTAGGCAAATGAGTATTTTGACCACATCATCCTCTTTATGCATGTTGTCTTACTCCAAGCTGTAAAGGCTCGAAAGACTACTACCAATTAAGCATATTTGGTGATGTGCATCTCTGTAATGAAAAGGGGTGTGGTCTAATGACATCAACACCCTATATCAGGTGTGCATAATTATTAGGCAACTTCCTTTCCTTTGGCAAAATGGGTCAAAAGAAGGACTTGACAGGCTCAGAAAAGTCAAAAATAGTGAGATATCTTGCAGAGGGATGCAGCACTCTTAAAATTGCAAAGCTTCTGAAGCGTGATCATCGAACAATCAAGCGTTTCATTCAAAATAGTCAACAGGGTCGCAAGAAGCGTGTGGAAAAACCAAGGCGCAAAATAACTGCCCATGAACTGAGAAAAGTCAAGCGTGCAGCTGCCAAGATGCCACTTGCCACCAGTTTGGCCATATTTCAGAGCTGCAACATCACTGGAGTGCCCAAAAGCACAAGGTGTGCAATACTCAGAGACATGGCCAAGGTAAGAAAGGCTGAAAGACGACCACCACTGAACAAGACACACAAGCTGAAATGTCAAGACTGGGCCAAGAAATATCTCAAGACTGATTTTTCTAAGGTTTTATGGACTGATGAAATGAGAGTGAGCCTTGATGGGCCAGATGGATGGGCCCGTGGCTGGATTGGTAAAGGGCAGAGAGCTCCAGTCCGACTCAGACGCCAGCAAGGTGGAGGTGGAGTACTGGTTTGGGCTGGTATCATCAAAGATGAGCTTGTGGGGCCTTTTCGGGTTGAGGATGGAGTCAAGCTCAACTCCCAGTCCTACTGCCAGTTTCTGGAAGACACCTTCTTCAAGCAGTGGTACAGGAAGAAGTCTGCATCCTTCAAGAAAAACATGATTTTCATGCAGGACAATGCTCCATCACACGCATCCAAGTACTCCACAGCGTGGCTGGCAAGAAAGGGTATAAAAGAAGAAAATCTAATGACATGGCCTCCTTGTTCACCTGATCTGAACCCCATTGAGAACCTGTGGTCCATCATCAAATGTGAGATTTACAAGGAGGGAAAACAGTACACCTCTCTGAACAGTGTCTGGGAGGCTGTGGTTGCTGCTCCACGCAATGTTGATGGTGAACAGATCAAAACACTGACAAAATCCATGGATGGCAGGCTTTTGAGTGTCCTTGCAAAGAAAGGTGGCTATATTGGTCACTGATTTGTTTTTGTTTTGTTTTTGAATGTCAGAAATGTATATTTGTGAATGTTGAGATGTTATATTGGTTTCACTGGTAAAAATAAAAAATTGAAATGGGTATATATTTGTTTTTTGTGAAGTTGCCTAATAATTATGCACAGTAATAGTCACCTGCACACACAGATATCCCCCTAAAATAGCTATAACTAAAAACAAACTAAAAACTACTTCCAAAACTATTCAGCTTTGATATTATTGAGTTTTTTGGGTTCATTGAGAACATGGTTGTTGTTCAATAATAAAATTAATCCTCAAAAATACAACTTGCCTAATAATTCTGCACTCCCTGTAATGCTGAAACTTTCACAAAGCATGGGATATTATCCCCATGGAAACAAGCTAGCCTCTTGGCATGGCAACAAACAATACCAGTATCTGATGTCCCTCCTCAATCCCTCTTACTTGCATAAGTAATTATCCTCACGTGCATACTTTGTTACATGATATCTCAGGGTTTGGAGTAAGACACTGTTAAGGGGGGGTGGAGCAAGATTCACTTGGGAACACTAAAGTGTAATTATTTAGCAGATTTTTGGAAATTTTATTAATATACCTATAAGCTTTTTTTACACTTTTTTTCACACACTGTTTTATCTCAGTAGACCCTTTTAGAATACCTCAAAATGTTTTATGGCACTTTAATGTTCTATTGTTCTCTCCAAGTATTGGTCTTTGGTTTACAGACAGATATAAGATAAAGAAGCAGGTATATGTACACAATGTGATAAAGTAATGAGATCTGATTATACATACAAGCTCAACCCATTTTATTAGGTTGTGGTTTCAAAACACAAAAATCAGCTATTTCATATACACAAATAAACCTTTTTTAAGCAAACTTCATACATTTTATACTGTGCAATTGGTAAGAAAAGTAATTGGAAACACATAAAGGGGGAAATAATTTTACAGTATACTGTCCCTATAAGATAGATGATGTTTATTATATATAGCAAGTTTGTATCCTTAATTTCACAAGCCTGTTGAAACAGCCGATAGAGCTGAGAAATGTGTTGCTTGTTTTAAATTTTTTAATAAATGTAAGTTTATAATCTTGCACTTGCTATATACAGTATTTTGCCTTTCCCTACAAACCCACCCCCACCTGCAGTGGGCTTGCCAGAAGATTGCTGTTTGCATTGCTGTCTGTTGTATTGCGGGAAATCAGTTTTCTGGATGACTGTGAGAATCCAATTTTCATTTAACTGCATGTAATAGACACTACTATAAATAATAATATGTACAGATACTGATCTAAAAATCTAGTATAAAACCGTTTAAAAACTTATTTAGACGCTCCCAGTTTAGCACTGTTGAAAAGGTTGCTAGAACACCCACTGAAAGTGTTTTTTTTAGCAAAAAAATACAGACTCCCCCTTCCTCTACATATGAAAATAGTCTTTACACAAACAGGAGCAAGCTGGAGTAGGTATACATCAGTATACTTCTAAAACTTTGGGGCTTGGTTAGGAGTCGGAAAATCAGTGCAATGTTATTTAAAAATAAGCAAAACTTAAAAGTTATGATCAGTAATGCAAACATGTTGTGCTGTAACAAATTGGACCTTTAAGGTTTATATTAGAATGTCTCTTTTAAAGGGACAGTCAACACAAAAATTGTTATTGTTTAAAAAGATAGATAACACCTTTACTACCCATTCCCCAGCTTTGTTCAACCAACATTGTTATGTTAATATAATTTATAACCTTTAAACTTCAAAATGTCTGCCTGTTTCTAAGCCACTATAGACAGCCTCTTATCACATGCTTTTTTATTAGCTTTTCACAGCTTTTCACAACAGGGGACTGCTAGTTCATGTGAGCCATATAGATAACATTGTGCTCACTGGGTTGTGGATGACACTGCACTAATTGGCTGAAATGCAAATCAATAGATAATAAATAAATCAATAAGCAAGTCAATAAATAAATATGTCATGTGATCAGGGGGCTGCCAGAAGAGGATTAGATAGAAGGTAATCACAGAGGTAAAAAGTGTATTAATATAACAGTGTTTTCTGTGCAAAACTAGGGAATGGGTAATAAAGGGATTATCTATCTTTTTAAACAATAAACAATTTTGAGTTTACTGTCCCTTTAAGCAATAAAAGTAATTGCAGCACTTTTTAATAAAACATAAATTATCACAAATGTATTAGATATTCACAGTAAAATGCTATAAATGAGTTGGCAACAAGGAACAGATAGCCAGTGTTAAAGGGACATAAAACCCCAAATTTTTCTTTCATTTTTAGACAGAGGGGTCAATTTATTAAAGTCTGGCGGACATGATACGCTGTAGCACCAGACATCGCTGAATGCGGACAGCATACGCTGTCCGTATTCAGCATTGCACAAGCAGTTCTAGTGACTGCTTGTGCAATACCGCCCCTTGCAGATTTGTGGCTAATCGGCCGCTAGCAGGGGGTGTCAATCATCCCTATCGTATACGATCTGGCAGATTGCTGTACTCAGCCAAAGAGGTGGCGTATGAGTTAAGGAGCAGCGGTCTATAGACCGCTGCTTCTTAACTCCTGTTTCCAGCGAGCCTAAAGGCTCGTGCGGAAACAGGGTGAATTGGCCCAATTCGGCCAATAATAAATTGACCCCAGAGTGTGCAATTGTAAGCAACTTTCTAATTTACATCTATTATCAATTTGTATTCTTTTCTCTTAGTATCTTTTGTTGAAAAACAGGGATGTAAGCTAGGGTGTGTGCACAGCTGGAGCACTAGCTGGGAGCACTATTTCCTGCCATGTAGTGCTTCAGACACCTACCTAGGTATCTCTTAACCCCTTGAGAGCTAAGCTGGATTTCATTTTTTTACTGTTTTTTACTATTTTAAAAAAATTTCCGAGATCACCAAGACGGTGGGTCTTGGGGGTCTGTAGCTGCTTAGATGCCTGAGATACAAGCTTCTAAGCAGCATGCCTCCTTTCCATATACTGTGTATTGCAAATGTTAAATAAAGTTGCGCAGTGACGTCATCACGTCATTGCGTGTGACATCACCACACGTGACGGGAAGCCCCGGCGATGCCTGTCACTATACAGGCCCGATCGCCGGGGTGGGAGTCGGTAGGAGCCCCCAGATTGCTAAAAAGTTGGTTGTGTGCTAGCGACTGCTCTGAGCCATCGTTAGCATTCAAGGGACAAGGAATATCATAGGAAGGAAGGACATTTGATAATATAGTAAATATGAAAAAAAAAAAAATGTAATTGTAGGCTCTCTTTAAATGACAAAATATATTTTTTTTGGTTTCTTAGTTTTTCCTTTAAATACAACTCTTAGAGCTGGATCACATTGTAGTTTCAGTTCTTGTTTTTTTTTCTTGTACCCTGCTAAAGTGTTATCAGAAATATTACATATCTGTTTTGCATATCTGTGTTTCTAGGTGCAAACTTGGGTTTATCAAATAAATAGGTGATTTAATTGACCATTAAATAAAGAAATACATAATCAATTAGTACATAATAAAAAAACAATGTAATATCACTTACTCTGAATTTTTAATGAGGTAGCCTTTTTCTGACAAATTTCAAAATTTTCTTCAATTTGCCACCCCTGTATAATGTGACAGCCATCAGCCTATCACAGACTCATATACATATACACTGAAATCTTGCACATACTCAGTAGTAACTGGTATCTCAGAAAGTGAGTATATAAAATGATTGTGCACAGTTTGAAAATGGAAGTAAATTGGAAAGTCTCTTAAAATTGCATGCTCTTTCTGAATAATAAAAGTTTAATTTTGTCTTTAGTGTCCCTTTAATAACAAATGGCATTTTAATGGCAGTGATACCTATTGTATCATATGTGTACATTTAACCTATGGTTTACATCCTAGAGAGTTGCAATACCTCCTCTGCTAGTAATATTTTTTACAACATATTTTTATATGTTGTAATTTCCAGTAATATGTGACGAAAGACTAATATAAGGTATGAACACACCTATCATAAAATGCAGAAATATTTAAACATGTACAGGGGTACCAACATTTTCCATTCTGAAATGCATTTTAGTAAGTTTTCAAATTTTATGTGAAAATATATGGCAGCTCAGGGGATTTTTACCTCCATCTTTTTCTAAGCCATTCCAGTCCATAAGAAGAGTCAATTTGTGAATTAGTAAAAGCCAACTGTCCCGGATTCTGCAGGACTGTCATAGGTTGAGAGGTCTATTTCATTTCTCTCCAGCAGTTTATCCTGCCAATGCAAATGTCCTGGTTTTTAGAGATTTCCCAGCCCACCTACGATATGTCCCAACCGAACTTTATCATCTGTGGCCGGTCCCTCCCATAATGGCTCATTTCACAAAAAACTGGTGACCCACAAGATCTTTTACCTCCCTGTCCATGAAAACCTCCAGGAAATTTTTGAAGGAATAAAAAAACTACTCAAGCTAGCAAATGATAAAAAAATAAAAAATACGGTGAAACATGAAACAACAAATTAAAGCATCTATAAGAAAAATAAGTATCAGGTTTTTCAAAGTGTTTTTCACACAGATTTTTGCTGTTCATCACAGGTAAAATACATTCTTCCAAAGCTAAGAGTAAAGTATGAGACAGTGTGACACAATCTTCCAGGTCTCTTATCCAGATCCCACTATGGAGTCAATTTATGTAAGTGCGAGTGGACATGATACGATGTATCATATCATGTCCGCTGCACATCGATAAATGCAGACAGCATATGCTGTCGGCATTTATCATTGCACCAGCAGTTCTTGTGAACTGCTGGTGCAATGCCGCCCCCTGCAGATTCGTGGCCAATCGGCCGCTAGCAAGGGGTGTCAATCAACCCGATCGCATTCGATCAGGTTGATTTCTGTCCGCCGCCTCAGAGAAGGCGGACAGGTAATGGAGCAGCGGTCTTTAGACCGCTGCTTCATAACTTCTGTTTCCGGCGAGCCTCAGCCTGAAGGCTCGCCGGAAACACGGGGCAGTAAAATTCTTAATAAAGTGAAAAAAAGTTTGAACTTCCTGTGCAATCATTCAGGCACAGAAATCTGTAATTTTACATTTGTCACATGTTGTGGTTAGAAATCACTAAAATATTACAAAAAATATACATTTTAATAACCATATCAATCTTATATTTACATAATTACTGCATTGAAAAATGCAATTGTATAGAATATTTTATTTTTTATTTTAGAGGTCTCAGTCCTCAGTCATTGTGTGTATTACTCTCCTGGAAGTTAGGATATTTTGCTTTTAGATTAAAATACTACTGGTTTGTCAGTATATTTTCCATGTGGAATCAAATATTTTGCTACTATACAGCATATATTATTCAGATTTAAAAAATATTATAAATATATAGGCGGTATTTAAGAAGTAAGAATAGGAAACAGAAGTCTTCACTCAAATACTATACTCCGAAAGGTCTGTTCATACATAGGCTAACTAGGCATGTGCCTAGGGCGGCACGTTAGGCAGTAACAACATTTTGTATCTCACAGTGCAGTACTTAAGATCAGCAGAAGAGTGGATGTAGAGGAATACAGCAATTAGAATTTATGGATTATTTTCTGTCTGTGATTAGTAGATGGCGCTGTGTAGCTCCAGTCCTCCTGTTCCTCTCTGCACTAGAGTTCCGATCCTGCAACCTCAGCCTATGCAATACTTGAAGGCTGTGCAGTCATAATATAGCTATGGTAACTAAGTGCCTGATTCTCAAAAATGTACCAGTCTTGAATGAAATTATAGTGCAGACGTCATAGGGGGATAACTCACTTAATTTTCTAAGAAAAAGGGTTGAGCCCAGAAGTCCCAGAGAGATGAGAGCTGCCTTCCATAGAAAGTTATTAGGCTCTCTGAGATACAGAATCTTACAGGGGAGAGTTAGGTTTACATGGGACCACCTGACACTGATATAAATTCTCAGTTTGTGGCAAATACAAATTAAACTGAAATGATTTCACTACACTTGCAATTAGTATACATTACTGTCAGTTAAATAAGTGTACTGTAAATTTTGATCACACTTCACCTGTATTAAAACACAATTGCCTCTATTTTCCTTTGCATGTGTTTTTCTATCACGGTATTAAATTATTTAAGAATTTTGACCCAATCTTGACACCTTTTAGCTCGCAAGAAAATAAAAGTTTAAAAAATATGCTAGACCTGGCAGAGAGCAACTTCTATAGAACGTCCCTGTTCAATTACTAGCAGAGCTGGGGAAACACATTTTACAGGAAAATAATATGCTTTGAATTTCGTATTATAAACAAAAATTTCACTGCTTTTTTGGCATATGCAGTTTAGTTTTATTACAATTTCTACTGCCAAATGGCTCTTCATATACAAGTAACCTAAATGTTTTATTTAAACTGATTCACAATAATAACCACACCAGCATTGACAGCATACATCCATACATATTGCAGTTTATGCGAGCACTCATGTGAACACTTATCAAAAGGATAAATAACCTGCAATACATAATTATCTGAAACAATGCAAGAGGCTATAAAAACATTTTGCAAGGGTTTTGAATAGATTTAGCATTTAAAGGGACAGTAAAGTCAAAATTAAACTTGCATGATTCAGATAGAGGGGCATATTTAACAATGTGCGAGCGGACATGATACAAAGTAGAGTATTATGTCCGCTGCACATCGCTGCACATCAATAAATGCCAACAGCATACATTGTCTGCATTTATCATTGCACCAGCAGTTCTTGTGAACTGCTGGTGCAATGCCGCCCCCTGCAGATTCGCAGCCAAACGGCCGCTAGCAGGGGGTGTCAATCAATTCTGTCCGCCGCCACAGAGCAGGCGGACAAGTTATGGAGCAGCGGTCTGTTTCCGGCGAGCCTTCAGGGGGCCTCAAGCTCCATACGAAGATTTATAAATATGCCCCAGAATATGCAATTTTAAACAACTTTCCATTTTAATTTTGTTATTAAATTTGCTTTGGTCTTTTGGTATCTTTTATTGAAGAGTAAAACTAAGTAGGCTCATGAGTGTGCACATGTCTTTAGTAATCTATGTCAGCAGTGTTTGGCAACATTATTTGTAGCTTTGTTATACAATATTGCAAAACACTGTTGCCATAGACTACTAAAGGCACGTGCACACTCCTGAGCTCTTACAAGCCTAACTAGTTTTACTTGTCAATAAAAGATACCAAAGAACAAAGCAAATCTGATTACAGAAGTACAATGGAAAGTTGTTTAAAACGGCATGCTCTATCCAAATCATAAAAGTTTAATTTTGACTTTACTGTGCTTTTAAAGGGACAGTACTACAACATTTAGTATTTTGGGAGACATTATTTGTATGTTTTGTTTCATTACAGTGTGCAAACTTATATAGCTAAAGGTTTTAGAGTTCCACAGTTATGAGCTTTTTTTTTTCAGCGTTTTAATTTATCAATGATACATTTTAGAGGGATCTGGAACCTATTGGTTTTTACACTTTCTATTTTACACAGATTCATTTTGCAGCAGTTCCTTCAGTAATAGAACCTGGGAATAAACTAAAGGCTACCTGTACAGCCCATCCGTAATAGAGATTTGACTGACCTTCAGTCCCAGTGAAATTACTGCAAAACACATCAAGGCTTCAGATACGGACACTAGCTTTTGGCGATATACAAAGTCTATTTGCTAACATTCTACATTCTCCAGCTTCATTGTCAGTCAACCAATTAATCTGGATGCCAATGGTCTAGAACTTCTCTCAATACATGGATTAATTTTGAAATCATATATATATATTTATATTACAGATGCATTGCAACAAAGATTAAAGTGCTATGAAATATTTTACTATTTAAAAAAAAATAATACTGCATTTTCAAGTGAATGGATTTGAAATATAATCATTCATTTACTTTGCATTCCGAACATTGGGGCCTATCTATTAAGCTCTGAATGGAGCTTGATGCCCCGTGTTTCTGGCGAGCCTGCAGGCTCGCCAGAAACAGCAGTTATGAAGCAGCGGTCACAAAGACTCTCTGAGCAGGCGGACAGACATCGCCGGAATTCAACCCGATCGAGTACGATCGGGTTGATTGACACCTCCCTGCTGGCGGCCCATTGGCTGCGAGTCTACAGGGGGCGGAGTTGCACCAGCAGCTCTTGTGAGCTGCTGGTGCAATACGTAATACGGAGAGCGTATTGCTCTCCGTACTCAGCGAAGTCTGGCGGACCTGATCCGCACTGTCGGATCAGGTCCGCCAGACTTTGTTAAATAGGGGCCAATGTCACTAATTAAAGTGCAAACCCAGTGCAAACCCAAGTTTTAAGAACTATTCCCATATTGCGTTCTGCACAGTAAGTTAAATGATATAAAACCCAATATTTTTCTTTCATGATTCAAATAGAGCATGCGATTTTAAACACCTCTCTGACTTCTATTATTATTTTTTCTTCGTTTTCTTGATATGTTTTGTTGAAAAGCAGGAACGTATGCTTAGGCGTCAGACCATTTCAGGAGCACCATAAGGCAGCAGTTTTGCAAGTATCTTATCCATTAATCAATAAAGAGCACTAGAGGGCAGCACTATTTCCTGCTATGTAGTGCTCCAGATGCTACCTAGGTATTTCTTCAACACAGAATATCATGGGAACAATGCAAATTTGATAATAGAAGTAAATTGGAATTTTTTATAAAATAATTGAATGCTCTGTCTAAATCACAAAATAATTTTTTGGGGTTTCATATCCCTTTAACTTATGCACAGCCCAGAGATTCTTGAAATCCCTTAAAATATTTATTCTTACCACTTCTAATGGAAGCCTTTTCCATGAATTAACCACTCTTTCTATAAATAAGTGCTTATACACATTGGCCTCTATTTAACAAAGTCTGCCAGACCTGATCCGACAGTGCGGATCAGGTCCGCCAGACCTCGCTGAATGCGGAGAGCAATATGCTCTCTGTATTCAGCATTGCACCAACAGCTCACAAGAGCTGCTAGTGCAACGCCGCCCCCTACAGTCTCGCGGCCAATGGGCCGCCAGCAGGGAGGTTTCAATCAACTTGATCGTACTCAATCGGGTTGATTTCCGGCGATGTCTGTCCGCCTGCTCAGAACAGGCGGACAGGTTATGGAGCAGAGGTCTTTGTGACCGCTGCTTCATAACTGCTGTTTCTGGCGCGTCTGAAGGCTCGCCAGAAACACGTGCCCAGAAGCTCACTACGGAGCTTGTTAAATGGGCGCCACTGTATCTGAATTTCTACCCACCCATCTTCCCTTTTTCATTTAGCAAACTTTTTGAAAAATATTTTCTTCTTAGCTGTTTTAAAATATTTATACACCTGATTGCTTTTATCATTTCTTTTTCTTCTCTCCTCTAAGTCATACAGGAAATCTTACAATTAGGTATTTTTTTTAACTATTTAGTTTTCATATTTAGTTTTTGTTTATCATTTAATTAGTCTTTGCCTATGATTACATTGTATGACATGTGATGTGATGAATTTGTTTAGAATTTTTGCTATGTTTTTGTAAAATATAGACTTGATCCAGTAAATTAATAAGTCAATTTAAAAAAAAAAAAAAAATCTCACACATACCTGCATCTTGCTGTTGAGTATTCCCTTTTGCTTTTGAATGAGACAGGATTTGTATAGTTAAAGATCAGTGCTATGCGTGATCAATTTTGTGTGAACCATCTAAAACCGGTGCCCTCAGTTCTCTTTTCTGTTGAAGATATCTTTTATCAGATTTCCTGCGCTTCAGTGAGGTTTTTTTTTTTTTTTTTTTTAAAACACCTACCCTGTTTTCATGGTTGTTGCGCCACAGTGTTATGTAGGAACTGTTTCAGCATCATTTTGGACAACACCTATGTCTGCAATAAAGTAGAAAATACACAAAAAAAATCATCATAAAATGATTAATGTCACTGACCCAGTGATGAGTTTATGTTTGTTTATGTTTATTAGAGTTTTTATATTTGGATACTGTGAGTTATAAGAACTTTTATTTTTATTTCTATTTATTTTTAAAAATTGAATACTTTGAAGACATTACCATATGTGAGTGCAATATCCACATAATAAATATAAATAATATTATACAGAAACTTAAATAAAACAGCAATTTTTACAATTTTTGTGAACAGGATCGAAATAAAACACTAAGGGCCAGATTATAAGCGGAGCACAATGTATCACTGTCATGCATGTGTGCTGGTATTACAATGCACTAATGTGCGCTGGTACTTTTTAGCAATGCTAACGTGAGCTCGGGTCCACAAGAGTGAGCTTCCATAGGCTCAAATGGGAGCCTCGTTCTCATGCCGTGAGACACGTCATGAGAACTTGCCCTGTTTAGCTTAAAGGGACATGAAGCCCCAAATTTTTCTTTCATGATTCAGATAGAGCATACCATTTTGAACAACTGTCCAATTTAATTCAATGATGTAATTTGTTTTGTTCTCTTGGTATCTTTTTGTTGAAAAGCATGTTCTCTTGGTATCTTTTTGTTGAAAAGGATACCTAGGTAGGTTGAAAAGCATACCTAGGTAGATGATCCAAATTGTATGCTCTGCCTGAATCATGAAAGAAAATGTTTGGGTTTCATTTCCCTTTAAGCTGCTGCTGAAGATGTTTCCCATAGTAAGTAGTAAACAAATAGATTTCCATTAAAGGGACAGTCTAGTCAAAATTAAACTTTCATGATTCAGATAGGGCATGCAATTTTAAACAACTTTCCGAATTTACTTCTATTATCTAATTTGCTCAATTCTTTAGATATCCTTTGTTGAAGAAATAGCAATGCACATGTGTGAGCCAATCACACGAGGCCTCTTTGTGCAGCAACCAATAAGCAGCTACTGAGCATATCTAGATATGCTTTTCAACAAGCGATATCAAGAGAATGAAGCAAATTAGATAATAGAAGTAAATTAGAAACTTGTTTAAAATGCCATCCTTTCTAAATCACAAAAGAAAAAATGTGGGTTTCATGTCCCTTTAACAAAGGAATTCCGAAAGACCCCTTAATGCATATCAGAAGATGTTTAACATTTTGCTTAGTCTGATCTCTAATTAAAATAGTAGGTAAAAAAGGTGTATTTGTTAAACCTGCCAGTTCCTCAGGGATCTACATCACTCACAGTATAGACCACTTTTTTTTTTTTTTAAATATTTATTTATAAACCAACATGAGTACAAAACACAAGATCCGCCACGCAGGGCTTAGTGTGATAACCTATTACAAAAGAAATTGATGCATTTATCTTAACTAAATAATAATGATAGTACATATCTTTTGTTAATAAATGAATACATATTATACTCAATGAAGGTATTTTCTATTTATTTTATGCATTTAATTGAGAAAAGAGAAAGGGGAAGAAAAAAAAAAAAAAAAAAAAAAAAAAAAAAAAAAAAAAAAGAAAAACAACTATATTCATTCAATTAGTAAACAATTTGCTTCAGAGTCAGTTTCATATTCCTCAATTAAATTATCAAGGAAGGAAAGATATGTATAACCACAATATGGGGAGAGGAGAAGGGGAGAGGGAGGGCGGGAGGAAAGAGAAGGAAAAAGAAGAGAGGGAGGAAAAAAAAAAAAAAAAAAAAAGGGGCTTAATTATTACCATGTGCCAAGAATTACCAGTTCTGAGTTCCTGAAGGGATATATCAAAAAGTCAATTTCACTAGGTGGCAGATCTTTAATAAATGGTGACCATTTCAAAAATAATTTTCTGATATCTCGGTCATTATTTGGGTCTGTATCTATTTGTTCCAAGATGTATTGCTTTTTTAAAAAATTCTTAGTTTCTGTTATGCTAGGAGGATTTGTCTTTTTCCATTTACTAAAAATGAGATATCTTGCTGCTAAAATAGTTATGTTGATAATTCTCTTTATATTTTCCTCATTCAATTGAAACAGAAAAACTATTATTTCTAGAGATAGTATTATACGGGAAGGAGCTATTATCTTGTTTAACCAAAATTCAATCTTTAACCAGAAGTTCCTGATTTTTGGGCAGGCCCATAACATGTGCTGGAGGTCTGCCTTCAGAAGTGAACATTTTGGGCATGACTTAAAGTTACTACTTCCATATCTATGTCCTTTTTCAGGAGTAAAATAGGTCATGTATAACAATTTCAAATGAGATTCCCTCCAGGAAGCGGCGAGAGTGGCACGAGCAGTTTCCAATATTGATTGATAGAACAGTGGGGGATCTAAGGGTTGTTTGATCAATGCACTCCACTTGTTCTGAGTTGTCTCAATATTTTTTGCTCCCTTTACTGATACCAACAATTGGTACCCACATACAATTGAGATGTGTCTCAGTTTGGCAACGGCAAGCCAATTTCCAACTTTATCCAGAGACCAGTTCCATCCATATTTATAGATGAGATTTAGGGCATAGTGTCTTGCCTGGAGGTAAGCGAAAAAAAATTTGTTTGGTATATTAAATTCTAATCTCAGCGTTTCAAATGATTTAACACATCTTCTCTCAAAATCTAAGATCTGACATATGTTGCTGAGGCCTAATATTTTCCATTTTCTGAATACTCCTTCCTGTATACCATCCCCAAACTGTGGGTTACCCAGAAACGGAATATAACGGGAAACATGATATTCTACCTCTAATGTAGTACATATCTTTTTCCATGCCAAAATAGGGTTGTAGATAGATTTTAACTTTTTAATTTGATTCGGAATCTGATTGGGATCATTATGTATCAATGCTGTTAATTTTAAAGGATAAGTTATGTTTTTTTCCAAGTCGTTATCTGTTACATAATTCTTTAAATATACCCAGTCTATAACTGTACGAGCTAAAAAAGCTTGATTATATGCTCGTATATCTGGGAGCGCAAGCCCCCCATACTTCAGTGGTAGAGATAATTTTTGAAGAGAGATTCTGGGTTTTCTATTTTGCCATATAAATGATCTAAGAGTAGAATTAAGAAGATCTATATCTTTCTTTTTGATAAAGAGAGGAATATTCTGTATCATGTATAAAAGTTTAGGTAAGAGCATCATTTTATAAGCAGCAATTCGGCCTGATAAAGATAACGGGAAATTTTGCCAGTTTTTAAGGGATTCTTTAATTTTATTTATTATTGGAGTGAAATTAAGCGAATACCAAGTATCTAGGTCGTAAGAGATATTAATTCCCAGATATCGGAAAGAGTTATGAGCTATGTGGAAAGGAATTTCTGTTGATGAGTCTTTTGTCTGAGTAATCCAGAATAATTCAGATTTTGTATTATTAACCTGATAGCCTGAGAAGGACCCAAATTGTTGTACTATATTTAAGAGTTTAGGTATATTTAATCTTGTATTAGTCATATAAATGAGAACATCATCTGCATATAAAGCAATTTTAGACTCTTTCCTGCCCACCCTTATCCCATCGATTTGATGTCTTATATAAATGGCAAGGGGCTCTATAGCAAGATCAAAGAGGAGGGGGGAGAGAGGGCACCCCTGTCTAGTACCACGATGTAATTCTATATCCTGTGATAAGTTTCCATTGACCAATAGTTTTGTGGTAGCAATTCGATAGAGATTGCTAACAAACTTAGTAAAATTTTCTTTCAGTCCAAAATTATTTAAGGTATGAATGAGATGATCGTGGTGGACTGAGTCAAAAGCTTTTTGGGCATCTATTGATATTATTGCCTTATCAGGGGTGTCCTCTCTCTCCCCCCCCCCCTCGAGGATGCAGCTCTCTAAAATAGTCGATAAGAAGGAAAAGTTCACGTATTTTTGAGGCAGAGTTTCTGCTCTGTATGAACCCAGCTTGATCTGTATGGATAATAGGAGGTAATATGGTTTGGAGTCTATGGGCTAATATTGAGGTTAAGATTTTATAGTCGGTGTTGAGTAATGCGATAGGTCTATATGATTCCTCTTTTGTTGGGTCCTTCCCAGGCTTCAGAACCAAGGTAGTATAAGATGCAGAAAAACCATGTGTTGGATCCTTTCCTTCTATATATAAATAATTAAATAGAGTAGTTAAATATGGTGTAATAGTATTATTTAGAGCTTGGTAAAATTCGTTCGGTAATGCGTCTGGGCCTGGGGCTTTATTGTGTGGCAATTTTAAAATTACTCTAGATACTTCCATTTCAGTAATTGGGGCATAGAGATCCTGTAGGTTCTCATGATGTAATGTGGGGAAAGTAATTTCGTTCCAAAATTGATCACGTGCCTGTATATTAGACTTTCTAAAAGAGTATAGATCAGAATAATATTTAAAGAATAATTGTGTGAGTTCTTCAGTCGTATTGACTGTTTGTGCTCCCGTGTTTATATAATCTATCAATTGGGATCCTCTTTCAATTTTGAGAAGTTTAGCTAGCAATTTACCCGTTTTATTGCCAAATCGATATAACTTTGACTGAACCCTGGCATCTTTCTGTGTTGTTTTGTAAAGCAAGAATGAGTCTCTATTTTGTAGAGCTGTGGTATATTTGGCCCAGCTTTGAGAGGAATTTAAAATTAAATGAAGATTATATGCGTTAGAAACTGCTCTTGCCAGCTCCCCCTCTCTTTGCTTAAGTTTTTTAGTTCTGTTTACATTATATGCTATAATTTCCCCTCTTAACACTGCTTTAGCCGTCTCCCAGAATAGTAGAGGGCGTGAGATGTAGTCGCGGTTCAATAAGGCATAATCTTTAAATTTGGCTTCCAACCAATTTTTAAATTTAAGATCTGTGGCAAGGAATGTTGGAAAAAAAAATCGTCTATTTGTTTGCCCACTATTATATGGTTGAAGATCTAAACAAATTGGGGCATGATCTGAGATAACTATTGGAAGTATTTGAGCCCTCACCTGCGACTTACATAGTCTCTCATCCAATAAGAGAAGATCTATCCTTGAGAGAGACTTATGTGCCTTTGAAAGGCACGTATACTCTCGAGAATCAGGATTTTGGAGTCTCCATATATCACAAACTTTTAGGTTAAGCATTATTCTAGAGAAGAGTTTTGATTCTAATTTATCTCTTTTGGTTCTTTTTAACGCACGATCCTGTCTTAGCCTGTCCAGCAGGCATTTAGGGGTCATATTGAAGTCTCCACCCAATATCAGATATCCCTCAGCACATGTCATGAGCTTGTTTTGTAATACTTCCCAAAAGGGTACATTAAAAACATTTGGGGCATAGATGTTACAGAGTGTATATAACGTGTTATCTATTTTAATTTTTAAAATTATGTATCTCCCTTCGGTATCTTTTTCTGTTTGTATTACCTGGTACTTAACATTTTTGCTTATTAAGACAACAACTCCCCCTTTCCTCCTAGTACTTGGAGAGAAAAAAACCTCTTGGACCCATGTAGATTTAAGCTTGAGGACCTCTTCAGTTTTCAAATGTGTTTCTTGTAGGAGTGCAATAGAGGTATTAATTCTCTTCAAGTAGGTTAATATGGTTTTTCTTTTAATGGGGGACGTGAGGCCACCTATATTCCATGAAGTGACTTTAATTCTACTTGGCATGTTCATTATTTGTTAAACATATCAAAAAAAAAAAAAAAAAAAAAAAAAAAAAAAAAAAAAAGGGAAAAAAGGAGGGGTTAGAGGGAGGGAGGGACCGTGTTTGAGAGAGCTGAGCCTTTCAATTCTCTCATTACCCTTCTTGGAAGAGTCCATGTTTATATTCAGTAAGAGATTAAATCTACTATAATATCCCTATAGGCTGTAATCTATTAATCTGTGGGAAATTTTTGAGCGTAAAATTTTCCAGCTTCCGCTGGAGTATCAAAAACAATTGATTGATTTTCTATGAATACCTTAAGTTTAGCAGGGTACAAGATGTTAGCCCTTATTCCCTGCTGGATAAACTTTGTGCACATTGGAGTAATTTCTCGTCTTTTATTGACTGTCTCCATTGAATAATCTTGAAAGAATAAGATTTTCGCTTCCGCTAGAAATATGGGCTGACATTTATGATAAGATTGCAAAAATGTAAGCTTGTCCTGATAATTTAAAAATTTGACAATAATTGGTCTGGGTCTGGCATTTTTGGAAGAATAAGGGGGGCCAATTCTATGTATTCTTTCAATAAATGATTTAGGGAAGTTATCTGTAATTTTTAGGAGCTGTGGGAGTGTTACCATGAGTAGTTTGAATAGGTCTTCATATTGTCTGTCTTCGGGGACACCTATTATTCTAAGATTGTTTCTACGTGCCCGATTCTCTAGGTCTTCTATTTTCGTTTGTAATTTTAAGATGGTATTACTTGAGGTTTCGGTTTTGGCATTATACTCAATCATGTTATCCTCAAGGTCAGATATCCTCTGTTCTGCCTCCGTAAGCCTACTTGCAAATTGTCTGACTTCTGATGTTAGATGGATTATATCTGCTTTAATCTCGTTTCTTAAGATTTCGAATTTAGGTGAAAGAACTTCTGATATTCTCTGAACTAAGGATTGAATATCTATAGGTTCAGATAATGTTTGAGTGTTACTTGTGTGTGATTGTGATTCAACGGTAGGATCTACGGAAACCTTATTCCGTTTATCTCTTGGTTTAGCCGCCATTGGGGGAGGTGTATTTTTGGAGTGAGGGTGTATAAATTTATCCATGTGATTGTGTTCCTGTAATAGTGCAGGATGTGTCAGTGATCAGTGAGAAGGAGGAGAAGAGAGACAAAAAAAAAAAAAAAAAAAAAAAAAATTTTTTTTTCCCCTTTTTTCCTTAATCCCCTCTCCACCCCTTTTTGTGAGTCTATTCCTCTTCTCTACTTATGAGGGATAGAGGGGAAAAGTGTAGGGTGTGAGGTGTGTGGGATGTGAAAAATCAACAATCGTGAGGAAGTGCATTAGTGTAGGGGCGGTGAGAATAAAATAAGACAGTGTGGAATAAAAATCAGTGTTTGCAGTTATCTCTGTTGTGTATTCTTTATCCTTAATTTGAGAGTTTTACCTCTTTAGCTAAATTAAATCTTAATGGCCCTTTCAAAAATGGAGGATAGCTATGTGCTATTGTATATAAAAATTAGATATATTCAAATTATATTGCTTTCCAATAATATTTGTATAAACAGGGGCATTATTTCAGTAGTTTATGATCTTTTTAAAGAAGCAGAACCGTCTTCCTGGAGACCTTTTTGTTTAACCCATAGGGACACAGGATACAATCCTGAAGTTTATAATTTTGTATAGTATCAGGATTTACCCTGATATAAAATTCCAAAAAAAGAAAAATAAAAAAAAGAAGAAAAATATTCAATTGCTTTTTGATAGCAGGGCTACAACTACCTTATTTTGTGAACCTTGCCCTTGCAAGAAGTACCAATTACAGTCCTAGCAGTTATTTTTCGAACAATATCAAAAATTATATTGATGTGAGACCTTAGTTCTAAAAAAAAAATTTTTTAACTTGTACTTTTTATCTCTTACTTCGCCTGCTAGTAACTTATAATTTATTCATGCAAGCAAATAGAGTTCCTTGGCCTTTTGCACTAAAACCACGGTATGTTAAAGAAAAAGGCAGGGTTTATACATATAGAGATATCTAGCCTTTATAGTCAACCTTATTTGTATTGGAGATCTTTTATGTTAACCATGCTATATAATTTAAGGCATGAATTTGCACTCAGGGGATACAACGAAATATGTAGCAGTATATGATAGGTAATTGTTAATATATAGTTGTTTCTATTATATTCCCTCTATTTTTACCAGACTTAGAATTACTATTTAAACTTGCATTTACAAGAATACAGAGATAATATCAGCAGTTTTGTGCATATCAAATTTTTGTGCATACATGAAGAGTCCAATAAATTTTGGAAGGAAAATAATGAAAATAGCAGCAGAATAATTAGCTACTTTACCAGTTCCAGCTCTTAGCTGCAGATAGTTCGTAGTTAGATCAGGCTCTTCTTAGCAAACTGTCCCCCCTGCGCATCACCGGTGTAGGGGGGAGCGTGCTTCGGGGTGTGTGACAGTAATAGCCTCCTTAGTATTATGTTTGAGGCTTTCTGTAGTATGTACCATGGGGAGCGTCGGTCGTCAAAACGAGATCCATACAGGCTACAGCTGACCTCACCCCTCTCGCAGCATCGGTGGGAGGGGTCACATAGAGGGACAGCAAACACAGCCTGTCAGGTATTAGAGATCGCTGGGCTCTCCCCCTTCCATACGAATAGGCTACCGGAGCCGAAATGGGAACAGAGTCCTGGAAGAGATACACACCCCGAGGTTCGTCTGCGGCAGGTAGTGAAGAAGAAGCCGATACACACCAGGATCGTGTCACAGTGGCTGTCAGGTAAGAGCGTCCAGTCCGGCCAAGTCTCAGGAATTCCTTCCTGCCTCAATACAGAGCACTTGGATCCATCTGAGATATTCCCAGAGGGCGGATTAAACTGTGCAGGAGGGCAGAACCCGATAGGCAGAAACAAGGCGTCTCTCAACAGGTGTACCAGCAAGTAGGTAGAAAGACAGCTTTTTGTAGTAGGCTTTCAGCGTGCACAGAAACCTTCAATTGTTTGCTTATCTCACTGAGCATTTACTTTAGGGGAAATGTTTAATGCCGAGATGGGAACAGAGCCCTGCAAGAGATACACATCCCGGGGTTCGTCTGCGGCAAGTAGTAAAGAAGAAGCCAGTGCGCGCCAGGATCGTGTCACAGAGACTGTCAGGTAAGAGCGTCCAGTCCGGCCAAATCTCAGGAACTCCCTCCTGCCTTAATACAGGGCACTTGGATCCATCTGAGATGTACCCGGATAACGGGTTAAGCTGTGCAGGAGGGCAGAGCCCGATAGGCAGGAACAAGGCGTCTCTCAATAGGTGTACCAGCAGGTAGGTAAAAAGGCAGCTTTTTGTAGTAGGTTTTCAGCGTGCTCAGAAACCTTCAATTGTTTGCTTATCTCACTGAGCATTTACTTTAGGGGAAATGTTTAATGCCGAATAAAAAAGAAACTTCCAATTGCTGCAGCATGCAGTTATAGTGCAATGTCTTGGCACTAGAAGAATTCCAGCAGCGGTATGTTTCACGCTGGACAAGCCATCCAGGGTTAGTGGTTTAGGCGGGAGTAACTCGCCAAGAGCTTGTAGGGTGGATAGATCAGCACAGGTGCAGCGTGTGTCCTCACACCTGGACTCCTCCCCCGGAACCAGTATAGACCACTTTAAACAACTTTTCCTTATGTATATATATATATATATATATATATATATATATATATATATATATATATATATATATATATATATATATATACAGTGGATATAAAAAGTCTACACACCCCTGTTAAAATGTCATGTTTCTGTGATGTAAAAAAATGAGACAAAGATAAATCATTTCAGAACTTTTTCCACCTTTAATGTGACCTATAAACTATACAACTCAATTGAAAAACAAACTGAAATATTTTAGGTAAAGGGAAATAAAAATAAAAAAATAAAATAATATGGTTGCATAAGTGTAACTGGGGATGTAGCTGTGTTCAGAATTAAGCAATCACATTCAAAATCATGTTAAATAGGAGTCAGTGCACACCTGTCATCATTTAAAGTGCCTCTGATTAATCCCAAATAAAGTTCAGCTGTTCTAGTTGGTCTTTCCTGACATTTTGTTAGTCGCATCCTACAGCAAAAGCCATGGTCCGCAGAGAGCTTCTAAAGCATCAGAGGGATCTCATTGTTAAAAGGTATCAGTCATGAGAAGGGTACAAAAGAATTTCCAAGGCATTAGTTATACCATGGAACACAGTGAAGACAGCCATCCTCAAGTGAAGAAAATATGGTGCAACAGTGACATTACCAAGAACTGGATGTCCCTCCAAAATTGATGAAAATACGAGAAGAAAACTGGTCTGGGAGGCTGCCAAGAGGCCTACAGCAACATTAAAGGAGCTGCAGGAATATCTGGCAAGTACTGGCTGTGTGGTACATGTGACAACAATCGCCTGTATTCTTCATATGTCTGGGCTATGGGGTAGAGTGGCAAGATGGAAGCATTTTCTTACCAAAAAAAAACATCCAAGCCCGGCTAAATTTTGCAAAAACACAATTGAAGTTTCCCAAAAGCATGTTGCAAAAGGTGTTCTGGTCTGATGAAACCAAAGTTGAACTTTTCGGCCATAATTCCAAAAGATATGTTTGGCGCTAAAACAACACTGCATATCACCAAAAGAACACCATACCCACAGTGAAGCATTTTGGTGGCAGCATCATGCTTTGGGGCTGTTTTTCTTCAGCTGGAACTGGGGCCATAGTCAAGGTAGAGGGAATAATAAACAGTTCCAAATACCAGACAATATTGGCACAAAACCTTCAGGCTTCTGCTAGAAAGCTGAACATGAAGAGGAACTTGATCTTTCAGCATGACAACGACCCAAAGCATACAACCAAATCAACAAAGGAATGTCTTCACCAGAAGGAGATTAAAGTTTTGGGATGGCCCAGCTAGAGCCCAGACCTGAATCCAATTCAAAATCTGTTGGGTGATCTGAAGAGGGCTGTGCACAGGAGATGCCCTCGCATTCTGACAGATTTAAAGTGTTTTTGCAAAGAAGAGTGGGCAAATCTTGCCAAGTTAAGATGTGCCATGCTGAAAAACTCATACACAAAAAGACTGAGTGCTGTAATAAAATCAAAAGGTGCTTCAATAAAGTATTAGTTTAAGGGTGTTCACACTTATGCAACCATATTATTATTATTTTTTATTTTTTTTTCCCTTTACCTAAAATATTTCAGTTTGTTTTTCAATTGAGTTGTACAGTTTATAGGTCACATTAAAGGTGGAAAAAGTTCTGAAATGATTTATCTTTGTCTCATTTTTTTACATCACAGAAACCTGACATTTTAACAGGGGTGTGTAGACATTTTATATCCACTGTATATATATATATATATATATATATATATATAGAGAGAGAGAGAGAGAGAGAGAGAGAGAGAGAGAGAGAGAGAGAGATTGATTCTCATTGGCTCACCCATGTGTTTTCTTATAAATCAGTAGTGCATTGTTGTTTCTTCAACAAATGGTACCAAGAGAATTAAACAAATTTGATAATAGACGTAAATGTAATCACCCAAACCAGCAATGCCCCCACTGGGCATCACAGCCAATCACAAACTATCTCATGTGGTATCTTTGAAAATGCTTGCAACAATTAGCTAGAAAGTGAATGTTAATAACCTCATATTTAGAGTTATTGTTTTTGCTATTGCAGTTATTTAATGTAGATATAATGTATATTTAAAGTAAATCATTATATTCCAGTGTATAAAGTGACATATTTAATCTTGTAATATATGCAATTGCAATCTACGTGTGAAGTTTTAAAGAACAAGCATTATGTTGTATTTTATTTGTTGATATTTTTTATTTTTAGTTATCAAGGCATAATTCGTTGGATGATGATCTTTATGGTGAGCCTTCAGGGAAAGCTTGTGCTTGTGAAATTACTGGTGTGAGCTATAGTGAGAATTCAACTGTTCTTCACTAGTAGGAGAAAAAAGCAAAACAAATAAGCTGCAAACCAGGGTACAAGCCAGCTCCACGTTTCACCACACCTTGCAATCCACCAAATAAGAGTATTGCTTACATCAATAAAACAATAAACACCACATAGAGTTCAATAGTACTGCAAAGTTAAGGCTAACAAAGTCAGGAACAATAACGTTTAAGTTAAGGTATCTTGAAGTGCATTGTCAGCATCTACAAAGAGCTTATGAGTGTTCACTACAATATTTGTGTATGTGCATAAGACTTGCTGGTGTTATGTACTTACTCGTTAAGTTAAAATCAATGCTGATATGGTATATATTTACTGAGAAAGTTACAAGTTTGTTCAAAAGAATATATTATGTTTCAGCTTTTTGAAGTCTAGCCATCATTTAGAATAAAGTATCTGTGAGACACGTAAGAAGAAGCACACTAATAAAGCGAGGAAGTTTCTAAAGTCAGAACATCCAACAGATGTTCTGACTGTTGAGGTTACTCAAATTAAAGAAACAGCAAATCCAGCAACATCCAACAGAGTTATTTTGGGTGTTAATAACACCTTTACTTCCACACTCATTCAAGTATGGGTCTCCACAAGCCAGCCTAGTTATGAAGTACTTATATAGGATCTTCTTGACACGCCGAGTGATGCTACCTTCATCTTTGAAGAGATAGCTCAAGTCCTTGACACAAAGAAGGAGTCTTTAAAACTAAAGCTTTCAGCTATGGTATCTTAGAACACAGTTGCACCTTGTCAGAGATTAACTGGTCTACAGGTGAGAGGATTTTATTCAAATAAGAAAATCCATCTGCCAGTGACTTATTCAGAAGAGTTCATTTCAGTTAATGGAACTCACATTCCCATGCCGAAGACTGCAAAGGTATGGCCTCATTTAGTGCACACTGCAAAGAAGATTGCACCTCAACAGGTTTGTGATATTGTGCTCCGAATTGTCTATAATTGCCCTCAAGCTCTCCTTTCTGCAGAAGTTGTGTCTGGCAAAGAAAACCAGCCTTTTGCTCAAAGGACAGATCTGGGCTGTAGCATAGTTCTTGGGTATGAAAATTCCTCTGTCGACTGCAGTGATGCCATTGCAATAATCCATAACATGATAGTAAAAAAAGTAATGCTAAGTCTGCAGTCTTCTCTCAAACTTACAAGTGCAGATCATGAAAATAGTTTCTCCTCCAAATGTGATCAAGGTGCCAGAATCTGACTTCAAGGACAGAGCTGAAGAGGATAGTCACATTACTCAAGAAGATTTTCATTTCCTGGAAAAAACCTACAGAACCTAAACAATGGAGATATGTAACATCTGAAGATAACCATGCTGATCACACATCCATTAGCCTCGTGCTCATGGCTTTAAACTGGTTTACAGGCCCAAATTTTTTTTTTTAAACAATGAACTTCCCTGCGGATATGTTAAGGTGGGAGAGCTTACAATCAATGACCCACAGTTACGTAAGGCCCAGGTCCATGACATCCAGGCAACGGAAGAAAGATCATAACTTGTTTGTATCCTAAAGTTTTCTGATTGGACAAGAGTAGTAAAAGCTACTGATAAACTTTAGCAGCAAACCAAGAAAGCCAATGGTCTAAAGCCAAGAAGTAGCGAAGTCACAAGCTTAGAAAAAGAAAGGAGGCAGAGCTTACCATTATCAGAATGGTTCAAGAAGTAGCCTTCTGTGATGATATAAAAAGTCTCAAGCATCAGAAGGAGATGACAAACAATAATAAGGCAAACAAACTTTATAGACAATAAATATACCAAATATCACAAACAAGCAGGATGTGAAATAAATGTGATAATAATAATAATCTAGAAAAATAAAATAAAGTTCAGAAATAAGGATATGTCCGAGTCCTCTAGTTGAATTATTCAGCTTGCTAGCATTCCTCAGTGAGATCCCATGCAAAAGGAAACAGAAAGTTGCAACATAGGGCTCCATGTACGAAGCAGCGAAAGCTGCTCCGGAGCCTTTGCGGGGCAGGTTCGCATATGCGAGCCTGCTTCCCGCAATGTAAGAAGCAGCGGTCATTAGACCGCTGCTTCCTACACCCTATCACCGAGAGCTTGCTCGCTCTCGGTGATTGACAGCCCCTTCAGTCGCGTGATTGGTCGCGCGACTGAAGGGGCGGGCATTACACACTCCGCTGAGTGTGTAATGATACATACGGGCAAGCGGATCAATAGATCCGCTGCCCGTGTGTAGCGGAGGCGGGCGGACAGCTTCGCGAGTTAAGAAGCTGTCCGCCCGCCTCTTAGTACATGGAGCCCAAGGTGTGAAACTGTAACGGCACTTTGAGGAAGTAGTGGTTTTGTAACAAATGATTACTCACATTTGTTGGAGCTTTCAACTAAGCTCAAGGATATGCGCACTCCCACTTTATACTGATGGGAAAACAGTACACTAGGCAAATCTTGGATACATATTTATTAAAATATATAAAAGCGTCACAAAAGCCTTAATAACACCACAATGTTAGGGTACAAAAGCAAAGTTGATATAACAAATGCTTCAAATAGCCAAACTTGTAGAGAGGTGAATGGATCAGCAGAAGTATGACCGCCAAAACCAATACCTCTTGATCACAAGGTAACAGCGCTATTACCCCCGGTGTCCTAGCTGATGTAAAGACGCAATAAAAGTCAAATAGAACCGTTCAGTTCCGACGTACGTTTCGCTGGTATGCTTTGTCAAGGAATGCTTGACAAAGCATACCAGCGAAACATACGTCGGAACTGAACTGTTCTATTTGACTTTTATTGCGTCTTTACATCAGCTAGGACACCGGGGGTAATAGCGCTGTTACCTTGTGATCAAGAGGTATTGGTTTTGGCGGTCATACTTCTGCTGATCCATTCACCTCTCTACAAGTTTGGCTATTTGAAGCATTTGTTATATCAACTTTGCTTTTGTACCCTAACATTGTGGTGTTATTAAGGCTTTTGTGACGCTTTTATATATTTTAATAAATTTGTATCCAAGATTTGCCTAGTGTACTGTTTTCCCATCAGTATAAAGTGGGAGTGCGCATATCCTTGAGCTTAGTTGAAAGCTCCAACAAATGTGAGTAATCATTTGTTACAAAACCACTACTTCCTCAAAGTGCCGTTACAGTTTCACACTATGTTGCAACTTTCTGTTTCCTTTTGCATGGGATCTCACTGAGGAACGCTAGCAAGCTGAATAATTCATCTAGAGGACTCGGACATATCCTTATTTCTGAACTTTATTTTATTTTTCTAGATTATTATTATTATCACATTTATTTCACAAACAAACTTTATAGACTGAATCCTTTTTTATATAAACATGGTATTGTCAGGGTTGGAGGTTGGTTAGTGCATGCTGCATTACACTCTCACATAAATCAGGGATGAGGAATTACTAAAAATTAACTATGATCCAATGGTACCTGGATCCTAGGATGCAGCAATGCAGTTTCATTACATATCTTCAAGTGCACTAAGTGCAGGAAATTAAGAAGATGCTCTGAAGAACAGAAGATGCCAGATCTCCCACAGGGACGTATAGAGACAACTCCTCCCATTACATACTGTGGGAAGGACAGCTTTGGTCCTTTCTGTGTTTATGAAGGAAGAAAGGAGTTAAAACGTTATTGGATTCTATTTACTTACATGTGTTCCCATGCCTTAAACATAGAGATGCTGGATGATTTAACCACAGATGCCTTTATTAATGTTCTACGTACCTTTATTGTGATACGTGGCAGTGTTGGTCAACTTAGATCTGATGAGGGCACTAACTTTGTTGGTGCAAGATGATAATTTATGGATGCATTAAAGAAGATTGATCAAGAAAGACTCAAGGAACTAGGCTGTGAGTTTATCATGAAAACCCCACCTGCCAGCCATATTTATTAGATGGTGTTATTATCAGTGTAACTGTACTTTTCAATGTGTTTTGTGACACTTTTTTGTTTTGCAAAACGGTTAACCCGAGCTCTGAGGACTCAGTAATCATTCTAGTGTAAATCATGATTGCATTCAAGCGATCGTGTTTACTTTCAACTCGTAATACCAGCACAATTTAACTTGCACACAAACGATCGCGAAAATTCAATATTGCTTGTGTGTAAATGTTTGTGCTGCACTCGTAATCTGGCCCGAAGTAAGTTTTCTAACTCATTTCTCAGTGATTTTTCTGCATGTTTATGTTAACTTATAAGGTGGCTTATACTGCTACAATTAGCTAGATAATGAATGTTAATAACCTCATATTCAGAATTATTGTTTATGTTAAAGCAGTTATGAAATTTGGATAACATTTATATTTAATGTAAAGCATTACTTGCCAGTGTATAAAGTGGCTTGCATTTACGTTTGTGATTTCATGCCATTGCAATCCATGTACAAAGTTTCAAAGAAAAAGCATTATGTTTTATTCTATTTGTTTAGATTCTTTATTTTTAGTTCTTGAGAGAGAGAGAGAGAGAGAGAGAGAGAGAGAGAGAGAGAGAGAGAGAGAGAGAGAGAGAGAGAGAGAGAGAGAGAGAGAGAGAGAGAGAAAGTGATTCAATATGTAAGTGCACAACTAATACCTTGGGATTATTTGCTCATTGGCTGTTAAAGGCAACCCCACAGCTGTATTGGTGAATAGTGACATACCTCCACAAGTAAGAACTTTTTTTCTCATGATAGGAACATTTTAAAATACAGAGAAAATATGGATTTATTGTCCTTAAAGGGATAGTAAACTCAAATATTTTCTTGCATGATTCAGATAGAGCATGCAATTTTAAGCAACTTTCTAATTTACTCCTATTATCAATTCTTCGTTGTTCTCTTGGAATCTTTATTTGAAAAAGCAAAAATGTAAGCTTAAGAGCCGGCCCATTTTTGGTTCAGAACCAAACAGCAAGAGCAACCTAGGTGGTGAACAAAAAATGGGCCAGCTCCTAGGATTAACATTCCTTCTTTTCAAATACAGGGAGTGCAGAATTATTAGGCAAATGAGTATTTTGACCACATCATCCTCTTTATGCATGTTGTCTTACTCCAAGCTGTATAGGCTCGAAAGCCTACTACCAATTAAGCATATTAGGTGATGTGCATCTCTGTAATGAGAAGGGGTGTGGTCTAATGACATCAACACCCTATATCAGGTGTGCATAATTATTAGGCAACTTCCTTTCCTTTGGCAAAATGGGTCAAAAGAAGGACTTGACAGGCTCAGAAAAGTCAAAAATAGTGAGATATCTTGCAGAGGGATGCAGCACTCTTAAAATTGCAAAGCTTCTGAAGCGTGATCATCGAACAATCAAGCGTTTCATTCAAAATAGTCAACAGGGTCACAAGAAGCGTGTGGAAAAACCAAGGCGCAAAATAACTGCCCATGAACTGAGAAAAGTCAAGCGTGCAGCTGCCAAGATGCCACTTGCCACCAGTTTGGCCATATTTCAGAGCTGCAACATCACTGGAGTGCCCAAAAGCACAAGGTGTGCAAAACTCAGAGACATGGCCAAGGTAAGAAAGGCTGAAAGACGACCACCACTGAACAAGACACACAAGCTGAAACGTCAAGACTGGGCCAAGAAATATCTCAAGACTGATTTTTCTAAGGTTTTATGGACTGATGAAATGAGAGTGAGTCTTGATGGGCCAGATGGATGGGCCCGTGGCTGGATTGGTAAA
Organism: Bombina bombina; assembly: GCF_027579735.1. Taxonomy (NCBI): domain Eukaryota; kingdom Metazoa; phylum Chordata; class Amphibia; order Anura; family Bombinatoridae; genus Bombina; species Bombina bombina. Next base: position 60,138,720 of record NC_069508.1, read on the forward strand.
GGGCAGAGAGCTCCAGTCCGACTCAGACGCCAGCAAGGTGGAGGTGGAGTACTGGTTTGGGCTGGTATCATCAAAGATGAGCTTGTGTGGCCTTTTCGGGTTGAGGATGGAGTCAAGCTCAACTCCCAGTCCTACTGCCAGTTTCTGGAAGACACCTTCTTCAAGCAGTGGTACAGGAAGAAGTCTGCATCCTTCAAGAAAAACATGATTTTCATGCAGGACAATGCTCCATCACACGCGTCCAAGTACTCCACAGCGTGGCTGGCAAGAAAGGGTATAAAAGAAGAAAATCTAATGACATGGCCTCCTTGTTCACCTGATCTGAACCCCATTGAGAACCTGTGGTCCATCATCAAATGTGAGATTTACAAGGAGGGAAAACAGTACACCTCTCTGAACAGTGTCTGGGAGGCTGTGGTTGCTGCTGCATGCAATGTTGATGGTGAACAGATCAAAACACTGACAGAATCCATGGATGGCAGGCTTTTGAGTGTCCTTGCAAAGAAAGGTGGCTATATTGGTCACTGATTTGTTTTTGTTTTGTTTTTGAATGTCAGAAATGTATATTTGTGAATGTTGAGATGTTATATTGGTTTCACTGGTAAAAATAAATAATTAAAATGGGTATATATTTGTTTTTTGCTAAGTTGCCTAATAATTATGCACAGTAATAGTCACCTGCACACACAGATATCCCCCTAAAATAGCTAAAACTAAAAACAAACTAAAAACTACTTCCAAAAATATTCAGCTTTGATATTAATTAGTTTTTTGGGTTCATTGAGAACATGGTTGTTGTTCAATAATAAAATTAATCCTCAAAAATACAACTTGCCTAATAATTCTGCACTCCCTGTAAAGTAACCAAGTGTACGAAGAAAAATTGCTAATAGGAGTAAAGTAGAAAGTTGCTTAAAATTGCATGCTCAATCTGAATTATGAAAGAAAATATTTGGGTTTAGTATCCCTTTAAGCCTGATGACCAGTTAAAAAAAAAGTCATTTTAAAGCTGTTTATGTAATCAACAACATAGCACATTCATCCAAAAAGAAAATAAATGTGAGCTCCCCTCCCATTTCAGAAGAATTTTCCTGAAAAGTGCATTGGATATCTTTGTAGTGTTGGTTTTGGGTCAAATTCAAAATCTTTTCAAGCCACTTGAGAACACCACAATAACTTGTTTATCAAGCTTTTCAAATGGTTTAGTTTAATATATCGTGCATAGGGACATTCTGACATCAATATTCCATCTAATCCATGAGAAAACACCTTCCTATTAGCTTTCTGTTAGATTTAAGACAATTATCTCTTTAGTTTTGATTTCTCCCCCTGAAATAATTCCTGTGGACTCCATGTAGGTTAATAGAAAATAAGCAAAGCTTTCTCAGTTCATGAGCAATATCCTTCATGTATTGTCTTCAAACAATAATAGCCTACATCAATCGCTATCCTTAAATGAGGGTTAGCAAACTTATATCTGATCAAGTTCATATAAACTTACTTAAGTGAAATATAATGAATGCCTCTGCCAGGCTGATCTTCCTTACACATTGCTCTACTTCTGTTGCAGCTCTCTGCCAATCCCTTCACTGAGTTCTTCTAGCCTCCAGAATTAAAGACAACATTCAGACTCTGACTTTATCTCAGGCCTTGTCTACAGATACTCTCCCTCCTATCCCCTCCGCTCTACTCATAACCTCCTCCTCTCCTCCTTTCTTGTTACCTCCTCAAATTTCCATCTACTGGCCCCTATTTTGTGGAACTCTCTGCCTTGCTCCACAAGACTCTCCCCTAGTTTTGAAAGTTTCAAGCGCTCTTTAAGGACTCTACAGTTGAGGGACACATACAATATTCTCTAACCTTTTCCAACTTCAGTTCCACTCCTCATTTGTTATCCACTTGAACCCCTTAACATCTAAGCCTACAGGCCTAGTTGTTTGAAGATCAATGTCATGAAAGCTGATTTACAACAGTTCAACTCTTGGCAGGGCCCTCTACTCACTTGTTCCCTGTAAATGTTACCTTGAATATCATACCTTTGTTTTTAGCGCTGCTGAATCTGTGTGCGATCTTGCTTACTAACTGGCAGAGTATGTAGAGGGATTGGGGTATATTTATGCTATTATATTCATTTGCACATTAGTATATATTTTTTTAAATAGTAATAAAATAAAAAGTAGGGGCGGAGCCTACAGCTGTTGCAGAAGGATGTGTTTGTGAGGAGCTCCTGATTCTTGCTGAACTTTTAGGGGTTATTGCTTCTTAAAATTTGTTTACTATAGAAGGGTTATTAGCTGAGGTGTCCTGAAAGACCCCAGGGGAGTTTGTGAGTACATTTCACAAAGTTGGATCTTCCTATGCTATTCAGCTAAACTGCATTGGCAGTGACCGCGTGGCAGGGAAGCCTGCATTGTAAATTGGTTTACCCGTGTTGTTTGGGCTGCCGCACATTACCTCCTCCAAGATTTAGAAGATTCTGCGTTACTGCTGTGAAAAGTGCTGCATTGAATATTACTATTCTCTCCTTTTATTTATAGTGAGGACGCAGAAACTAGAAGAAATATTGTTAATATTATTTGAAGAGCATTTTCAGAAACTTAATCAGATATTTTATAAGTTTTTTGAAAAACTCCGGAATTTTGTGTGGAACAAAGTACTGGGCCTCACATATTTAATGGAGCTGTCTTTAAGGAATCCCCTGGCTTTGCACCGCTTGAGGTGGGTGATTTATGTGGGCAGTCTGAGCTGGACACTGCCCCAACAAGGAGTCAGAATGCAGAGGCTACATGCGATGCCTATATTGCAATACTGATCCGGTTGGATTGGTTATCAGTGATGCAATAACAGTATGGGGAACTAGCTATGGAAGCGAGATCTTGTTTTCTGCAGTTGATACAGTTTGGCTGTTTGAAATCCCTAGTACATACAGGGTCAGTGACCATATGCCAGCTAAAGATATAGTGACATGCGCCCAGATTGGATATACACCTTATTTGGATAACTGTCGGACTGGCACTACATGGATGAGAAGTCCTGGCAAATGGTATCTTTTCTTACAAGATATGCTATATCACAAAGACCTCCAATTCAAGCTAACTCTCTCTCAATTTAATCAATACTGAGATCAAGCTCTGGTGACAAACCTCACCATATCAGTGGATCAGTTGAAGATTCCATATGCTCTAAAAAAATTTGACTGTGCCATTAAGACCCATTGGGGGGTAGTTATCAAGCCGTCAACCTCAAATACGCTGGAATTCCGAAGCGTATTTGTGGCGAGGCTGATTCGCCTTAGTTATCAAAGGCTCGAGACCGGCAAAAGTAGAATTTTGTGACGTAAACTTCGATCCGCCGGACTCAGTCCGACACAGATCGATTCTTACGTCACTCCAGATGTTCCGCACACAAGTGCGGCACAATCTGACTACTTTTGCTAGTTATCAAATGACTAGCAGGTACGCTCGGCACTTTTCCGGCCCAGCGTACCTGGTTTTCAAACCGCCACCCCTGGAGGCGGCGGATCCCATAGGAATCAATGGGAGTCTGACCATAGAGAAAGTACAAGTTCGCTGCTGACAGTCATCCCATTGATTTCTATGGGAGCTGTCTGCACCTAACACCCTAACATGTACCCTGAGTCTAAACACCTCTAATCTGCCCCCCCTACACCGCCGCAACTAAATAAAGTTATTACCCCCTAAACCGCCGCTCCCGGAGCCCACCGGCACTATAATAAATATGTTAACCCCTAAACCGCCGCTCCCGGAGCCCACCGCAAGCTACTCTATACATATTAACCCCTAAACCGCCGCTCCCGGAGCCCACCGCAACTATAATAAATGTATTAACCCCTAAACCGCCGCTCCCTGAACCCGCCGCAACCTATATTAAATGTATTAACCCCTATCCTGCCTCCCCTACACCGTCGCCACCTATAATAAATTTATTAACCCCTAATCTGCCCCCCCTACACCGTCGCCACCTATAATAAATTTATTAACCCCTATCCTGCCCCCCACTACGCCGCCGCCACTGTAATAAAATTATTAACCCCTAAACCTAAGTCTAACCCTAACGCCCCCCTAACTTAAATATTAATTAAATAAATCTAAATAATATTTCTACTATTAACTAAATTAATCCTATTTAAAACTAAATACTTACCTTTAAAATAAACCCTAATATAGCTACAATATAAATAATAATTATATTCTAGCTATCTTAGGATTTATTTTTATTTTACAGGCAACTTTCAATTTATTTTAACTAGGTACAATAGCTATTAAATAGTTATTAACTATTTAATAGCTTACCTAGCTAAAATAAACTGAAATTTACCTGTAAAATAAATCCTAACCTAAGTTACAATTACACCTAACACTACACTATACTTTAATAAATTATTCCTATTTAAAACTAAATACTTACCTGTAAAATAAACCCTAAGATAGCTACAATATAAATAATAATTATATTGTAGCTATCTTAGGATTTATATTTATTTTACAGGTAACTTTGTATTTATTTTAGCTAGGTAGAATAGTTATTAAATAGTTATTAACTATTTAATAACTACCTAGCTAAAAGAAATACAAAATTACCTGTAAAATAAATCCTAACCTAAGTTACAATTAAACCTAATACTACACTATCATTAAATTAATTAAATAAACTACCTACAAATAACTACAATTAAATACAATTACATAAACTAACTAAAGTACAAAAAATAAAAAAAGCTAAGTTACAAAAAATAAAAAAATAAGTTACAAACATTTTAAAAATATTACAACAATTTTAAGCTAATTACACCTAATCTAAGCCCCCTAATAAAATAACAAACCCCCCCAAAATAAAAAAATGCCCTACCCTATTCTAAATTAAATAAAGTTCAAAGCTCTTTTACCTTACCAGCCCTTAAAAGGGCCATTTGTGGGGGCATGCCCCAAAAAGTTCAGCTCTTTTGCCTGTAAAAGAAAAATACAACCCCCCCCAACATTAAAACCCACCACCCACATACCCCTAATCTAACCCAAACCCCCCTTACAAAAACCTAACACTAATCCCCTGAAGATCATCCTACCTTGAGTCGTCTTCACTCAGCCGAGCAGCGATGGAACCGAAGTGGACATCCGGAGCGGAAGAAGTTAATCCTCCAAGCGGCGCTGAAGAAATCTTCCATCCGATGAAGTCATCATCCAGGCGGCAATGAAGAAGTCTTCGATCCGGGCGGTCATCTTCAAAGAGGCGCTGAAGAGGTCTTCTATCCGGGCGATGTCATCTTCCAAGCCGGGTCTTGAATCTTCCTCCCGCCAACGTGGAACCTCCTTCTTCACCGACGGACTACAACGAATGAAGGCTCCTTTAAGGGACGTCATCCAAGATGGCGTCCCCTCAATTCCGATTGGCTGATAGGATTCTATCAGCCAATCGGAATTAAGATAGGAAAAATCTGATTGGCTGATGGAATCAGCCAATCAGATTGAGCTCGCATTCTATTGGCTGTTCCGATCAGCCAATAGAATGCGAGCTCAATCTGATTGGCTGATTCCATCAGCCAATCAGATTTTTCCTACCTTAATTCCCATTGGCTGATAGAATCCTATCAGCCAATCGGAATTGAGGGGACGCCATCTTGGATGACGTCCCTTAAAGGAGCCTTCATTCGTCGTAGTCCGTCGGTGAAGAAGGAGGTTCCGCGTCGGCGGGAGGAAGATTCAAGACCCGGCTTGGAAGATGACATCGCCCGGATAGAAGACCTCTTCAGCGCCTCTTTGAAGATGACATCGCCCGGATCGAAGACTTCTTCATCGCCGCCTGGATGATGACTTCATTGGATGGAAGATTTCTTCAGCGCTGCTTGGAGGATTAACTTCTTCCGCTCCGGATGTCCACTTCGGTTCCATCGCTGCTCGGCTGACTGAAGACGACTCAAGGTAGGATGATCTTCAGGGGATTAGTGTTAGGTTTTTGTAAGGGGGGTTTGGGTTAGATTAGGGGTATGTGGGTGGTGGGTTTTAATGTTGGGGGGGGTTGTATTTTTCTTTTACAGGCAAAAGAGCTGAACTTTTTTGGGCATGCCCCCACAAATGGCCCTTTTAAGGGCTGGTAAGGTAAAAGAGCTTTGAACTTTATTTAATTTAGAATAGGGTAGGGCATTTTTTTATTTTGGGGGGGTTTGTTATTTTATTAGGGGGCTTAGATTAGGTGTAATTAGCTTAAAATTGTTGTAATATTTTTAAAATGTTTGTAACTTATTTTTTTATTTTTTGTAACTTAGCTTTTTTTATTTTTTGTACTTTAGTTAGTTTATGTAATTGTATTTAATTGTAGTTATTTGTAGGTAGTTTATTTAATTAATTTAATGATATTGTAGTATTAGGTTTAATTGTAACTTAGGTTAGTATTTATTTTACAGGTAATTTTGTATTTCTTTTAGCTAGGTAGTTATTAAATAGTTAATAACTATTTAATAACTATTCTACCTAGCTAAAATAAATACAAAGTTACCTGTAAAATAAATATAAATCCTAAGATAGCTATAATATAATTATTATTTATATTGTAGCTATCTTAGGGTTTATTTTACAGGTAAGTATTTAGTTTTAAATAGGAATAATTTATTAAAGTATAGTGTAGTGTTAGGTGTAATTATAACTTAGGTTAGGATTTATTTTACAGGTTAATTTCTCTTTATTTTTGCTAGGTAGCTATTAAATAGTTAATAACTATTTAATAGCTATTGTACCTAGTTAAAATAAATTGAAAGTTGCCTGTAAAATAAAAATAAATCATAAGATAGCTACAATAAAATTATTATTTATATTGTAGCTATATTAGGGTTTATTTTAAAGGTAAGTATTTAGTTTTAAATAGGATTAATTTAGTTAATAAGAGTTATAATATTTAGATGTATTTAATTAATATTTAAGTTAGGGGGGCGTTAGGGTTAGGGTTAGACTTAGGTTTAGGGGTTAATAATTTTATTACAGTGGCGGCGGTGTAGTGGGGGGCAGGATAGGGGTTAATAAATTTATTATAGGTGGCGACGGTGTAGGGGGGGCAGGATAGGGGTTAATAAATTTATTATAGGTGACAACGGTGTAGGGGGGGCAGGATAGGGGTTAATAGGTTTAATATAGGTTGTGGCGGGTTCAGGGAGTGGCGGTTTAGGGGTTAAACTATTTATTTAGTTGCGGCGAGGTGCGGGATCAGCAGGATAGGGGTTAATAATTTTATTATAGAGGGCGACGGTGCAGGGGGGGCAGGATAGGGGTTACTAGGTATAATGTAGTTGGCAGCGGTGTCCGGGAGCGGCGGTTTAGGGGTTAATACATTTATAAGACTTGCGGCAGGGTCTAGGAGCGGCGGTTTAGGGGTTAATACATTTATAAGACTTGCGGCAGGGTCTAGGAGCGGCGGTTTAGGGGTTAATAACTTTATTGAGTTGCGGGGGGCTCCGGGGGCGCCGGTATAGGGATAGAACAGTGTAGTTTAGTGTGGGTGCTTAGTGACAGGCTAGCAATAAAGCTGGGAAAAAGCCGAAGGGCAGCGAGATCGGATGAGTGATAACTCTCACAGTACGCTGCTCATCGCCCCGCGAATTTTTGACAGCTTTTTTTGATAACTTAGGCGAACGCATTCAAGGTCCGCGGCGGCGAAGGTAGGCGAGCTTAGGCGGGCGTATTGGGCCAGCGAAGTCAGAAAAGTAGACGGCTTGATAACTACCCCCCAATGTCTGCTGTGTCTCCTCAGCAGCAGCAGATGTAGTCATACTGGAGTGGATTAATGGCTATTATATTTGGCCTGTTTTTGTTATTTTATTTTGTGCTATGTGAGGTTTAGTTTAGAGAAACATCTCAATGAAGACATTTGCATGAGATTTAAAACTTCTTTAATCTAGATGTATCAGATATTGCTTTTGCAATAGAGGTTGTTTTATTCTTAAAAGATGCCAAAATTTGATTTTTCATAATGTTCACTTATATATCCTCTGGCTCCTCATAATGTATATTTTAAGAAAATCTTCCTATAACTATCATAGCTAGGCTTATTCTTCTATGATAGCTTGTAGTTGAAGGTTCTTTAACATTTACTGATAATAGTTCCTTTTTACACTTCTGAGGGCTTAGGTACCCATGTGACTATGTAGAATTTACATATTCAGCTAGAATTAGGATGGTTTTAATATTGTACATGCAGTCTATATGCTTCCTTAAGCTTAGTGATGGGACTTGCACTATCTAATTATTAAAGGGACAATGAACCCAAATTTTTTCTTTTGTGATTCAGATAGAGCATGCAATTTTAAGCAACTTTCTAATTTACTCTTATTATCAATTTTCTTTGTTCTCTTGTTATCTTTATTTGAAAAAGAAGGCATCTAAGCTAATTTGATGGTTCAGTACCCTGGACAGTGCTTGTTTATTGGTGGGTGAATTTATCCACCAATCAGCAAGAACAACCCAGGTTGTTCACCAAAAATGGGCCGGCATCTAAACTTGCATTTGTGCATTTCAAATAAAGATACCAAGAGACTGAAGAAAATTTGATAATAGGAGTAAATTAGAAAGTTGCTTAAAATTGCATGCTCTATCTGAATCACAAAAGAAATACATTTGGTTCAGTGTTCCTATAAGTGGCAGCTAAACTAAGCCCATTTCATTCTGTATCCTTTAACTATATATAGGTTGTAATGCCCATTGGTTGTCCTAACTTTTAGTAAATGACTATAACCTGTCCTTATAGCAATTAGTTAAGAAATCTTTGCACTTTCAATGCTATCTCAAACACCTTACCTATTTCAGATAGCTACTCCGATTATGAGATGTTGCATAAATTTATATTTAACAGTATATCTTGTTATATTAGCAATTTCATTTTCTGAAACTATTTCACCTAAGCTAGAGCAGTTTGCATGTTAGAATTACAATATTCCTGTTATTGTGCTCCTGAGCTCCACTATTCCTGTGGTCAAAACAGTTTATGTTTGCGCTCATTTGTCAACATTTCACAGTAATTATGAGCAGGATGTGTTCGCTGATTTTGGTGTCATTGCAGTATCTTATTTACACCCTGTTAAATTTTATGCCAATGATATCTTTCTCATTTACCTAAATAATTGATGTAAACAACAGTCAGCATAATTCTCATGTTATCAACTATTAAGAGTACAATTCAAATTTTATTGAACAAACCTCCTAATGATAACAGTATTTTTTTAAAAAAATAAAAAACTTACAATGCACTGTTCCAAATTATTACGCACAGTAAGTTTCAAAAGACTTTATAGGTTGTAAAGAACTGAAAATTGTCATTTGTTGTGTTTGCAGCATATTTACTGAAATCAAAAGCTATTTCAATCAAACTTTGAACAACATTTTAACTTTTTAAACATTTTAACAGGTCACGTTACATTTTAACATAGGACCCCTTATTTGATAGCAGCTTCACAAGTCTTGCATCCATTGAACGTGTGAGTTTTTGGACAGTTACTGCTTGAATTTGTTTGAAAGATGTCAGAAAGGCCTCCCAGAGCTGCTGTTTGGATGTAAACTGCCTCCCACCCTCATAGATCTTTTGCTTGAGGATGCTCCAAAGGTTCTCAATAGGATTGAGGTTAGGGGAGGATGGAGGTCACACCATGACTTTCTCTCCTTTTATCCCCATAGCAGCTATTGATGCAGAGGTATTCTTTGCAGCGTGAGATGGTGCATTGCCATGCATGAAGATGATTTTATTACGGAAAGCATAGTTCTTCCTTCTGTACCAGGGAAGGAAGTGGTCAGTCAAGAACTCCACATACTTTGCAGAGGTCATCTTTACACCTTCAGGGACCCTAAAGGGGCCGACCAACTCTCTTCTCATGATTACGGCCCAAAACATGACTCCACCACCGCCTTGCTGACGTGGCAGACTTGTTGGAACAGGGTGGCCGGCCACCAACCATCCACTACTCCATCCATCTGGAACATCTAGGGTTGCACAGCACTCATCAGTGAACAGGACTGTTTGAAAATTAGTCTTCATGTATTTTTCTGCCCAATGCAGCCGTTTCTGCTTGTGAGCATTGGTTAGTGGTGGCCGAATGGAAGGTGTAGAGTCCTCCAGAGTCTTGCAACTGTGCACAGTTGCAAGACTCTGGAGGAGTCTACACCTTGATGTCCATGGGACTCCAGAGGCACCAGCAGCTTCAAATATCTGTTTGCTGCTATGTAATGGTATTTTAGCAGCTGATCTCTTGATCCGATGCATGGATCTGGCAGAAATCTTCCTCAATGTGCCTTTATCTGCACAAACCCGTCTGTGCTCTGAATAAGCCACAAATATCTTAATAGTGCGATGATCACGCTTAAGTTTTCGTGAAATATCTAATGTTTTCATACCTCGTCCAAGGCATTGAACTATTTCACTCTTTTCGGCAGCAGAGAGATCATTTTTCTTCCCCATATTGCTTGAAAATGGTGCTCTGCTTAATAATGTGGAACACCCTCCTTTAGTAGTTTTTCCTTTAATTGGGCTCACCTGGCAATCTAATTATCACAGGTGTCCGAGATTGTTTTCAGTGATCAAAAGAGCCCTGAGACATAATGCCATCCATGAGTTAAACTGAAAAAAAAAATTTTAATCTTTGTGACACTGAAATAGAATTTGCATAATAATTTGGAACAGGGTGTAGAGCTCTTTACTATAACCCTGGGGAAAGGAGCTATTTGATGACTTGTAGCAATCTACAGGAAAGTAGTTATATTGGCAAATACTTATCTGAAAGTCATACTCTTGTTAAAGGGACATTAAACACTTTGAGATGGTAATATACAATGATAAATCATATAAATAAATAAAAAGTCTGCAATATACTTTCATTATTTATTTTGTCCCATTTTCCTGTAATTCCATTCTGAAATTTTGATCTTTTCAGTTCCTGTTAGAAATAGAGGTGCAGAACTCTGTTATGTTCCACACAGCCATTGGCTGCACACTCTAGTGACCTATTTATAACTGTCTTTAATTGGCCACAGCAGAGAAGGTAACCTAAGTTACAACATGGCAGATCCCATTGTTATATAGATACTAAGGGGCCAATTTATCAAGCTCCGTATGAAGCTTGATGCCCCTGTTTTTGAGCGAGCCTTCAGTATCGCGGAAACAGAAGTTATGAAGCAGCGGTCTAAAGACCACTGCTCCATATCTTGTCCGCCTGCTCTGGGGCGGCGGACAGAAATCAACCCGGTCGAATACTTTTGTGTTGATTGACACCCCCTGCTAGCGGCCGATGGGTCGCGAATCTACAGGGGGCGGCATTGCACAAGCAGTTCACAAGAACTGCTTGTGCAATGATAAATGCAGACAGCGTATGCTGTCGGCATTAATCGATGTGCGGCGGACATGATACGCTACATCGTATCATGTACGTCCGCTCTATGATAAATTGGCCCCCCAAACTTTACACTTATTTTGTCAATATTTAAACAGCTAATGAAACTTTAAAAAATATATCTACATTTTATTCTTAGACTAATCTTTTCTTTGAATGCATCATTCTAGCTAGCATTTATTTTGTGTTTAATGTCCTGTTAAGCTTTACTTAGAATCCAATGCTAGCTCCATGTATGAATATTCTATTTGTTTCAATAATACTTTTTATGTCTAAATATCAATATAATTAAGATACCCCACTGCCATTCCTTCTTATGAAGGCCCACAAGTTGCTTTCTATGTATGTAATGCTCCTATCATCCATTATTTTGTCTGGGTGAGAGGTCCGAAAGTGACGTCCTTTTCCTTAGGAGGTGAGAAAAACAAGGGCTGTCCTTCCATATTTGTTCTCGCATTGCAGGTACACTTTGGACAATTAAATTTGGGACTTTATGGTTACTTGGGAGTTTGTCACATTTTCTAATAATTGTGTAATTTTATCCTTAATGTTTTACATTTTTTGTTTGATTTGATGCAGGGATACAATTTATTGAATTAGATTTTGTTATGCTGCTTTGATAGGGTTTATCCTGTGCACACAGGATTTTGGATTTTTGCTTCTTTTGAGGTGGTGCTTTAACATATATATTTTTTGTGGACTTGTAATTAGGGATGGGCAAATGTGTTAATATTCAAATTCGAATGTTAGAACGAATGTTATTGTAGAAATTCGATTTACATAATAGAATGTTGATAAGAACGAATATTCTTAAAAATTCTATTATCGAATGTTATTTACAGTTTTCGAAATTCGAATTTGAATGTCACATTCGAATTCGAATATTACATTTAAAAAACACAGTATTAGACTAGAAATACTATTTCAAATTCGAATGTGACATTCGAATTCGAATGTGACATTCGAATTTGAATATTACATTTAAAAAACACAGTATTAGACTAGAAATACTATTTCGAATTCGAATGTGAAATTCGAATTTGAATGTGACATTTGAATTTGAATATGAAATTCGAATTCGAATGTCACATTCGAAATCGAATATTACATTTAAAAAACACAGTATTAGACTAGAAATACTATTTCGAATTCGAATGTGACATTCAAATTCGAATATTACATTTAAAAAACACAGTATTAGACTATAATTACTATTTCGATGCCCCTGTTTTTGAGCGAGCCTTCAGTATCGCGGAAACAGAAGTTATGAAGCAGCGGTCTAAAGACCACTGCTCCATATCTTGTCCGCCTGCTCTGGGGCGGCGGACAGAAATCAACCCGGTCGAATACTTTTGTGTTGATTGACACCCCCTGCTAGCGGCCGATGGGTCGCGAATCTGCAGGGGGCGGCATTGCACAAGCAGTTCACAGGAACTGCTTGTGCAATGATAAATGCAGACAGCGTATGCTGTCGGCATTAATCGATGTGCGGCGGACATGATACGCTACATCGTATCATGTACGTCCGCTCTATGATAAATTGGCCCCCCAAACTTTACACTTATTTTGTCAATATTTAAACAGCTAATGAAACTTTAAAAAATATATCTACATTTTATTCTTAGACTAATCTTTTCTTTGAATGCATCATTCTAGCTAGCATTTATTTTGTGTTTAATGTCCTGTTAAGCTTTACTTAGAATCCAATGCTAGCTCCATGTATGAATATTCTATTTGTTTCAATAATACTTTTTATGTCTAAATATCAATATAATTAAGATACCCCACTGCCATTCCTTCTTATGAAGGCCCACAAGTTGCTTTCTATGTATGTAATGCTCCTATCATCCATTATTTTGTCTGGGTGAGAGGTCCGAAAGTGACGTCCTTTTCCTTAGGAGGTGAGAAAAACAAGGGCTGTCCTTCCATATTTGTTCTCGCATTGCAGGTACACTTTGGACAATTAAATTTGGGACTTTATGGTTACTTGGGAGTTTGTCACATTTTCTAATAATTGTGTAATTTTATCCTTAATGTTTTACATTTTTTGTTTGATTTGATGCAGGGATACAATTTATTGAATTAGATTTTGTTATGCTGCTTTGATAGGGTTTATCCTGTGCACACAGGATTTTGGATTTTTGCTTCTTTTGAGGTGGTGCTTTAACATATATATTTTTTGTGGACTTGTAATTAGGGATGGGCAAATGTGTTAATATTCAAATTCGAATGTTAGAACGAATGTTATTGTAGAAATTCGATTTACATAATAGAATGTTGATAAGAACGAATATTCTTAAAAATTCTATTATCGAATGTTATTTACAGTTTTCGAAATTCGAATTTGAATGTCACATTCGAATTCGAATATTACATTTAAAAAACACAGTATTAGACTAGAAATACTATTTCAAATTCGAATGTGACATTCGAATTCGAATGTGACATTCGAATTTGAATATTACATTTAAAAAACACAGTATTAGACTAGAAATACTATTTCGAATTCGAATGTGAAATTCGAATTTGAATGTGACATTTGAATATGAAATTCGAATTCGAATGTCACATTCGAAATCGAATATTACATTTAAAAAACACAGTATTAGACTAGAAATACTATTTCGAATTCGAATGTGACATTCAAATTCGAATATTACATTTAAAAAACACAGTATTAGACTATAATTACTATTTCGAATTCGAATGTGACATTTGAATTCAAATATTACATTTAAAAAACACAGTATTAGACTAGAAATACTATTTCAAATTCGAATGTGAAATTCGAATTTGAATGTGACATTCGAATTTGAATGTGAAATTCGAATTTGAATGTCACATTCGAATTCGAATATTACATTTAAAAAACACAATATTAGACTAGAAATACTATTTTGAATTCGAATGTGACATTCGAATTCGAATGTCACATTTGAATCTGAATATTACATTTAAAAAACACAGTATTAGACTAGAAATACTATTTCGATTTTCGAATGTGACATTCAAATTCGAATGTAGCATTCAAATTCGAATATTACATTTCTTAAACACAGTTGTAGACTACAAATACTATTTTGAATTAGAATATTACATTTTGAAAATTGAATGAATACATAGCTAATTATTCTATTATTCGAACAAATATTTTCGAATTTTATAGAAAAATGAAAAGACGAAAAATCAAAAATAGAATGTTAGAATTTTATATAAACATTCGAAATTCGATTCGAATGAATGTATCAAAATTAATTTTAAATTTCGAATTTTTGGAAACATTCGCCCATCCCTACTTGTAATACAAAAACACATGCATAATTACCCAATGACAAATTACTGATGCCTGTTTTCTGCTTAGTGGTGCTGAAGGCCACATCCCTTTAGTCAGACAATTTGAAAGGCCCTAATGTTTAGATTAATGCTTTCATTTTTATAAAAAACATAATATAAGATGTAATCAATGGAAAATTTGTTTTTATAATCCTTATATACAGTATACAGAAAAATAAACAACAACCGAGCAGAAACTTATTAGAAAGAACAAATTCACCAATACAATTAGCATCACAGCATTCCAGAAAATGTTTAAAGGGATAGGTTTCCATTTATTAAGCAGCGGATGTTGCTTCGGAGCCCTATCATTTCAGACATAGCAGTGTATTTAAATATAATTTGTGCAATAAAAATTGAACTTTTTTAATACCGGCTAATTTTAGCTTATTATTGGCTAAAATTTTAGCTGGTTGGTTAGTAAAATCAGCCTTGGGTGGTGGACCTGCTAAAAAGGTCCAGAGGAGATTGGAGAACACTGGATAGGATATTGATTGAATGTGATCTGTAAATCTGCAGGAAATAAGGTTGTTAACTTCAATGTAGTAAAGTAACAAACGTACATATATGTTTGAAGATCTACTTTGCAAATATGATGCATTTCTTAAAAAGAGATCTAAACTGTAAAAAAAACAAAAAACATTGAAATGTATTGAATAAAAACAGACTACATTCCACTTTTAAATTTGTAGAGTTGACCAAAATGATCTTAATAAGGAGAGATCAAGAGGGCTTCTACAATGATCAAATCATCTTCAAATCTATTTTGTCTAGGTATCATGTGTACTGTAACTTACAGTGAACAGGATCTCTTAGCTATCAAAGAATTAATAAAAAAAGGTTTTGCCTCTCTAGTCTGCAGAGATATTTGGGAGGGATCAGGTAGGGATAAGGAAGTGGGAGGTGCCAGGTGGGAGGGTAAACTATACACTACAGCTAAAATTAATATTTTAATTAAAGGGGCATTAAAGGGACATAATACTCATATGCTAAATCACTTGCAACTGATGCAGCATAACTGTAAAAAGCTGACAAGAAAATATCACCTGAGCATCTCTATGTAAAAAAGGAAGATATTTTACCTCACAATTTCCTCAGCTCAGCAGAGTAAGTTCTGTGTAAAAAGTTATACTCAACTGCTGCTCAGCTGCAGGTAAAAAAAAAATGAAGAAATGAACAGCAGCCAATCAGCATCAGCAGTGCTGAGGTCATGAACTCTTTTACTGTGATCTTATGAGATTTTACTTTACTCTCATGAGATTTCATTGTAAACTTCCTTACACTGAATAGGGAAATAAGATGAGTGTGCACGTAAGCTTGCTCCTACCACTGTCCCGGGACAGACGTACTGATTTGTTGCTTAGAAGTCCTTTACAATGGGATGTGGCTACTGAGGAACTTTTGAGGTAAAATATCTTTCTTTTTTACATAGAGATGTTCAGATGATATTTTCTAGTCAGCTTTTTTCAAGTGTTTAAACATTTGGGTATTATGGCCTTTTAAAGACAAAATTACATTTTGATGATTCAGTAGCCAACTTACCAGTTTACATCTATTATCTCTTGGTAGTCTTTGTTAAAAAGCATACCTAGGTAGGCTCAGGAGCAGCAATGAACTACTGGAAGCTAGCTGCTGATTGGTGGCTGCACATATAATATACCTCTTGTCATTGGCTTACCCCATGTTTCCATCAAGCTATCAGTAGATGATTGCTGCTCCTTCAAAAAAAGATACCAAGAAAATGAAGCAAAACATTTGATTAAATAAATAAATTGGACATTTGTTAAAAATAGTATGCCCTATCCTATCAGAATCATGAGAGAAACATTTTTAGTTTCATGTCCTTTTAACAAACCTAAACATATCAATAATATATACTATGCTGTGAATTACTTCAGGAAAAAAATCTCACATGGCTGGCACACAACTTTCTGGAAATCTTTTTCTTTCTGAAAATGTAATTTATTGCTGCTTCCTTCTGGGACATTTGCTCTAGACAAGCAATTAAATGTAACCCTCCTTCCTGTCTTCCTATCCTTACATTTCCAGGATGTGTGTCAATTGTCTTTATGCATTACATTACATGCAAAGACTGTAAACGCTGAGGAGAATATACAGAATATGAAGTATATCTATCTACATGTGTGTATACATAATAAGAAAATAAATAATAACTTAATAAATAACTGTGAGTTCTGGGCAGGATTAAGGAGCTCATTTTTTAAAAACTTTATTTAAAAGCACAGTGTACAGTACCATTAAAGATAGCTGCTTGGGAGGGATCAGGTAGGGATAAGGACGTGGGAGGTGCCAGGTGGGAGGGTAAACTATACACTACAGCTAAAATTAACCTTACAAGCTACCTGATTAACCTCTTCACTCCTGGGAATATTAAAAGTGTGGTATGCAACTGCAAGTTGCATCATTCTAACTACCAAACAACAATGGTAAAGCGATATGTCGTATGTATGTCTTAAATTTCTGAACAAATGGGATCCCAGAGAAGCTCTTACAATCATTTGTGTCATGATTGCCCAAGCAGTATGTAAATAATTTCAGCGAGAAACTCAAAGTTTGTTAAAAGTTAAAAATTATTTTTTCTCTGAAATTCCCGGTAGTGAAAAGGTTAAAGGGACAACAAATTAAAAAATAAACTTTGATGATTTAGATGGATTGTGCAATTTTAAACAACTTTCCAATTTACTTCTATAATCAAATTTGTTTCATTCTACTTGTATCATTTTTAAGAATAAATCTATATAGGTTCATAAGAGCTCAGGAGCATGCATGTGTCTTTGGTACTATGGCAACAGTGTTTGGCAACAGTGTTTGCAGCAGTGTTAAAAATTGTTAGTACTTTGGCTGGTATTGTCAATGTATTTTTCCAGTGATCACATTCATAAAATGCCTTTTTCATTAAAAACCCTGAAGCTCAAAATCTACATCCCAAAAATGTAAAATAGTTATCTGTTTAAATAATCTTGTGATTTTCTAATAGAAAAACGAAATGTGCACAATCGATAAAAAACAAGATAAAACAATGATTTTAAGGCTTTTGTGATTACATCACATGGTAAAGGGTATATACATGAACTGATACCTTTCAATAGAGTGTATATACATGACATGTACGCAGTAAACCTATAATACTCTAAAGCCATAGAGATACGGGTGCCGAGTCAGAAACATTGGATTGACAAGGGTCAGATAAGTCGCCTTCTTTTTTTGTAATCTTCCATGTTTGAAGATTTTTGTAGAGCTCCATCCTTTACCGGAGGATTTGAGGATATAGCCAGAAATTTTGATTATGAGAAAGAAACATCCAGCTCAACATTTACATTAGAAAAGTCTATTTTAAATAGGTATTTTGAGAAATAGTTTGTTGAATACTAGTTGTCATATTTACCCTTGTTTTGAGGTTTATTAATGTGTCATTGTTTGGATATAAATAAAACAAGAACAACATTGTAAAGATCAGTTATGTACATGTATTGTGCAGTTCACATGATGTGATCAGACAGACCCCAGGCAACACAGTTGGGGATGTATTTAATCGTCAGGAGGGAAGTAAAACTGTGCATGCAGGGTCAGAAGCTGTGGACTGACAAGAGTCTTAATTGTATCTCTTAAAATGATTGCGTTCTTCAGATTCATACATTGCATTGATCCAATTATGGCAGCTTTAACTGCAGGATCTCTACAATTGGAGAACAGTATGGGTTTGCATTGCCTCCTAATACAAGGATCTGTCTGTTGTTGTCTCTGACTCTCACATTCGGTCACTAAATCCTTTTAAGACTCCACAATTGTCTGCTTTCTCTTGAGCTGATTTATATGGCTAATGGCAGAGGTGTTCCTTGTTTGCTGGTGAGCCAAAGGCTTTGATCTTTCCTTTAAATCATTCAGCTTGTCCTCAGTTTACTTTTACTTTTCCTGGTCTCCAGCTTTTTCTGCCACAGCCTTCTCCTTCACAAGTTGAGTTTCCTTCATGGCACAAACCTCCCTTTTTCTTACTCTTTATTTTTGATGCTGTAGTCAACAAATTTATAGTTTATTGCCTTTTAATACATACTTCTTTCTCATTAATATCATGTACATTTGGGAGTTGCATGCTAACAGAGAGTATTGACTCCTTCCATTTCCTCTGAATTCACTCTCTGTAAACTTCTGATTTGACACAAACTCCATACTGAAAACATTCTGGTTACTGCTATCCCGTAACAGCAGACCTTGGTTTGTCTTTGTGATTCCAAATTGGATTTCTGCTACCCTATACAGGTTAGCTGTTATGATAACCGATGCTGATTTGCACAAAGCAGCCTGAGATGGTTTTGGTAAAGAATTGCATATGACACCAGCATTCCAGCTTGTGATGTGATAATCGAATTTTGTTCAGTTCTTCAGCTAAAGAGACAAAAAGAGATGTTGGTGAAATTACTTCTTTTTTTTTACCTTTCTAGAATAGGAAGAGATGTTGTTGCCTGAATCAAAGTCCTCAACTTCCACTAAAGCACAGCTTTCGGGGAAAGCTGTCCTTGAAAACACTGCCAGAATAGTCTGCAGTGTTCATGTTTATTCATCGCTCAATTCTTCTGTGTACCCTTTTCAGCTGAATCAATTCTCTTTCTCTTTGTAAGAGACAGAAACTCTTTGCCCAAGTTATCTTCGGAATTGACTTACTCCATTTTTTTAAAACTCATAGATTTTCTTCCCTACTATTTCATCATCATGGCTCCAATCATCAAGTAATACTTCCTTTACTTCTGGAGTCACAAGTGTGACAAAAAATACTGTGCTTGTGCATCATACAACATTATCCAGCAAATCATAAACCCCAAATGCTAACAGCATTGTCATTCTAAATAATTATATAACAGTTCAATATGGCAGATTTTTTTAAAGGGACAGTCTACTTCTTCTTTATTACTTATTGTTACATACCAGACAAGCATATTGCAACGTGTTCTACATCTATAAGCTTGTAAGAAGTACATGAAACTTTTAACTAATTATTGTTTGTTAGTAGCTGACAAATTGTGATTGACCCCTAGGTCAGATCAACTCCCTTAAAAAATATTGCATGAAAGATACCCACACATATGTTGTGACATAAAACAGGTTATACTTAGCAAAACTATACACTAAGTAAAAATAGAAATAACAACAATAACAGAGTATATATATGAAATATGATACAACCTGTCTATGTGTCTTTTGTTTTTAAATAAATTGTATTTACTTGCCTTGGAGTCTTCGGAACCTTGTTAAAAGGCTGTGGGGCTTAATACCAGCGTACCTTTTACATAAGAGCTTAGATATAGCTCTCCAAAGTGTGAATACTGCTCCTTCTAGGTAGTGAACACCGGTCCTTGCAGACTTCACTTTTGTTATTTTCTCTCCCTTTTTATGTGTCTCATCGTGGAATACTACAATCAAGCACTTTTGGGACTCTCACACAGCCTTATTTCCTTTTAGTTTGGATTTATCACATATCCTTGTTTTATATAATGTTATTTTTGTTACCCACACATATGCTACCTATTTTCTCACCAGTCCAAGCACTTGTAGGGAAAAAATAAATAAATTATATATAATATAATATAAAACAAAATAAAATAGTTGTAACAAAATTCATCCTATATAGAATTTCACAAAATATTATCTATTGTTTTCAAACACCAGACCTCCCATTTATTTAGATTTTTTTTTATCTTTCTTTTTAATGAAGTTTCCAACAATATAATGGAAGGAAATACAATTTCACTGTTTCCAAAGGCATAAGTGATCATAACAGCTTTTACAAAAACTACAATGGTAAAAATAGTAAAGGTCAGACACGAAATTTCCTGCTCAACTATACAAAGTAATAAAGATAAGTAACTAAGATATTGGAAGTTGTTATATAAGTATAAGGGAAACCATGTTTCCATTAGCTCTTGGTAGAAGAGGGAAGGAACAGATATAATATATAAACTGTTATTCTGATGCCTACATTCAATCTTTTCTTAAAGGGACATTGTAGTATATATTTTTCTCCAATGATCAGTTTACAAGCTGTATTGTATCAAACTGTTTATAAATAACAATTTTTACCATTATTTTGTCATTTAAAATAGCGGTTTTACCTTTTGGAACCACCACCTATACTGAAATATTATTTTCTTTAGAAAAGATATGTAAACAAGAGGCAGAAAGCAACAATCAAGTTTTCAGTGGAAGAGATAGTTAAAACAATTTCCCTTTTCAGAAGGTTTTAATGTATAGAGAGATCTATAAGATTAGGAGGTCTGATATTTCTTCCGGCTCAACCCATCTTTACAGTCATGTTCTTGAGAACAATGGATTGAGGTAGACTTCAATCAGCAAAACAGCCATTTGATATACAAAAATAAATGTCCCAAATTATTTTTTAACTGACTTAACTTGTTACCGGAATAACCTTCTTCCAACGCTATTATTTACGTTGCCAGCTAATACCTAGTAGGTAAACAAGAAATATAGATTTTGACTGCAGATAAGAACCCTAGACACTTTCTGTTAAGTCCTCCCACAAATTATTCCTGAACCTACTGCCCTTCAGATTGAGATCATGGCACTTCGTTCTGGAATTGCTCTTTAAGTGTTGGGTGGACATGACATCTGCCGGACATCGATAAATTCCGACAGCATATACGCTGTCGGCATTTATCATTGCACAAGCATTTAATGTGAACTGCTTGTGCAATGCCACCCCCTGCACATTCGCGGCCAATCGGCCGCTAGCAGGGGGTGTCAATCATCCCGATCGTATCTGATTGGGATGATTACTATCCGCCGCCTCAGAGGTGGCGGATGAGTTAGGGAGCAGCAGTCTTATGACCGCTGCTTCTTAACTTTTGTTTCCGGCGAGCCTGAAGGCTCGTGCAGAAACAGCAGCATTTGTAGCTTTTTAAATCGGCCCCCATAGATCTACTTGAAAGTTTTTCATATCACCCCCTCTCTCATCTAAGATGTATATATTTAGGTCATTGATCTCTTCCTGGTATATTTTATTTTTTTAGACCATGTACCATTTTAGCAACTCTCCTTTGAACAAATGTTTTTTATATTTTGTAGATATCAAAGGCCTAGTGGACAAGTTCGCTGTTTTGAACCTTGTCTGCCCAGCCTCACAGCGAACAGGCAACAGTTTGCTGCCCACAGTTAACATTTCCCAATTTGCTGATTTGTGCAATGCTGCCACCTGCTTGTGTGCGGTCAATCACACACAAGAGGGGGCTGTCAATCATCTCAAGCCGATCGGATCAAGATGATTGCTATCTGCCACCTAAAGTGTCTCCGATAGGTAAAGTAGCAGCAGTCTTATTTCCACTGTTACTTAAAGTGCCATAAAACATTTTGAGTTATGTGCATATTCTAAAATGGTCAACTGAGATAAAACAGTGTGTTAAAAAAAAGTGTAAAAAAAAAGCTTATAGGTATTTTAATAAAATTTCCCAAAATCTGCAAAATTACTTACACTTTAATGTTCTCAAGTGAAGCTTGCTCCACTCCTTATCAGTGTCTTACTCCAAACCCTGAGATATCATGTAACAAAGTGTGCATATGATGATAGTTACCTTTGCAAGTAAGGGGGATTAAAGAGGCTAGCTTGTTTCCATTGGGATAATGCCACATGCATTGTGAAAGCTTCTGCATTATACTGTGCAGTGCCTTAGTTAGGTGTCATGTGACTGTGTCCCCTACCGTTCACATGCATGAGTGCATTCTGCCATAGCTATGGTCTGTATAGCACCTTCCATATATGGAAATGTCCAGAGGGGAGCTTGCTGCAAACAAAACTATGCCTTAATTAAAGGGGTTAATGAGGGTTAAAAAATAAACCATTTTGAAGGTAAGCTTAGGCTGCATTATATAATTAGAAACTTATGTTAGTTCCCTTTAACTAGCATTTCATTTTTACTCTGAAGCCTGAAACACTGGGGCTTCAAAGGATCTAACAGTGCTTTTTAAATAGAGCCCATAGATTCCAGAACTGCACACAATACTCAACATGAGGCCTATTAATGCTGCAAATGCCTTTACCTATACATCCGGACATTCTGCTGGCCTTACTTGCTGCAATACTACATTGATTAACTATTATTTAATACACCAAGATTGTGGGAAAATAACTCACATTTCTGCATAGGCTGCTGTTTATCTAAATATGTCTATCTATATCTATCTATCTATTTATCTATCATCTATCTATATATATATATATATCAGTCTGTCTGTCTGTCTTATCTATCTATTAATCTATATATCTATATACTGTATAATATATATATATATATATATATATATATATATATATATATATATATATATATATATATATATATATATAGGGATGTGCACTCATAGGAGTCAGGGGAGGCAGTGCCTAACCTGCCATATGGGGCCAAAGCTTAATTAAATTTTAATTTAAAAAAAAAAAACATCCAAAAAATTATTTTTTTCCCACCATTCCCCCCCCATGTAATGCTATGGAGAGGCAGGTCCAGGAATGCTTCTCTCCATTGCAATACATGGGTCAAAGGAAAAGCTGTGCTGCAGCACCACCTGTGTTCTTTCAATATATTAGCAGCAATAATTGGGACCAATAAGAGGCACCCCTCTTAATGCCTCCTAGCAAGGGAGCCAATCAGAGATGGCCATGTTCTCCTGGTGATTGAAAGCACAAGGAGAACATGACCGGCGTTGACTGGCTTCCTGAGCATGCGCAAGGGAGCAGCATTGACAGCGCGGCACTGGCGGGTCATCCGGACCAGAGTTGCCTTCACCTGCTGTGATCTGACAGGACACTTCGATCAGCTGCTGTCTGGCCCCTGCTGCCCTACCGGTAAGTACTCGATACAAGACAGATACAATACACACACAGCTGCAGAAACACATACTACTAACATGCAAGTCACACACTGACACATACACCCCCACATGTGTGTCATACACTAACACATACACGGTCTATACACACTAACACCCCTGTGCTACAAACTCTCAGCCCCTAACTGTCCTGGCCGGTTGCCCAGGAGGAGGAGTCTCAGCTCCAGAGCCTCTCAGTCCCAGCGAGGCGCAGAAAGGAGATACAGTCTTGCCCTGGATGTAACGCAATGCAACTAGCGGCCTTCCCCAGACCCAACACACCGCTTTCCACTGCCCTTCCCCCGGATCCCTGCAGCCTATATGCAGTACTGAGAATGCAACAACCCCGGTGTCCGGCCTCCTGGCCCCTGTGGCATTGCTCCCCTGTGCACCCCAATAGGCCTTTATTTTTTGTTTTATCAATTCAAGGAAGAGTGCAGAGCAGAATTCTAAATTTTGGGCCCTTTATCTTATCACAACCTTCCTTTGTAGCTAGAGAGGTATTTGGTATACTTGTATAATTTAAATTCCCTCACTTTAAGTAATTTGTGTTGTGCAACATAGCACCCCAAACTTTCTACAAATACTGATCTTTTAGTACAGATTCATTTAGACTGATGAATTTATGCCTTTTTGATTTTTAAATTTGAAGCAGGACTAAAAATACCACTTTGCTTCACTAGATTGTACTACATGAGACCAGCACAGCATACTGATCTTGTTGCACACAGACTGCTCTCTGTTTCTCACAACACAGGATAGATGCAATATCTTGCACATAAATCACACAATACATATTACTTACACCACACTGTGACAACAGAAAGCATTTAACATTATACTAATCAAACACAAAACTACAGGCGCAGCACTTTGCTCTAGAGAGTAAAGGATCGCCATAACAAGTTGCTCATTAAAGCACAGGGCGCAAACACCACTTCCTCGCCGCTTCTGTGATCATAGCACATATCCGATATGCCTGATCCTTGACATTAGATACATACTATGTTTTGCTTATAAACTCACTGGACACACAGCACTTTGCTAATAGAGACATATGATACAGTATTTATTCCACTTCACAGTGTGGAATAAGTATTTTATTCTGTTTGTATGCACAGAGAACAAAGCATTTTGCTTCTAGACAACCACACTAAATTGATTGTTGGAGCACACTGCACCTGAAAGCACATACTTTATTCACCTCATAAACACACTATGCCACTGAAACACAAAGTAATCTGTCTTGGCAGTACTTGGCACATATAGCACTCTGCTCATGAGAACGACACAAATATTACCCATAAGCAAACAGATCCAGTAGCACGACATGACATGACAGTCAGAGGCCATTTCTGTATTCTGGAGATAGTTCAATGCTATTTTAACTTATTGGCTTCATATTGTCGGGCATATCACAGCAAGTGCCTCACGCATATCACAGCAAGTGCCTCACCAGCCTCTGACATCACCGCAGGTCACTGAATATATATACTGTATATATATATATATATATATATATATATATATATGGATAGCTGAAAATTATATAATATTAGAAAAAATGACATTGCCTCACCTGGCTACTTCAAAATGCCACCTGGCTGGCAAAACCTTCTGTCTCTCTAATCTATCTACCTATATACTGTATTAATACATATATAATATATAGATAGATAGATAGATAGATAGATAGATAGATATAAATGTTTTAATTAAAACTAATTCAGTATTATTTATTGTATTTTATATTGATTCCATTATTAAACTTTATTTGTATTAGAATCCCCCCCCATATTGTAAAGTTAAATTTGGTTAAAGGATTGTTCAATGTAAATATGTTATCAATAAATCAGTCCATCATCATTATGGCTACATTCACAAGTATAACATTTTAAAAAATCTATGCACAACATGGAAATATTTGCAGAATGTAAAAAAAGCTTATTTTTGTAGCATCAACCTTAGTCATTTTACATCATTTGACTATATATAATAAATTAACACTTTTCATGTAACCTTAGGGAAAATCCTATAAGGTTCCATCAGCTATCAAATTTTTAATTATTAAACCTAGATACAGCAAAATCATGTGTCAACACTTGCCTCTTCTAATGGTTTTCACATTTCCTTTTTTCTATATACAGACATCATATACTTAGGGTGCCACTTCCCAAGAAACAGATACAAATATATGTTAAAAAATGTTATTATTTCATGCTCACTGGGAAATACTCTGGTTACAGCTTGCTGGATAATTTATGTTTAATTACAATGTAATTTAATGTGAGTTATTTCCTGAGACATTTTCCCTAGACTAACAATTACATTTATCCTCCTTTCCTGTTTTCCTGCCCTTTAATTTCTGGGAAGTGTGTCTCTTGTCTTTATGAGTTATGTACAAGCAAATAAAAGAAAAGGTGAAGTAGATTCTGCAGAAGTTTGTGTAAGTGTATGGACCTGCAAATACATAATAGAAAATAAATAATAGCACAATTAATTACTGAGAGCTTCTCTGACAAAGGGTCAAAATTTACACTTAGGGCCGAATAATCAAGCTGCGGGCGGACATGATTATCCTCCTGACATGGCTAAATGTAATAGTGAAATGCTTGTGCAATGCCGCCCCCTGCACATTTGCGGGTGTCAATTATCCCGATCGTATCTAATCGGGATGATTGATGTTCGCCACCGACCACTGCTTCTTAACTTAAATTTCCGGCGAGCTGGAAACTTCGGGGGTAGATGTCAGCATCCACTGCTTGATAAATGTACCCCTTAAACTTAAAGGGACAGTCTACACCAGAATTGTTATTGTTTAAAAATTTAGATATTCCCTTTATTACCCATTCCCAAGTTTAGCATTACCAACATTGTTATATTAATATACTTTTTATCTCTGAGATTACCTTGCATTTTAACCAATCAGTGAGCACAATTTAATCTATATGACACACATGAACTAGTTCTGTCTAGCTGTGAAAAACTGTCCAAATGCACTGAGATAAGAGGCGGCCTTCATGTGCTTACAAATTAGTATATGAGCATAGCTAGTTTAGCTTTCAATAAAGAATACCAAGAGAACAAAGAAAATTGATGATAAAAGTAAATTGGAAAGTTGTTTAAAATTGCATACCCTATTGCACTGGTTTTGAAACCTGTTCTCAGGCTTCCCCAACAGGCCAGGTTTTCTGAATAACCTTGGATGAGAGCAGGTAAACTAACCATGTTTACTAATCAGCTGATCATTTCACCTGTGCTCCAGTTCAGATATCTTCAAAATGTCGCCTGTTAGGGAGATCTGAGGACAGGTTTCAAAACCAGTGCCCTATTGGAATCATGAAAGTTTAATTCTGACTATACTGTCCCTTTAAGCAACTTGAAGGTACTGCATTATTTTAAGAAATCTTTTGTAACCAAGCCTAAATTATGAGGCTAGTGGTAGTATTTTTATTGAATAATTATACTGAAATCTAAATAAGAACTAGTTTAAACTACTTGCTTAATTCAATTCGGGGGGGGGGGATCTTCCTTAAAGTACACCATGATGCGTGCAAGCGATATTAGTGCTCCACTTTATAATACCAGCGCACGCTAATGTGCACTGGTATTACAAGTAACACATAAATATATATGTCTATAAGCATAATTGCTAAATCGAGCTCGCAGTAGCAATAAGCAGACACTTGTAATGGCTGGTTAATAATTGCATGCCCGAACAATAAAGCTGAAAAAAATCACCTTTAACAATGAGTAATTACTAAAAATATATAAAAATAAAACAAAAGTAATATATACAACAAAGTGCACTTATCTATAATGTAAACCAAAGGATATAGTCCTTGGAAATATGTTCCTTTAAAAAGGTCTTGAGAAGTGTCCCTTTAAGGTCTTCAATTATCCACACTATTTTTATATGTACATGTATATGATTATATAGAATGTGTACATAAATGTTTGTGTGCTCTGTAGTGTGTGTTTGTGTGTACATGTGTATGTGTATGCTCTGGAGAGTGTGTGTTTGTGTGTACATGTAGTGATGTCGCGAACCTAAAAATTACGGTTCGCGAACGGCGGATTCGAACTTCCGGTATTGTTCGCGAACCCGCGAACCGCGCGAACCGCCATTGACTTCAATCGGCAGTCGAACTTTAAAACCTACAAGGACTCTTTCTGGCCACAATAGTGATGGAAAAGTTGTTTCAAGGGTACTAACACCTGGACTGTGGCATGCTGGAGGGGGATCCATGGCAAAACTCCCATGGAAAATTACATAGTTTATGCAGAGTCTACTTTTAACCCATAAAGGGCCTAAATCAACTAACATTCCCAAATTGTTTGCAATAACGTGCTTTAAAACATCAGTTATGATGTCGTATCTATCAGGTAGTGTAAGGGTTACGGCCGCATCACAGTGACAGAGCAAACTCCAAGTGTTACGCACCGCAATCAACCGCAAACAGTCCACTTGCACAACCACGAGATAGATAGATTTGATAGATAGATACATAGATTACATAGCTCAATCGATGCAATATACATATGATCGATATACTGTACATAGCTCAATAGATACAATATACATTCGATAGATACGAATTACATCGATCAATAGATGCAATATACATTTGATAGATACAAATGTTATCGAATCAAAGATGCAATATACATTTTATAGATACGTATGACATCACCCAAAATATGTAATATACATTTTATAGATACGAATTACATCGATCAATAGATGCAATCTACATTTGATCGATACGTTTGATAGTTCGATCAATTTGATATATAAATAAATCGATTTGAAATATATATAATTTCCCTGACAGAGTATAACAATAAGACATGTGGTCTGTGACCCGTGGTGTGTTAAGTAGTAATATTCTTAACATTTTACTACAACCTGTTACTCCCCCTATCAGATGAGGTCTATATGGCCTTCATTTTTGGAACCAGGAGATGGAAGAAGATGATTGTTCTGTCTTCCTACTTCAAATTTGTCAGAAACACAAGTGGCTGTCTCAAAACATCCTGGACAGAAGATAGATCGATAGATAGGATAGATATACATAGATTGATAGTTAGATAGAATCGATAGAAGAGAAATAGATAGATTTGTTAGATATATAATTACCCTGATAAAGTCTAATAATTAAACATGCGGTCTTGGACCCAACTAGGTTGTGTTAAGTAGTACTATTCTTCGCACTTTCAGCCCTGTAACTCCCCCTATTGGTGGAGGTCTATATGGCGGTTATGATTACCCTGACAAAGTATAACAACAAGACACGCGGTCTGGGACCCATGGTAATTTTGTTGTGTTAAGTAAAACTTTTTTATCACTTGAATCCCTCTTACCCCCCCCCTTTTGTTGGAGCTCTATATGGCCTGCATGATTAGCCTGACAAAGTATAATAAGAAAACATCTGGTCTTGGACTCATGGTAATTAGGTTGTGTTTAAGTAGTACTATTCATATAACTGTAATCCCTGTTACTCCCCCTATCAAGGGAGGTCTATATGGCCTGCATGATTACCCTGACAAAGTATAACATCAAGACACACGGTGTTGGACCCATGATAACTAGCTTGTGTTAATTAGTACTTTTCTTAGCACTTTAATCCCTGTTACCCCCCCTATCGGGGGTGGTCTATATGGCCTGCCTGATTACCCTGAAAAAATATAATAATAAGACATGCGGCCTGGTACCCATTTTAACTAGGTTGTGTTTTAAGTACTACCATTCTTAGCACTTTAATCTCTGTAACTCCCCCTATTTGGTGAGGTCTATACGGCCTGGATGATTACCCATACAAAATATAATAATAAGACATCTGCTCTTGGTCTGCGACCCATGGTAACTATGTTGTGTTAATTAGTAATGTCCTTAGCATTTTAATAGCTGTTACTCATACTCACCCTATCGGTGGAGGTCTATATGGCCTGCATGATTACCCTTACAAAATATAATAACCAAACATATGCTCTGGGACCCATGGTAAGTAGGTTGTGTTAAGTAGTACTGTTCTTTGCAGTTTAATACCTGTTACAACACCAAATGGTGGCAGGTCTATCTGGCCTTCATGAAAAGTGCAATTCAATGGCACGAGCAAACAGAGTATTCAGAAAAACAATTACCAAATATTTTAATTTTTAATTTTTAAGAATACTGTGACAACAAATATGATTGGTGTAAATATTTTGAAAGTCGGCCTGGCACACAGGCTGGCAGGCAGGAGAAAAGTGCAATTCAGTGACACAAGCAATAGGAGGATTAAGAACAACAATCCAAAATTTTTTAATTTTTATTAGTAACAATACTGTGACAACAATTATGATTGGTGTAAATTGTTGGCAAGACGGCCTGGCACACAGGCTGGCAACCAGGAGGTAAATGCAATTCAAGGACACTAGGAGACTGAGTACTGACAGTCAAAACAGTGATGATTGACAATTTTTGCTATACTGTTCAAAGAAATATGATTGCTGGGAATAATTGGCTAGGTGGGCCTTGCACACAGGCTGCAAGGCAGGAGGAAAGTGCAATTCAATGGCACGAGCAAACTGAGGATTCAGATAAACAATTACCAAAAATTTTAATTCTGAAGAATACTGTGACAACAAGTATGATTGGTGTAAATATTTTGAAAGTCGGCATGGCACACAGGCTGGCAGGCAGGAGGAAAATGCTATTCAATGGCACTAGGAGACTGAATATTTGCAGTCCAAAAAATTATAATTTTTACTTTTTTATATACTGTTACAAGAATTATGATTGGTGCCACTAATTGGCTAGTTGGGCCTGGAAAAAAGGCTGGCAGGCAGGAGGAAAGTGCAATTCAATGGCACGAGCAAACTGAGGATTCAGAACAACAATTACCAAAAATTTAAATTTTTAATTATTAAGAATACTGTGACAACAAAAATGATTGGTGTAAATATTTTGAAAGTCGGCCTGGCACACAGGCTGGCAGGCAGGAAAAAAGTGCAATTCAGTGGCACGAGCAATAGGAGGATTAAGAACAACAATCCAAAAATGTTTAATTTTTATTAGTAACAATACTGTGACAACAATTATGATTGGTGTAAATAGCTGGCAAGACGGCCTGGCACACAGGCTGGCAGGCAGGGGGTAAATGCAATTCAAGGACACTAGGAGACTGAATAATGACAGTCAAAACAGTGATGATTGACAATTTTTGCAATACTGTTAAAAGAAATATGATTGCTGGCAATAATTGGCTAGGTGAGCCTGGCACACAGGCTGCAAGGCAGGAGGAAAGTGCAATTCAATGGCACGAGCAAACTGAGGATTCAGAACAACTCTTACCAAAAATTAAAATGTTTAATTATTAAGAATACTGTGACAACAAATATGATTGGTGTAAATATTTTGAAAGTCGGCCAGGCACACAGGCTGGCAGGCAGGAGAAAAGTGAAATTCTATGGCACAAGCAAACTGAGGATTAAGAAAAATCTAAATAATTTTATGTTTAATTAGTAACAATACTGTGACAACAATTATGATTGGTGTAAATAGTTGGCAAGACGGCCTGGCACACAGGCTGGCAGCCAGGAGGTAAATGCAATTCAAGGACACTAGGAGACTGAATACTGACAGTCAAAACAGTGATGATTGAGAATTTTTGCAATACTGTTAAAAGAAATATGATTGCTGGCAATAATTGGTTAGGTGGGCCTGGCACACAGGCTGCAAGGCAGGAGGAAAGTGCAATTCAATGGCACGAGCAAACTGAGGATTCAGAACAACAATTACCAAAAAATTTTAATTTTTAATTATTAAAAATACTGTGACAACAAATATGATTGGTGTAAATATATTGAAAGTCGGCCTGGCACACAGGCTGGCAGGCAGGAGGAAAATGCAATTCAATGGCACTAGGAGATTTTTAAATTTTTAGATACTGTTACAAGAATTGTGATTGGTGCCACTAATTGGCTAGTTGGGCCTGGAAAACACGCTGGCAGGCAGGAGGAAAGTGCAATTCAATGGCACGAGCAAACTGATGAATCACAAGCGATCAATTTGGAATTTTAAAGATTAACAATACTTTTACAACAACTAGAATTGGTGGCACTAATTAGCTAGTTTGTGACTGGCACACATGCTGGCAGGCAGGAGGAAACTGCAATTCAGTGGCACTAGTAGACTGAATATTTGCACTCCAAACAATTATGAATTTTAATTTTTTTGATACTGTTACAAGAATTATGATTGGTGCCACTAATTGGCTAGTTGGGCCTGGCACACAGGCTGGCAGATATGAGTCGTGGATGGTAGGTAGGGCAGCAATTTAACACAGTATGCTGTGTAAGTGACAAAAACACAGGCCTGATAGAAAATTAAGTTAGATTACACTAGCAAAATATTTTAAAATTTTAGATTTTAATATTAAAATAATGTTAAGAAGTGCAATGCACATTTGAGTGGTCGCACTGGCTGGCTGCTACGTAGGGCAGCAATTAACAACAGTATGCTGTGTAAGTCAGATAGACAGTTAGACACAGGCCTGATAGAAAATAAAAATAGATTACACTAGCATAATGATTTAAATACTTTTTTTTGGCAATTTAAAGAAAAAGGTTAAGCACATACATATGGGTCATGGCTGATAGCCTTGGAAGGGCAGCTATTAAAAACAGTAGGATCTGTAAGTCAGATAAACACACACGCCTGATAGAAAATACTATTAGATTACACTAGAAAAATGATTTAAATTACTTTTATGGGGGGGAAATTAAAAAAAGGTTAAACACATATGAGTCGTGGCTCATAGACTAGGGAGGGCAGCAAGTAAACACAGTAGGTTCTGTATGTCAGCAAAACACACAGGCATGATAGGAAATTATATTAGATTACACTATCAAAAAAATTTAAACTTTTTTTTTTATATAGTTAAATTAAGGTGAAGAAGATATGAGTGGTGGCTGCCTGGCACAGACCAATTAACCAAAAGACTGAAAAAAATTAGGCATATTAATGCTGTTGAGCCTGACAGACACAGGCCTGATAGAAAATGTAATTATATTACACTAGCAAAATTTTTTTTTTTTTTTTTTTTTTTTTATTTAAAATAATGTTATAAGGGGGAACTTCCGGGCAGCGGCCATGTTCAGTCGCATAGCTGTGTGCTGCTGCAGCTTTTCTTGGATAATCATTAAAATTTGCCTTCCAGCAGCTAAATCCATGTAATTCATTGCAAGCATTGACTTATACTTTGGAAGACACAACTTCTCATACCTACAGTTATTGGAACTGCTGCTGGCATCAGCGCCTGGAGCCGGTATAAGATCGCGGCCCTCTACAATACCCCCCGGCGGGAAGCCTTTTGGCCCTGTCGTTAGGATGCACTAAGTGTGCTTTAAGGAGAATTTATTCCATTTGATCTGCCTGACTACGGATTTATCCTAAAGACCATGGAGTGTGCTGTTGACGTGCTGAAGGAGCTGAAACACATACTAACAGAGCACCATGCCGTCTTTGAATCTATTTTGGTTACAGCATTCACGCCTAAGGACAATTGTGTATCGGTGTCACATGCGGTTACCAACTCTGAGCCTGTTTTATTGGGCGATGACATACTGGGACCCCAGCGTTCCACCAGCTCACAGAGTCACAGCACGAAAAAGGGGGAAACTAGCACAACATTGCCCGCACTAAACAGTGAGAAAACAGCTGACGGATCTATCACAGCGTCTGTGAGTACTGCTGCGGTATTGCAGAATGAGCACCGGGATATATCGGTCAGCCAGCAAACTCCTTTGTCGAACTATTCAGCTGAACTATTTGCACCTAATGGACCCCCAACTGTACGCTATCTCCTAGACCAAAGGGAAGCATGGCTACAAATGATCTTGCCCTTACGACTCTCTCTTCCCAAGGTACTGTTACGATCTCAAGGGTTAATAAGCATTGCAATGCTCGCTCTGGGGAACTGCAAGCCCATATCTGGAATAGGATAGACACGGAACGTTTCTTGGGGGAATCTCAAGCAGTTTGAGCATGTTTGCCTTGGATTCTTACTGATTTCTTATCATAGTAGAGAGCTCTGACTTAAGTTTAATTTTTGCTGATTGATCGTATGTCTACATATTTTGCATTGTTTAATAGTATCCTGCTGGGACATATTTAAATCTTGTATTTAGACCAACCTTTATAAGTTTTTATAGTAACAAACCCCTGTGATTGCTATATTGGTCTGGAGTGAGTACAGGTTGAATTCACAACCCTCCTACTGTTGCTAGAACTCCAGATTAACATTATGAACTGATGCGTGTTACCGGCGGCCGAGGTGACATGTGTCTACTTATTTTGATTACAAAGCTAGTTGCTGGAGCTGTGTGTAATAGCCTTTACACTTAATCAGTTTTAAAGCGTGCACCTTTAAGCTTATCCCTTTTGTTGGCGCCCTCTAAGGTGTATTGCTGTGGTATTGCCTACATCTCACTCTGTATTATAACATGACAATAATATCCTGTAGAACGCAATTTAGCCTCTTCCTTGCATCAGAGGAGTTTCTCATAGCCTAAGTTCAATACACATATTTAATTGAGCTCTTTACATACTACCGGTAATCCTGTTATACGCCCTTTTAGCTAGTTAATTTTTTTATTATAAACGTTTACCCATTTCATACTAGGTGTTAACAAAGCTCTTACTTTTTTGGGTTTTTTGTTGATACATTTCAAGTAGAGTTTTTTAGTATATCTTTGATTGCATGTTGTAATTTATCTCTTCTATGACAGTCCTCAAGGTATATCATTGGGGTATTGCATGCAGCTAGTCTGGTGCTACAGAATACTTGCAACATCGTGTTGAAAACTATTTAACCTTTTCTTTCCTGGTGACGGAGGAGTCCCCCATAATATAACATAAATGTGGTACACATATTTAGCTGGGCTCTTTAAATGTTAACTATGAATCCTTCATAAAACCTTGTGGCTCCTGTAGTTAATTTTCTTGTTACCAGCACCTAGTCACCTTATATTAAATGTTCAAAGGTCTATTCCTTTCTTACAGCTACATTTCAGGCAGAGGTCTATATACAGCCTTTCTAATAATACGTTGCATTGTTACCTTGTACAGTTGTTCAATATTCTACTATAAAAATGAGGTCTGTCAGGTGAGACCCATGAGTGGTCTCCTATATTTCTTGGAGCCTTCTGCATATCTTATGTTTTATATAGGGTCCAAAAGTGGCCCCTTGCGTTCAGGGTAAGGCTCAAAAATTACATGGCATGTATATTGTATGTTAGGTTCTAACATTGTATTACAGCTTTTATTTATGTTGGTTTTCATAAGCTTGTATGCCTTTTTCCAAACCTCAATAAAGAAAAAAAAAAAAAAAAAAAAAATAATGTTATAAACTGATATTAACACTGGTGGCTGGCACAGAGCAATGAACCAGAGTATATGCTGTGTGACACAGGCCTGATAGAAAATGAAAAAAAATTACACTAGCAAAATAATTAAAATTTTTGGTTAGTTAAATTTAAACTAATGTTGTTAGGGAGATATCAGTGGTGGCAGTAATCACAGCATATGCTGTGAGCCTTAAAGACACAGCTGAAAGCCAGGCAAATGCTAATAAAAAAAATACGAAAAAAAAAAAAAAAACGGCACGAAATATAGCCCTAAAAAGGGCTTTTTGGGGTGCTGTCCTTGCAGCAGAGATGAGTGGAGTCCTTCTGGACTGTAGTGGACACTAAATACACTAGCCTAGCTATGTTTTTCCTATTAATGTCAGGAGCAAAAACACAACACGTCCTCTCATTAAGAAAGCAAGGTCGTTATGAGTCTAAAATGGCGGATTCAGAGTAGCTGGGAGGGTCTGTGAGGGAGTGTCTGATGTTGATTGGCTCTAATGTGTCAGACGGCTGTGACATAAAGGGTCAAAGTTTTCTCAATGATGACACATAGGGGCGGATCGAACATCGCCATGTATTCGCCCGCAGACGCAAACGCGAACAAGCTATGTTCGCTGGGAACCGTTCGCGGGCGAACAGTTCGGGACATCACTATGTACATGTGTATGTGTATGCTCTGGAGATTGTGTAAATCACTTAACTTGTAATATAAGCGCAATTAAAAAGTAGCGAAAACTATTGCGAAAACCCTTGCAATATTGTTTGCGCTCCACTTGTAATATAGCACTAATTGTCTAGCCAAAGTTTTAGGTGAAATCTTTAAGAAGAAAATCCAAAATATGGACTAAAGCGCAGTTTGCTTAACTCTTAGGGGTAGATTTATCAAATGTCTGACGGACATGATCCGCTGTAGCATTGATAAGCCCGACATTGATAAATGCCAACAGCATACGCTGTCAGCCTTTATCATTGCACAAGCATTTCTGGTGAACTGCTTCTTCAATGTCACCCCCTGCACATTGGCAGTCAATCGGCCGGTAGCAGGGGGTTTCAAACATCCCGATCTTTTGACAGCTGCTTCTTAACTTAAGTGTCAGATGGACCTGAAAATTTGGTGGTAGACTGCAGCATCCAATGCTTGATAAATCTACCCCCTGGAGTCTGATGGATACTTCATGTTACTGTCGCCGTCTTTTATACTCTATACTGCTGAGTCAGTAAGAAATTCCCCAATGACATAGCTCATCTGCATAAAATAGTAGGATGTCCTTCTCTGGAAGTGAAGAAAGTCCTGGGAGAGACAGGAATTTTCCCTGACATATCACTATGGAAAAAATCTACCTATTTAGATATAAGCAAATATTAACATAAATACGAAACACAATTATTGGTTTAATCAACATTTTCTATTATTTTCCCTAAACAGTTATGCCAAGTTTATACCAATGCAAATGCACTATATTTAAATAAAGTGTATAAATTGCTTTGTGGCTTGTTCAAAGAAGGCTCATAACATGTTAAAATCTATTTTTTTTAAATATAAATAGGAATATTTTTAAAGTATATTTTATTATTAAATATAGATAGATAGATAGAAAGATAGATAAATAGATAGAAATATATGGTTAGATTAGAAGTGCTGCAGTATGGCTATTAACGCTGAGAAATTGGCCATTACGCTGGAATGGCCAGTAACGCATATTACGAGCCAAGGCGGTATAGCTTTACCGCCAGCATTTTAGCCTGTAACGCTTAACGCACCATAACGCACAGCACAAGGAGGCTTTTCAGTAACTCGTAATAGCATCACTATGGAGAGTGCAATAACACACATTTTTTGGCGTTATTTCCGCACCCTGTTTAGCGCAAAACTCATAATCTAGGTGATAGGTAGAGAAATATAGGATTTTTTCACCTTTAATTCTGATTGGCTATCAGCAAATCAGAATTCAAGGGACGTTATCTTGGATGACGCCATTTAAAGGAACTTTCAGTGTACGGCTGGGACCGTATGAAGAGGATGCTCCGTGCCGGACGTCTTGAAGATGGAGCCACTCCGTGTTGGAAGGATGAAGATAGAAGATGCTGTCTGGATGAAGACTTCTGCCCGCCTGGAGGACCACATCTTGCCGCTTCGTTGAGGACTTCTGCCCGCTTGGATGAAGACTTCTCCCGGCTTCATTGAGGATGGCTGTCCGGTCTTCAAAAACTGTAAGTGGATCTTCGGGGGTTAGTGTTAGGTTTTTTTAAGGGTTTATTGGGTGGGTTTTATTTTTAGCTTAGGGTTTGGGCTGAAAAAGAGCTAAATGCCCTTTTAAGGGCAATGCCCATCCAAATGACCTTTTCAGGGCAATGGGGAGCTTAGGTTTTTTAGATAGGATTTTATTTGGGAGGTTTGGTTGTGTGGGTTGTGTGGGTGGTGGGATTTACTTTTGGGGGGTTGTTTGTATTTATTTTTTTACAGGTAAAAGAGCTGACTTCTTTGGGGCAATGCCCCGCAAAAGACCCTTTTAAGGGCTATTGGCAGTTTAGTTTAGGCTAGGTTTTTTTTTATTTTGATAGGGCTATTAGATTAGGTGTAATTAGTTTAAATATTTGATCATTTCTTTTTTATTTTGTGTAATTTAGTGTTTATTTTTTTTTGTATTTTAGTTAAAGGGACACTGTACCCAAATTTTTTCTTTTGTGAGATAGAGCATGCAATTTTTAGCAACTTTCTAATGTACTCCTATTATCAAATTTTCTTCATTCTCTTGGTATATT
Source organism: Bombina bombina (assembly GCF_027579735.1). Taxonomy (NCBI): domain Eukaryota; kingdom Metazoa; phylum Chordata; class Amphibia; order Anura; family Bombinatoridae; genus Bombina; species Bombina bombina. Next base: position 60,176,476 of record NC_069508.1, read on the forward strand.
TATTTGAAAAGCAAGAATTTAAGTTTAGATGCCGGCCCATTTTTGGTGAACAACCCGGGTTGTCCTTGCTGATTGGACAGCACCAATAAACAAATGCTGTCCATGGTTATGAACCACAAATTTGCTGGCTCCTTAGCTTAGATGCCTTCTTTTTCAAATAACGATATCAAGAGAACGAAGAAAAATTAATAACAGAAGTAAATTAGAAAGTTGCTTAAAATTGCATGCTCTATCCGAATCATGAAAGAAAAAATTTGGGTTCAGTATCCCTTTAATTGTATTTAATTAATGTAATTTATTTAATTGTAGTGTAAGGTTAGGTGTTAGTGTAAGAAAGGTAAGGTTTTATTTTACAGGTAAGTTTGTATTTATTTTAACTAGGTAGTTAGTAAATAGTTAATAACTATTTAGTAACTAGTCTACCTAGTTAAAATAAATACAAACTTAGCTGTGAAATAAAAATAAAACCTAAGATAGATACAATTTAACTATTAGTTATATTGTAGCTAGCTTAGGTTTTATTTTATAGGTAAGTATTTAGTTTTAAGTAGGAATTATTTAGGTATTAATTGTAATTTTTATTTAGATTTATTTTAATTATGTTAAAGTTAATGGGTGTTAGGGTTAGGGTTAGACTTAGGGTTAGGTTTAGGGGTTAATAACTTTAATATAGTGGCTGCCATTTTGGGGGCAGCAGATAATGGGTTAATAGCAATAATATAGGTTGCGGCGATGTTAGGGATAGCAGATTAGGGGTTAATAATATTTAACTAGTGTTTGCGATGCAGGAGTATGGCGGTTTAGGGGTTAATATGTTTATTATAGTGGCGGGAGCGGCAGATTAGGGGTTAATGATTTTATTTTAGTGTTTGCAATGCGGGAGGGCCTTGGTTTAGGGGTTAATAGGTAGTTTATGGGTGTTAGTGTACTTTTTAGCACTTTAGTTATGAGTTTTATGTTACGGATTTGTAACATAAAAGACATAACTACTGACTTTCAGTTTACGGTACGGATCTTGTAGTTATAGGCTGTATCGCTCACTTTTTGGCCGGACAGGCAAACTCGTAATACCGGCGCTATGGGAGTTCCATTGAAAAAGGTCTTTTTGAAAGCTGCGGTAGTTACGTTGCGTTACGGCCAAAAAAGTGTGCGGTACAGATATACCTGCAAGACTCGTAATAGCAGCGGTAGTGAAAAAGCAGCGTTATTAAGCTTTTTCACTCATAACGCAAAACTCGTAATCTAGACGATAGTTTATTACAAGAATTATTGGAAATAATAAGCAATATTTGAATAAAGCAAATCAATAAACATACATCATTACAATGATTTAATGATTATCAGGTTAGAATTAATGAAAACAGTCACATACGGCTAGATTTGGAGTTTTGTCGGTAACGACCCGAAAAACTAACGCCAGCTTTTTTCTGGCCGCACCATAAAAATAACTCTGGTATTGAGAGTCCACAAAAATGCTGCGTTAGGCTCCAAAAAAGGAGCGTAGAGCATTTTTAACGCAAATGCAACTCTCGATACCAGAGTTGCTTACGGAGGCGGCCAGCCTCAAAAACGTGCTCGTGCACGATTCCCCCATAGGAAACAATGGGGCTGTTTGAGCTGAAAAAAAACCTAACACCTGCCAAAAAGCTCCTAACGCAGCCCCATTGTTTGCTATGGGGAAACACTTCCTATGTCTGCACCTAACACCCTAACATGAACCCCGAGTCTAAACACCCCTACCCTTACACTTATTAGCCCCTAATCTGCCTCCCCCACTATCGCTGACCCCTGCATATTATTTTAACCCCTAATCTGCCGCTCCGTAAACCGCCGCTACTTACATTATCCCTATGTACCCCTAATCTGCTGCCCCTAACACCGCCGACCCCTATATTATATTTATTAACCCCTAATCTGCCCCCCACAACGTCGCCTCCACCTGCCTACACTTATTAACCCCTAATCTGCCGAGCGGACCGCACTGCTACTATAATAAATGTATTAACCCCTAATGCGCCTCACTAACCCTATAATAAATAGTATTAACCCCTAATCTGCCCTCCCTAACATCGCCGACACCTAACTTCAATTATTAACCCCTAATATGCCGACCGGAGCTCACCGCTACTATAATAAATGGATTAACCCCTAAAGCTAAGTCTAACCCTAACACTAACACCCCCCTAAGTTAAATATAATTTAAATCTAACGAAATTAATTAACTCTTATTAAATAAATTATTCCTATTTAAAGCTAAATACTTACCTGTAAAATAAATCCTAATATAGCTACAATATAAATTATAATTACATTGTAGCTATTTTAGGATTAATATTTATTTTACAGGCAACTTTGTAATTATTTTAACCAGGTACAATAGCTATTAAATAGTTAAGAACTATTTAATAGCTACCTAGTTAAAATAATTACAAAATCACCTGTAAAATAAATCCTAACCTAAGTTCTAATTAAACCTAACACTACACTATCAATAAATTAATTAAATAAAATACCTACAATTACCTACAATTAAACCTAACACTACACTATCAATACATTAATTAAATACAATATCTACAAATAACTACAATGAAATAAACTAACTAAAGTACAAAAAATAAAAAAGAACTAAGTTACAAAAAAAAAAAAAATATTTACAAACATAAGAAAAATATTACAACTATTTTAAACTAATTACACCTACTCTAAGCCCCCTAACAAAATAACAAAGACCCCCAAAATAAAAAAAATGCCCTACCCTCTTCTAAATTACTAAATTAAAAGCTCTTTTACCTTACCAGCCCTGAACAGGGCCCTTTGCGGGGCATGCCCCAAGAAATTCAGCTCTTTTGCCTGTAAAAAAAAACATACAATACCCCCCCCAACATTACAACCCACCACCCACATACCCCTAATCTAACCCAAACCCCCCTTAAATAAACCTAACACTAAGCCCCTGAAGATCTTCCTACCTTGTCTTCACCCTGCCAGGTTCTCCGATCGGTCCAGAAGAGCTCCTCCGATGTCCTGATCCAAGCCCAAGCGGGGGGCTGAAGAGGTCCATGATCCGGTCGAAGTCTTCATCCAAGCGGGGCAGAAGAGGTCTTCCATCCGATTGAAGTCTTCATCCAGGCGGCATCTTCTATGGTCTTCCATCCGGAGCGAAGCGGCAGCATCCTGAAGACCTCCTACGCGGAACATCCATCCGGCCCGATGACTGAACGACGGTTCCTTTAAATGACGTCATCCAAGATGGCGTCCCTCGAATTCTGATTGGCTGATAGGATTCTATCAGCCAATCGGAATTAAGGTAGGAATATTCTGATTGGCTGATGGAATCAGCCAATCAGAATCAAGTTCAATCCGATTGGCTGATCCAATCAGCCAATCAGATTGAGCTTGCATTCTATTGGCTGATCGGAACAGCCAATAGAATGCGAGCTCAATCTGATTGGCTGATTGGATCAGCCAATCGGATTGAACTTGATTCTGATTGGCTGATTCCATCAGCCAATCAGAATATTCCTACCTTAATTCTGATTGGCTGATAGAATCCTATCAGCCAATCGGAATTCGAGGGACGCCATCTTGGATGACGTCATTTAAAGGAACCGTCATTCGTCGTTCAGTCGTCGGGCCGGATGGATGTTCCGCGTAGGAGGTCTTCAGGATGCTACATTGTAGCTATTAATCCTAAAATAGCTACAATGTAATTATAATTTATATTGTAGCTATATTAGGATTTATTTTACAGGTAAGTATTTAGCTTTAAATAGGAATAATTTATTTAATAAGAGTTAATTCATTTCGTTAGATTTAAATTATATTTAATTTAGGGGGGTGTTAGTGTTAGGGTTAGACTTAGCTTTAGGGGTTAATCCATTTATTATAGTAGTAGTGAGCTCCGGTCGGAAGATTAGGGGTTAATAATTGAAGTTAGGTGTCGGCGATGTTAGGGAGGGCAGATTAGGGGTTAATACTATTTATTATAGGGTTAGTGATGCGGATTAGGGGTTAATAACTTTATTATAGTAGCGGTGCGGTCCGCTCGGCAGATTAGGGGTTAATAAGTGTAGGCAGGTGGAGGCGACGTTGAGGGGGGCAGGTTAGGGGTTAATAAATATAATATAGGGGTCGGCGGTGTTAGGGGCAGCAGATTAGGGGTACATAGCTATAATGTAGGTGGCGGCGCTTTGCGGTCGGCAGATTAGGGGTTAATTATTGTAGGTATCTGGCGGCGACGCTGTGGGGGGCAGGTTAGGGGTTAATACATATAATATAGGGGTCGGCGGTGTTAGGGGCAGCAGATTAGGGGTACATAAGTATAACGTAGGTGGCGGTCGGCAGATTAGGGGTTAAAAAAATTTAATCGAGTGGCGGCGATGTGGGGGGACCTCAGTTTAGGGGTACATAGGTAGTTTATGGGTGTTAGTGTACTTTAGGGCACAGTAGTTAAGAGCTTTATGAACCGGCGTTAGCCCAGAAAGCTCTTAACTCCTGCTTTTTTTCTGCGGCTGGAGTTTTGTCGTTAGAGCTCTAACGCTCACTTCAGCCACGACTCTAAATACCGGAGTTAGAAAGATCCCATTGAAAAGATAGGATACGCAATTTACGTAAGGGGATCTGCGGTATGGAAAAGTCGCGGCTGAAAAGTGAGCGTTAGACCCTATTTTCAGTGACTCCATATACCGGCGGTAGCCTAAAACCAGCGTTAGGAGCCTCTAACGCTGGTTTTCACGGCTACCGCCAAACTCCAAATCTAGGTCATAATGATTTTATTTGCAGTAGCTTGCATGTATAATAGAGAAACAGAAACGTTTGTTATTTAAATTCTCAGCATAGCTGGCAAGAATCAGGTAAGCTAATAATCCCGGCAAACCACTAGAAAATTATATTATTACCAGATTCCTAAATGACCTAGTGTTATTGTCGACAGAAAAAGGCCAGGTTAACAGGAATTACCTAACAAAAACATTTTTGACTAGAAAAAATGCAACCACCAGAATTAATTAACTCACCTGATTCAATAAGAAAACTTTAAATATAAATATAAAGAGCATAAATCATTTTAACAAAACTGTTTCATGTGGGTTTATTTCATACTTATCAATATTGTTGGATCCTTCACTGGGGTTCACTGTAAAAAGAACCTCTTAGGTTACCCCTGGACCCTCTCTTGCCATTTCCTGACTTGTCTATCTGGTCAGTTTAGCCTCCCATCTCCTCTGGACATGCATGCTCAGTGTGGCCCTTATGCCATCTGCTTGTGTCCCCTTGTCCCCCCTCTTATGGGTGAGTTTGTATTTTTTTTTTTTTTTTTTTATTCTTTTTATTAAAGAAACACAGGTACAAACAAATATATGTATGCACATACAGAATAGAGTTACAAATATATTACATTTCACATTTTGGAATAAGTGCCACATATCTAACACCAGTATACTATCAAAGGTGGCAAGTATGTATGGGCTGCACAAGCTTGAATACAGAACATTGTTACTATATAAAATAGATCCATGTGTTGAAAGGTGTATCAAAACTAATCGAGTACCATTTAAAGTTGAATCTGTGCTTGGTATATGTGGGCTTCACAAGCTTGAGTACATGACATTGGTACTATATACAACAAATCTATACAGTTAGAGGTAGATCAAAGCCAGTCAGGCATCATTTTATGTTGAACCCGTGCTTCTTGTTTTTTCTTTTAATAGTAACCAAATAAAAAAAGAGAACTAAAACTAAAAATAAACCTGAGAAACAAAACAAAACAAAAACAACCGAATAAACAAGAACCTAATAGAAACAAACAAATGAATAAATACCAGAAACCCTGCAAATAGAGCAGTGATGTGGTATGTAGGTGCCTAGATGGGATGTCTTAGAATTCAAAAGGCTGATCTATATAGTGGTAGGCTAATTCACTGGCTACTCTTGAATACCCCCAATATTGTTAACAAGGTGGTCTAAAATGGGTAAAGGACAATAAGGTAACGCTAGTTAATTGTATCAGTTAATATACTATGGCCTAGATTTGGAGTTCGGCGGTAGCCGTCAAAACCAGCGTTAGAGGCTCCTAACGCTGGTTTTAGGCTACCGCCGGTATTTGGAGTCAGTGATTAAAGGGTCTAACGCTCACTTTTCAGCCGCGACTTTTCCATACCACAGATCCCCCTACGCCATTTGCGTATCCTATCTTTTCAATGGGATCTTTCTAACGCTGGTATTTAGAGTCGTTTCTGAAGTGAGCGTTAGAAATCTAACGACAAAACTCCAGCCGCCTGAAAATAGCAGGATTTAAGAGCTTTCTGGCTAACGCCGGTTCATAAAGCTCTTAACTACTGTACCCTAAAGTACACTAACACCCATAAACTACCTATGTACCCCTAAACCGAGGTCCCCCCCACATCGCCGCCACTCGATTAAAATTTTTAACCCCTAATCTGCCGACCGCCACCTACGTTATACTTATGTACCCCTAATCTGCTGCCCCTAACCCCGCCGACCCCTATATTATATTTATTAACCCCTAACTTGCCCCCCACAACGTCGCCGCCAGCTACTTAAAATAATTAACCCCTAATCTTCCGACCGCAAATCGCCGCCACCTACGTTATCCTTATGTACCCCTAATCTGCTGCCCTAACATCGCCGACCCCTATATTATATTTATTAACCCCTAATCTGCCCCCCTCAACGTCGCCGACACCTGCCTACATTTATTAACCCCTAATCTGCCGAGCGGAGCTCACCGCTATTCTAATAAATTGATTAACCCCTAAAGCTAAGTCTAACCCTAACACTAACACCCCCCTAAGTTAAATATAATTTTTATCTAACGAAATAAATTAACTCTTATTAAATAAATGATTCCTATTTAAAGCTAAATACTTACCTGTAAAATAAACCCTAATATAGCTACAATATAAATTATAATTATATTATAGCTATTTTAGGATTAATATTTATTTTACAGGCAACTTTGTAATTATTTTAACCAGGTACAATAGCTATTAAATAGTTAAGAACTATTTAATAGTTACCTAGTTAAAATAATAACAAATTTACCTGTAAAATAAATCCTAACCTAAGATATAATTAAACCTAACACTACCCTATCAATAAATTAATTAAATAAACTACCTACAATTACCTACAATTAACCTAACACTACACTATCAATAAATTAATTAAACACAATTCCTACAAATAAATACAATTAAATAAACTAGCTAAAGTACAAAAAATAAAAAAGAACTAAGTTACAGAAAATAAAAAAATATTTACAAACATAAGAAAAATATTACAACAATTTTAAACTAATTACACCTACTCTAAGCCCCCTAATAAAATAACAAAGCCCCCCAAAATAAAAAATTCCCTACCCTATTCTAAATTAAAAAAGTTACAAGCTCTTTTACCTTACCAGCCCTGAACAGGGCCCTTTGCGGGGCATGCCCCAAGAATTTCAGCTCTTTTGCCTGTAAAAGAATAAATACAATACCCCCCCCCCCAACATTACAACCCACCACCCACATACCCCTAATCTAACCCAAACCCCCCTTAAATAAACCTAACACTAAGCCCCTGAAGATCTTCCTACCTTGTCTTCACCATCCAGGTTCACCGATCCGTCCTGAAGAGCTCCTCCGATGTCCTGATCCAAGCCCAAGCGGGGGCTGATGAGGTCCATGATCCGGTCAAAGTCTTCATCCAAGCGGGGCAGAAGAGGATCTTCCATCCGATTGAAGTCATCATCCAGGCGGCATCTTCTATGGTCTTCCATCCGGAGCGAAGCGGCAGGATCCTGAAGACCTCCAGCGCGGAACATCCATCCGGACCGACGACTGAACGACGAATGACTGTTCCTTTAAGGGACGTCATCCAAGATGGCTTCCCTCGAATTCCGATTGGCTGATAGGATTCTATCAGCCAATCGGAATTAAGGTAGGAATTTTCTGATTGGCTGATGGAATCAGCCAATCAGAATCAAGTTCAATCCGATTGGCTGATCCAATCAGCCAATCAGATTGAGCTCGCATTCTATTGGCTGTTCCGATCAGCCAATAGAATGCGAGCTCAATCTGATTGGCTGATTGGATCGGCCAATCGGATTGAACTAGATTCTGATTGGCTGATTCCATCAGCCAATCAGAAAATTCCTACCTTAATTCCGATTGGCTGATAGAATCCTATCAGCCAATCGGAATTCGAGGGACGCCATCTTGGATGACGTCCCTTAAAGGAACAGTCATTCGTCGTTCAGTCGTCGGTCCGGATGGATGTTCCGCGCTGGAGGTCTTCAGGATCCTGCCGCTTCGCTCCGGATGGAAGACCATAGAAGATGCCGCCTGGATGATGACTTCAATCGGATGGAAGATCCTCTTCTGCCCCGCTTGGATGAAGACTTTGACCGGATCATGGACCTCTTCAGCCCCCGCTTGGGCTTGGATCAAGACATCGGAGGAGCTCTTCAGGACGGATCGGTGAACCTGGATGGTGAAGACAAGGTAGGAAGATCTTCAGGGGCTTAGTGTTAGGTTTATTTAAGGGGGGTTTGGGTTAGATTAGGGGTATGTGGGTGGTGGGTTGTAATGTTGGGGGGGGGGTATTGTATTTATTCTTTTACAGGCAAAAGAGCTGAAATTCTTGGGGCATGCCCCGCAAAGGGCCCTGTTCAGGGCTGGTAAGGTAAAAGAGCTTGTAACTTTTTTAATTTAGAATAGGGTAGGGAATTTTTTATTTTGGGGGGCTTTGTTATTTTATTAGGGGGCTTAGAGTAGGTGTAATTAGTTTAAAATTGTTGTAATATTTTTCTTATGTTTGTAAATATTTTTTTATTTTCTGTAACTTAGTTCTTTTTTATTTTTTGTACTTTAGTTAGTTTATTTAATTGTATTTATTCGTAGGAATTGTGTTTAATTAATTTATTGATAGTGTAGTGTTAGGTTAATTGTAGGTAATTGTAGGTAGTTTATTTAATTATTTTATTGATAGGGTAGTGTTAGGTTTAATTATATCTTAGGTTAGGATTTATTTTACAGGTAAATTTGTTATTATTTTAGCTAGGTAACTATTAAATAGTTCTTAACTATTTAATAGCTATTGTACCTGGTTAAAATAATTACAAAGTTGCCTGTAAAATAAATATTAATCCTAAAATAGCTACAATATAATTATAATTTATATTGTAGCTATATTAGGATTTATTTTACAGGTAAGTATTTAGCTTTAAATAGGAATCATTTATTTAATAAGAGATAATTAATTTTGTTAGATTTAAATTATATTTAACTTAGGGGGGTGTTAGTGTTAGGGTTAGACTTAGCTTTAGGGGTTAATACATTTATTAGAATAGCGGCGAGATTCGGTCGTCAGATTAGGGGTTAATAATTGAAGTTAGGTGTCGGCGATGTTAGGGAGGGCAGATTAGGGGTTAATACTATTTATGATAGGGTTAGTGAGGCGGATTAGGGGTTAATAACTTTATTATAGTAGCGCTCAGGTCCGCTCGGCAGATTAGGGGTTAATAAGTGTAGGTAGGTGTCGGCGACGTTGAGGGGGGCAGATTAGGGGTTAATAAATATAATATAGGGGTCGGCGATGTTAGGGCAGCAGATTAGGGGTACATAGGGATAACGTAGGTTGCGGCGGTTTACGGAGCGGCAGATTAGGGGTTAAAAAAAATATGCAGGGGTCAGCGATAGCGGGGGCGGCAGATTAGGGGTTAATAAGTGTAAGGGTAGGGGTGTTTAGACTCGGGGTACATGTTAGGGTGTAGACGTAGGAAGTGTTTCCCCATAGGAACCAATGGGGCTGCGTTAGGAGCTGAACGCTGCTTTTTTGCAGGTGTTAGGTTTTTTTCCAGCTCAAACAGCCCCATTGTTTCCTATGGGAGAATCGTGCACGAGCACGTTTTTGAGGCCGGCCGCGTCCGTAAGCAACTCTGGTATCGAGAGTTGCATTTGCGGTAAAAATGCTCTACGCTCCTTTTTTGGAGCCTAACGCAGCATTTGTTTGAACTCTCGATACCAGAGTTAAATTTATGGTGCGGCCAGAAAAAAGCCCGCGGAGCGTTAACAGCCCATCTACCGCCAAACTCCAAATCTAGGCCTATATGTCACAAGTTGGGCTTAGATATAAACCATTCAGCTATCTCAGCAATGGAGTAATAAAGATAGGCCTGGTGCATGCAATGAAGACAGATTATGACAATAGAAACACAGCTGCCACACAGCTATATGTGTACATTGGAGATACCTTGCTTAACATTTTGAGTCTGTAAAAAGACATAAATGAATAAGAAACAGCATGATAGAGAACATAAGGCAACGATAAACATTATAATATCGATCTAGTTGGATATCGTTCAATAGTGCAATTTCTCAAACCGGTATAACTTTGATGGGGATTAACACACTTAAATTAGAATTTACCACTAACAAGTAAAGATGCTGGGGGTAGAGTAACAATCAGGTAGAGGTGTTTTATGATAGTGAGAAAGTGTTACATACTATGTGCTAGTGTAGTTTACCTTGAGTCAGAGTGCCAATGGATTACTAGTAAGGTATATTGCCCAAAATGTGACATCATCTGCCTCGCTGAGCCTACGCATTACATTTACGCAGACATCCCAGGTTAAGCTATAAGTATAGCGATTAATTGCAATCCACTGGCATTTAGAGTGAGAAATATATAACGTATATAAGTATAGTGAAATTTAAAGGGACACTCAAGTCAAAATTAAACTTCATTATTCAGATACAGCAGGCAATTTTAAACAACTTTCCAATTTACTTCCATTAACAAAATGTGCACAGTCTTTTTATATTTATACTTTTTGAGTCACCAACTCTTACTGAGCATGTGCGAGAATTCAAAGCATATACGTATATGCATTTGTGATTGGCTGATGGCTGTCACATGATACAGGGGGAGTGGAAATAGACATAACTTTGGAATTTATTTAATAAAAATCTACTACTCATTTGAAGTTCAGACTAAGTGCTATTGCATTGTCTTCTTATCATGCATTTGTTGATTATGCAAATCTACAGTGTTGACTGGTCCTTTAAGTAAACTGCAAGTGAAACGCTCATACGGACAATATTCGGTTAGTGTGTGATATTGTAAGCAGACATACACTGCCCATCTACAGAGAATCCGATATAGTACCAAAAATCTTAAAAAGATATTATAACAAGCTAAAAAAAAACAAATCTTAAACAATTTTAAACAAAACAAACGGCCAACATGGCCAAAGTGAAGCGTCAATATGTCCGTTGGCTATGAACAATAGAAGAGAGCCGATCACCTGTTAGTTCAGAAAACACATTCACAGAGATTACGAGTTTTGCGGTAACAGGGGTGCGTTGCTAACTAGCTTTTTTTTTTCACCGCTTCCTTAAGACAACGCTGGTATTACAGGTTTTTTTAAACCTGGCGTTAGCCGCAAAAAGGTGAGCATAGAGCAAAATTTAGCTCCACATCTCACCTCAATACCAGCGTTGCTTACGGTAGCGGTAAGCTGGGTAAACGTGCTTGTGCACGATTTCCCCATAGGAAACAATGGGGCTGAGCCGCCTGAAAAAAAAACTAACACCTGCAAAAAAGCAGCGTTCAGCTCCTAACGCAGCCCCATTGATTCCTATGGGGAAATTAATTTTATGTCTACACCTAACACCCTAACATGAACCCCGAGTCTAAACACCCCTAATTTTACACTTATTAACCCCTAATCTGCCGCCCCCAACATCGTCGCCACCTGCATAATATTATTAACCCCTAATCTGCCGCTCCGGACACCGCCGCCACCTACATTATACTAATGAACCCCTAATCTGCTGCCCCCAACATCGCCCAACCCTACATTATATTTATTAACCCCTAATCTGCCCCCCCCCAATATCGCCGCAACTATATTAAATGTATTAACCCCTAATCTGCCGCCGCCAACGTCACCGCCACTATAATAAAGTTATTAACCCATAAACCTAAGTCTAACCCTAACCCTAACACCCCCCCCTAACTTAAATATAATTTAAATAAATGTAAACAAAATAACTACAATTAATTAAATTATTTCTATTTAAAACTAAATACTTACCTATAAAATAAACCCTAAGCTAGCTACAATATAACTAATAGTTACATTGTAGCTAGCTTAGGATTTATATTTATTTTACAGGCAACTTTGTATTTATTTTAACTAGGTAGAATAGTTATTAAATAGTTATTAACTATTTAATAGCTACCTAGTTAAAATAAGTACAAATTTACATGTAAAATAAATCCTAACCTAAATTACAATTACACCTAAAACTACACTATCATTAAATTAATTACATAAACTAACTACAATTAACTACAATTAAATTAAATAAACTAAAGTACGAAAAACAACAAACACTAAATTACAGAAAATAAAAAAATAATTACAAGTTTTTTAAACTAATTACACCTAATCTAATCCCCCTAATAAAATAAAAAAGCCCCCCAAAATAATAAAATGCCCTACCCTATACTAAATTACAAATAGCCCTTAAAAGGGCCTTTTGCGGGGCATTGCCCCAAAGTGATCAGCTCTTTTACCTGTAAAAAAATACAATACCCCCCCCAACATTAAAACCCACCACCCACACTCCCAACCCTACTCTAAAACCTACCCAATCCCCCCTTAAAAAAACCTAACTCTAACCCCTTGAAGATCTCCCTACCTTGAGACGTCTTCACCCAGCCGGGCACAAGTGGACCTCCAGAGGGGCAGAAGTCTTCATCCGATCCGGGCAGAAGAGGTCCTCCAAGCAGCAGAAGTCTTCATCCAGGCGGCATCTTCTATCTTCATCCATCCAGAGCGGAGCGGGTCCATCTTCAATCCAGCTGACGCGGAGCATCCTCTTCAAACAAAGTCCAAGTGAAGAATAAAGGTTCCTTTAAATTACGTCATCCAAGATGGCGTCCCTTGAATTCCGATTGGCTGATAGGATTCTATCAGCCAATCGGAATTAAGGTAGGAAAAATCCTATTGGCTGATCCAATCAGCCAATAGGATTGAAGTTCAATCCTATTGGCTGATCCAATCAGCCAATAGGATTGAGCTCGCATTCTATTGGCTGTTCCAATCAGCCAATAGAATGCAACCTCAATCCTATTGGCTGATTGGATCAGTCAATAGGATTTTTCCTACCTTAATTCCGATTGGCTGATAAAATCCTATCAGCCAATCGGAATTCAAGGGACGCCATCTTGGAGTCCTTTACATGGTCCCTGACCTTCTATATGCTTAAAACGCTCAGTGACTGACCACTAAAAGGCGGTCAGTCACTGAGCGTTTTAAGCATATAGAAGGTCAGGGACCATGTAAAGGACTAAGCAGCTGCTTTTTACCTTCCCCCAGTACCTTAATAATCTGCATGCCCCAATCAGCACCATAAAACAGCACAGGGCTAGCAATGTATTCCTGTACTAGGCTAATCTCACAACGATCTGGCGAGAATGCAAAATACCACAGAATGACACCTACCTCAACAGACTGCGCCTCCAGCTTTAGTGCTCACTCCGGCGTCTGTTGTAATGCGGATCAGTCAGTGCAACTGCAGCTTGAGGGGCATGTCAAAGAGCCGTAACCGTAATGCTATGCATACCGGATTATGTGCTCTAGAAAAACAACACACGCTTTGGTGTGGTTTTTAGTTTAAATGTTATCAGAGCACAAAGATCACATGCAATGTTTTAAAAATATGACAGACTCCATACAAACGCCTACACAGTGGATCCAAAAATTGCCGCCCCCACTAAGCTGCTGCCCTAGGCCCGTGCCTTGTTTGCCTAGGCAGTAATATGCCCCTGTGTTGCTGCCCTGGTACAGAAAGCCTGAGTAAGTTTACTCTGTCTTTCCTTGTTTCACAGATCTCTGTGAGGAGCGGCATCCTCTCAAGCCGGGTGAGCTGTCCTCCTGCCGGACGGCTAGATACAGGTAAGTGCCTTTTTGGTCTTCTAGGTTAGGAGATGGGTACTTAAGAAATAAAATAAACTGCATCTTTATTGGGACTGATTATTTCTTTGGGAAAGGATTATTTAGGCAGTGGCAGGACCTCTTATATGTGTGAGACATGTACGGAATTCTCCCCTGAGGCTTTATTTTAAATGGTGCCCTTTACAGTTTGTTTCTTTTACTTCGCACTGTATTACTCTGCCTGTTTTTAACTGTTACCACTGTAGGCAGTGTTATCCGGATGTACCCACTGTAGTTCAGTGGTAATTTAAGGGTTTGTGTGTACCGGAAGACTAGTTCTGCTGCTTTAATTTTTAATGGCGGTTTTGTGACTATGAAGCTCGCAGTTGATTTTAGAAGCACACTTAATTTTCCTTGTTCTGCTGGCTCCGCCTCCTAGAAGAGCGGCGCCATTTTCGGCTTTCTGTTCCGGATCTTAAGTGCCCACCTTCTCCTTCTCACTGAGAATGGCGCGGTACTTAGACCTACAGTCTCTGTGAGAGACTTTGTTTAGTAGGGCTGATTCAGTCTTCCTGCATTTTAAGTTGTTTCCGGTGCACTCGATGCTCCTTTTCATGGTGGGAGCTGCTCTCTTGTTTAGAGCTGAGAAACACTAGCTCTGCGTGATACAGTTCTCCCTGCACTCTAACACGGACAAGACAAAAATCTATCAAGCTCCGAATGGAGCTTGTGGGCCCGTGTTTCTGGCGAGTCTTCAGACTCACCAAAAACAGCAGTTATGAAGCAGCGGTCTAAAGACCGCTGCTCCATAACCCTGTCTGCCTGCTCTGAGCAGGCGGACAGACATCGCCGCAATTTAACATGATCAAGTACGATCGGGTTGATTGACAGCTCCCTGCTGGTGGCCCATTGCAGGGGGCGGTGTTGCACCAGCAGCTCTTGTGAGCTGCTGTTGCAATGCTGAATACAGAGAGCGTATTGCTCTTCGCATTCAGCAAGGTCTTGCGGACCTGATCCGCACTGTCGGATCAGGTCCACAAGACCTTTAATAAATAGGCCTCATGGTGTATGCTGCTATGCATTAGCCGCATGCACCTGCACAGTTAAAGGGACACTGAACCCAAATTTTTTCTTTCGTGATTCAGATAGAGCATGCAATTTTAAGCAACTTTTCTAATTTACACCTATTATCGATTTTTCTTCATTCTCTTGCTTTCTTTATTTGAAAAAGAAGGCATCTAAACTATTTTTTTGGTTCAGAACCATGAAAAGCAGTTGTTTATTGGTGGGTGAATTTATCAACCAATCAGCAAGAGCAACCCAGTTTGTTCACCAAAAATGGGCCAGCATCTAAACCTATATTCTTGCATTTCAAATAAAGATACCAAGAGAATGAAGACAATTTGATAATAGGAGTCAGTTAGAAAGTTGCTTAAACTTGCATGCTCTATCTGAATTACAAAAGAAAAAAATTGGGTTCAGTGTCCCTTTAAGGTTGGATTAAATATAGAACTAAACAGTTATTTTTATTTTTATATCGCAGGTTGCTAAATATTATTGAAATATTTTAAAGTGACAGGCACATTTTTAAAACATTCCCAAAGTCTTTAATATTTTAAGATTAAGTAATTTGGGGTATTATTCTTGGATCTGGGGGATGCTCTATGGATTCTTACCTCTCATGTCCTAAGGCATTTTTATTTATTTTTAAAGTGACAGCACAATTATTTAAAGTATGTTATTTTTGTGCTGTCAGTTTGATTTTAAAAAAAGGAGCTTGAGTTCTGCTCCTATGGACAAATTTGATTTTGTTTTGCCCTTTAAATTGTATAGGCCAGATAACAGTGTCCTATGTAATTTTCTTTTATTTTCTGAACCTCATGTCTCTTAGGCTGTTTAGGCATTGCCACAGCTTTAAACTCTAATGTCCCAAGCCGTAATGGCTACAGATATAGTGTCCTGCAATTCCTCTCAGTCTCCTGGAGGAGCTTATTTGCCTGCAGAAGTTTTTGCACAGGTATCTTTGGCGATATCTGCAGCATTATCTGCTTTTCCTATGTTAAAAGGAATATGCAAGAGGAAAATTAGAAATTCAGCTAGTAAGGTTTATCTTCAATTTCCTGCTACTCTGACTGACCTTCCTCATAGGTCTGATGTGGAGGATATGCCAGGAGCCTCTGAGGGTGAAATCTCAGATTCTGACAGTATAATTCCTTAATCTGATACTGAAGTAGTATCCTTCAGATTTAAGTTTGAACAACCTCTGTGTATTGTTGATCAAGGTTTTGGCTACCTTGAAGCGACTCTGATATGCCTGTCGTAGTCAACCCTATGAACCTAGGAAACCCTATAAATACTAGGATTCCTCTGTGGAAGTTTTTTTTGGTCCAGACTGTGCTAGGAAGTTTTCCTGTCGCTGTCTCTATTAAATATCAGGGCACACAGTGCCTAAGTAGTAGGGACCATTTCTCCTCTGGTTCAGAGAACTGTGATCCCTACAGATGATTACTGCTCTTTTCAGGATCAATGGACTTACATGGAAGTTGGTGTTGCCACTGTGTCAAGTGCGGCATCTTAAGGGTGACGCCTTGTCTGATTTTAATTGCTAGGGACTCCCTTGAATGAGATCCAGAACAGAATAAGGTTATTTATCTAGCCATTCTTTTATTTCTGATGCTACCATGCAAGTTTTTAAGCCGAGAGTCAAGATCTGGCTTAGCTGTGCTAGCCCGCAGGGCCTTGTGGTCTTATTTCGGTCAGTGGATTTTTCCATGAGTCCAAGCTTCTGGCGCTTCCTTTCAAGGGTAATACCTTGTTTGGTCCTGATTTGTCAGGTATTTTTTCTGATATTATGGGTGGAAAAGGGTCTTTTCTACCACAAGACAAGATGAATAGTCCTAGAGGAGTTTGCCCCCATTCTGGGAATCAGAGAAGTGGGGCGCTGTAGCTCTCGGTTTGTCTCCAAGAGAGGATACAAGATGTCATAGATAGGCTATGGACTTAGTATCTCAGGTTTCCTACATAGAATCATACCTTCCTCTCAGAGGCAGGTTCCTCCTCTCAATTTTATCTGCAGGCCAGATAACAGTGAGGCATTTTTTGAAGTGCATTTGGAACCTCCTTTCCCTGGGATAGTTCCAGTTGGTCCAAGAGGGTCAGTTCATGGTGACCATAGACCTGGAGGACATGTATCTTCAAGTTCCTGAGTTTTGCCTTTCTGACAAACACTTTCATTTTGTGGCTCTTTCCTCTGGCCTTGCCATAGCTCTCAGAGGGGGCTATATTGCCAGTGATCAGGTTTCAGTGAATTGCTGTGGTGACTTTCCTGGATGTCATAAGGTTCAGGCGCCATCTTTTCAACAAGCAAACTTTTATACAGAGCTCTTGTTGTTTTTCTTCATTCCACGGATGGAAGTGAATCTGAAGATGAGTTCCCTTGTTCAAGCTACAGGGGTAGTTTCTTAGGAACCATATTAGTTTCCCTATCTCTGAAAATATTTTTTTGACAGAGGTCAGAAAATAGAGTATTTTTTCCTCTTGCCTTTTTTGGCATTCTACTGTTTGGCCCTTCTGTGGCTCAATGTATGGAGGTAATTGGTCTGATGGTTGCTTCATTGGACATCATTCCTTGGCTCAATTACATCTGAGTGTCTGCTGTTATGTATGTTCAGACAGCGGACCAGGGGATCCTGTGGCTCTGTCTTGCAGGATAGATCTAGAATTAGTGGTAGAGAGCTCGCTTAGCTTGTGAGAGGTAGCGGGATTGTTACCCGCATTCTCTAGTTCTCAGGTGCTTCTGTTAACCATTCTTAACCGTTTTTTCCAGTTCTGGTTGTACAATTTCGTCTCAGCGGTTACATTAACCACCTGGGAGGAACCTGGAGTTCCTTTGCCATGATTGGCATGGATTGTTTGGTGGGCGTACGCTCACATTCGTTGTTTATCCACTATTCACATTTCAGGAGTGAATACCGGGAGTGGTCTTCTTGAGCAGTCAGATTTTTCATCCCGGGGAGTGGGTGCTTCTCCCAGAAGTATTCTCTAGGTTAATCCTCAATGGAGGGTGCTGGAGTTGGAGATGGCAGTACGCCAAGCTTCCAAGTTATGTTAAAGGTCTAGAGATCAGTAGCCTGCTCTGTTAAATTCCCTGGCGTTTTATTGGGATTTCAGTCTGACATCACTGTTTCTCGGTTTGCTCCTCTTCCACAAATCATTGTTCATATCAAACAGGAGAGGCGTAGGTAATTAAAATTATCCCTGTGTGCCTCACAGGACCTGGTATGCCGACCTAGAGGAGATGTTATCTCTTTCACCTTGGAGACTGCCTCTGAGTAAGGACCTTCTGATCAGGGTCCCTTCTCTCATCCAAATTGTGTTTCTCTGAAGCTGTCTGCTTGGAGATTGAATGCTTAGTTCCCTCTAACCATGGGTTTTCAGATTCAGTCTTGAGACTTTGATACAGGCTGGTAAGCCTGTGACTAGAGAGATTTAACATATAGAATGGCGTAAATATCTGTATTGGTGTGAATCCAAGGGCTACTCTTGGAGTAGAGTTAGGATTCCTAGAATTTAGTTTTTTCTCCAGGAGGGTATGGAGAAAGGTTTGTCAGCAAGTACTCTGACGGGTAAGATTTCTGCCTTGTCTATTTTGTTGCATAGCGTCTGGCGGATGTGCCAGATGTGCAATCCTTTTGTCAGGCCTTCGTCAGAATCAGGCCTGTGTTTAAATCTGTTACTCCTCCTGGAGTCTTAACCTTGTTTTTAGAGTTTAACAGCAGACTCCGTTTGAGCCTATGCATTCCTAAGGTATTAAGATGTTATCTTGGAAGGTTTCGTTTTTTTGTTGCCATTTCTTCTGCTCAGAGAGTCTCTGAACTCTTGGTGTTACAGTATGATTCCCCTTACCTTATCTTTCATTCTGATTAGGTGGTTCTGCGTACTAAGTTAGGTTTCCTTCCTAAGGTTGTTTCGGAGAGGAATATTAATCAGGAAATCGTTATTCCTTCTTTGTGTCCTAACCCTTCTTCTCATATGGAGCGTTTGTTTCACAAGCTAGATGTGGTGCATGCGCTGTAATTCTACTTGCAGGCGACTAAGGACTTTTGCCAGTCTCCTGTTTTTTTTGTCTGTTTTTCTGAGAAATGCAAGGGCCAGAATGCTACTGCTACTTCTCTTTTGCTCTGGCTGAAGAGGATAATTTGTTTGGCCTATGAAACTGCTGGATGGCAGCCTCCTGAGAGAATCACGATTCACTGTACAAGGGCTGTTTCTTTTTCCTGGGCCTTCAAAAATGAAGCTTCTGTGGAACAGATTTGCAAGGCTGCAACTTTATCCTCTCTACATACTTTTGCCTAGGCTGCGGCCTCTTTTGGGAGAAGGATTCTTCAAGCAGTGGTGCCTTCTGTTTAGGTTCCCTGTCTTGTCCCTCCCTTATCATCTGTGTCCTCTAGCTTGGGTATTGATTCCCAACAGTAATTAATGATAATCTGTGGACTCACCAAGTCATTAGAAAGAAAACAAAATGTATGCTTACCTGATAAATTTATTTATTTCTTGACACAGTAAGTCCACGGCCCGCCCTGTTTTTTTAGACAGTTTTTGTTATATAAACCTCAGGCACCTCTGCACCTTGTGTTGTTTCCTTTCTCTCCTTTCCTTCGGTCAAATGACTGGGGTTTGTGGGAAGGGAAGTGATACTTAAAGGGACATTATACACTATTTTTTTCTTTGCATAAATGTTTTGTAGATGATCTATTTATATAGTCCATGAAGTTTTTAAAAAAAAAAAAATGTTTAGTTTTGCTTATTTTTAAATAACATTGCTCTGATTTTCAGACTCCTAACCAAGCCCCAAAGTTTTATGTGAATACCGTCAGCTACCTTCTCCAGCTTGCTCCTGTTTGTGTAAAGGGTCTTTTCATATGCACAAGGAGGGGGAGGGGGGAAAGTGTCTTATTTCCCACTTGCAGTGGGCTTTCCAACTACCTTTTCAACAAAGCTAAACTGAGAGCTTCTAAGTAAGTTTTTAAACAGTTTTATACTGGATTTTTATATCGGTATCTGTGCATCTTATTCGTTATAGTAGTGTCTATTACATGCAGTTATATAAAAATGATTGTATACTGTCCCTTTAACAGCTTTGCTGTGGTGCTCTTTGCCTCCTCCTGCTGGCCAGGAGTGATATTCCCAACAGCAATTAATGATGATCCGTGGACTCACCGTGTCAATAAATAAATAAATTTACCAGGTAAGCATACATTTTTTTTTTTTTTAAACTGAGCAGGTAAATCAACAAGTTCCTCTCAGCAAATATCACAGGCTCCCACCATCCACCAATGTATCTGAAAAAACGCTGCCTGCAGCAGTTAACTGGTCGGGTGTACTTTAAAATAACTGTCTAAAACAGCTAAATAAAGGAGCTCCTCTCAGCAGATATCCTTCCCTACAGTCCCACCATCCACCAATGAGTATCCAAAAAGGCTTCTTTCCTGCAGCAGTTAAATATAGCAGTCAGATAAACTAAAAAGTAAAACCTATTAATGTGCAGGTTTCTTGCCTATCTGCAGCAGTTAACAGTTTTTTTTTTTAAACTAACTAACTTTTTACTAGTATTAATATGAGTCCTGAAATGAAGGGAGTTTTTTTGAGGTTACATTTGTGCAGTTTACATTAGTTACATACAGATAATGCGTACAGAATTAATGATTCATGAATTAGATTGCATTTGTTTATTTAGTAACCCGTAAATGAATGAGGATTATTTTATTAATTAATTAATTGATTCATTTATTAATATGGTAAAGATCAACAACATGATAAATGTTTCAGATGACTAAAATATTTAAAAGAATCTAAGAGGCGATGAATTGAATTTTAGAGGGTAGGAATAAATGAAAATTAATATTTTAATGTAATATAACTAATATTATATTGCACCCAGAAAGTATGTCCTCACAAACTAATAATTAAAAATATAAGATAATTAAAATGCATTACTATGGCATATTACCTCAAGAATGCCATACAATCATACAAAATAATATTACTGATGTACAAACAGCTATATCCGATTTTAGAAAAATACTTCCCTCATAAAACACAGAATGTATGAGTATATTGAGAGTAGATGATATGAAAATCTCATTATATTAGTATTTTGCTACAGGCCACAATATACAGATTTTTTAATTTCTAAGTATTCATTGTGCAATTAGGCTTCTGAGCAGTGAGCATGACAAGATATTCTGAAGTCACATTCACTTCCATAATATATTATAGATACCACCGGAATATTTATAGAATTCTCAAATATACCAAGGCTTTTCACAAAAAAAAGAATAAAAGGTTAAATTTGATTTAGAAAAAAACACGTGTATTCACTGTGCGTTACCCTAGGTGTGTAAATAGCACTAGTCTCTGCTAACTAAACCCATCTCGTCTTTGCTAACTAAATGAGCTCCTCTCAGCTCTAAGACTAGCCTGCACTGTGGTTTCGCGCCAACAAAGGGGAGGAGGAGCCTTGTCACCCGTCGGCATGTGACCTGAGTGGTGACGTCTGCGTCTCACTTGCACAGCATAAACTGTGCAATTAGGGAAGCATAGGGACTGGGTTGGAGCGGCGCCTGCAGGCACTAATAAATAAATGTAAAGCGGTATGCCAGGCATCTAGACTCTACCGCACGTGTGGTTAAAAAAAAAAAAGGCTTTTTTTTCCCCCAAATAGTCTGGCTTAGACCTTTTTTGACTGAGTGAATAAATATAGTTTTTCCAATAGGGGGGCTATTGGAAAAATTATATTTATTAAGCCAAAAAATTTATTTTCTTCTTTAGTCTCTGTTGGTTCACATGCGCCTGTGCGCCTATGGAGGAGCCTCCACTGTTTATATGACACACATGAACTAATGCCCTCTAGTTGTGAAAAACTGTAAAAATGCATTCAGATAAAAGGTGGCCTTCAAGGGCTAAGAAATTAACATATAAGCCTCCAAGGTTTAGCTTTTAACAGAGAATACCAAGAGAACAAAGAAAAAAAAATGTATATCTGTTTGGCTAACAAAAGATTTGGCAAATCTTACTCTGTGCCCCAAAATCAGGTGTGCTGTTCTCCTTTTTCTTTTTCTGAATGTCTGAACAAAGGGTATCCCAGAGAAGCTTTTACAACCATTTGTGACATGATTGCACAAGCAGTATATAAATAATTTCAGTGTGAGACCCAATGTTTGTTAAAAAAATTAACCATTTTTTTCAATTGATCACATTTGGCAGTGAAATGGTGGTATGAAATATACCAAAATGGGCCTAGATCAATACTTTGGATAGTCTACTTAAAAATATATAGTTTGGCAGGTAATAAAAAAAACAAGACTCTCTTGCTGTTGGAGTGATAGCAAAAATACTAAAATTTCTCCTGTATTTTGGGCAAGTTTTTCTCTGAAAGCCCGGTTAATGAATAAACATCATATCTTTCAGAGCTATTAAGGCTTATTTTACACTTATTTTCCCAACGTCTCTATGTCAAAGCTTATCTATAGTAGTGCTTTTGGTGTTTCCTTTTCCCTGTATACAATCTACATCTTACAAACATTATATACATTAGATGCCATTTCCCAAGCAATAAATTAAAATATACAGAGAAAAACATTTTTATGATTTCCTGTACACTGTTAAATACTGGAAAATATTTCAGAAAAAAATGCAATGGATACAGCTTACTGTAAATTGTTTCCTTACTCAATATTTAAAGGGCCACTGTAAGTAAATATTTTCTATGCCTGTTACTAACTAACTACCCCAAATACGCTTTTTATCAATAGCATTTCATTAACATATCTCTACCGTATGTCAGAAATCTTGTCTGCAAATGTAATTGTTTTCCAAACCCACTCCGTGGGTATCCTTTGCTCTGTACCAATCCGTTTACAATACCTAGGTTTCAAAATGGCGCTTTAAACACAAAGTTATTGGTTTAAGTATTTTGAACATGCAGTGCTGAAAATAGTGGGCAGGATAACGTGACATCATCGGCGAATAAAAGATATAACTTTTAGAATGTTATGAAACTTCGTTTTGGAGAAAATATAGGTCAGTAGGTTTTAATTAATGTTTATTAACTTTAATATGTTAGTTGTTTAGCTTAAAAATTATAACAGAAAGTAATCCTTTAACTTAAAGGTACAGTGTACTGTGAAATTGTTTTCTCTTAATGTGTTTCCAATGACTTGTTATACAAGATGCAGAGTAGAAAATGTATGATTAATTGCACCTTTAGGTTTATTTTTTACATATTAAATTGCTGGGTTTTTTCTTTGACACCACAACCCATTCAATTGGACTGAGCTTGCATGGAAATCAGATCTCCTTATTTCTTTTCACACACATGCTTCCTTATCTTATCCCGGTCTGTATATCAAAACCCTTTACTTAGAGAGGACAATTTAAAATGAACTTTTTATTACTTATGTCTCCTACCTCAAACTGGAAGTAGAATTTATTCTGCTAGCTATGTTTGCATAGCTTTTCTACAGCCAGTACATACATATTTAAATATTCAGTATAGGTGGGGATACTACCAGCAAAAACAGTTATTCCAAATGCCAAAAAAAAGATTAATGATCTAATAATAAACAATTTAATATACTACAGAAGATAAAAGACAAATGAGAACAAATTAAACGGGAGAGCTTTTATACTACACTTTAGTGCTACTTTTTACTATAACATTTATCATAGAATAAAAATTGTATTTAAAGGAACATGAAAGCCAAAACATTTCTTTAAATAGAGAATACAATTTTAAACAACTTTCCAATTTACTTATATTATTTAATTGGCTTCCATCTTGTGTTATCCTTTGCTGAAAGCTTTATCTAGGTAAGCTCAGGAGCAGCAAAGAACCTAGGTTCTAGCTGCTAATTGGTGGCTGTGTATATATCGACTGTCATTGGCTCACCCGTGTGTTCAGTTAGAAACCAGTAGTGCATTGCTGCTCCAACAAATTATACCAAAAGAATTAAACAAATTATGTCCCTTTAACCCTGTTGTGCTGCCCTTGCATTTCTGATGTGTGTGTCTTTTGTCTTATTGAGCTACCTGCATGCAAAGAAAATAGAAGTGGACGAAATTATACTGAAGATTAAGTACGTATCTGCATGTGGGTATACATAATGAGAAATTAAATCCTATTTAAATAAATAAGAGTTCTGAGAAGGATTAAGGGGCTGATATTTTTAATTTTATTTTAAAAGTACAGGGTACTATACCAGAAACAAATGCTCATAGGTAAAGAAAAGAGTTATGTAGTTAGGAAAGAGGTCAACAATGCAATCATAAAGGTAACTTGTCTAAAGGCAATAGGGTAAAACAATGGTTAATAGGTTCAAAATTGCTAAACTAAAAAAGGTTCCTTGATAAAGGGTCAAAATGAACTTTCATTCTAGACTTAAAGGAACATTAAACTCATAATATTTATTTCATGATTCAGATAGAGCATTCAGTTTCATACAACTTTCCAATTGACTTCAGTGATGAGAGTGGGAAGTGATGTCACCGGATGGGGGCGTGGTTTAGGGAATTGATTGTCTATGTCACAGTTACCAAGTAAGATGTGTTGTACAAGCTGTATACTTCTATGCTCTGCAATATAATAGTGTTGTACCTTCTATGCTGTGTCCTGCATCTCATGACAACTTCTATTATCAAAGAAAATGCTTCATTGTCTTTGGATCATTTGTCGAAGAAGCAGCAATGCACTACTGGTTGCTAACTTACACACATTGGGGTAGATTTATTAAATGTCGGGCGGGCATGATCCGCTGTAACCTAACATGTCCGCCTGGCATCTTTAAATGCAAACAGCCTATGCTGTCATCATTTATCATTGCACAAGCATTTCTGGGGAAAAGCTTGTGCAATTCCGCCTCCTGCACATTCGCGGCCAATCGGCTGCTAGCAGGGGGTGTCAATCATCCCGATCGGATTGGATCGGATCAGTATGATTGCTGTCTGCCACCTCAGAGGTGGCGGATAAGATGAGCAGCGGTCTTACAACCGCTGCTTCTTAAGTTAAGTTTCAGGCGGACCTGGGGCGCGATCCGATAAAGATCGTAGTTTGCGGCGCAAGCGAGGGAACCCCCGCCGCCCGCAGTTTCAGCTCGCAACTCGAGCTATCCTATATACGGCGCCGTCAGAGGCTAAAGTGCCGTAAGTCTCACAAACCAGCGATGTCCAGAAATCTGCGTAAGTGCAAATTTCTGGAGTCGCCAGTGACTTACGGCACTTTAGAAACTGCCGGCGCCTACAAAACCTGACTAAAGTTATAAAATCACCCGTACTGTCTAACACGCCTCCCTAACATAGCCCGACACATCTAACCCTCTATCCACTATCCCCCCTCACTATCCTAACAGTAAAAATGTATTAACCCCTAAACCGCCACTCCCGGACCCCGCCGGCACCTAATAAAGTTATTAACCCCTAAACCACCGCTCCCGGACCCCGCCACCAGCTATATTAAATCTATAACCCCCTAATGTGAGCCCCTACCCCGCCGCCATCTACCTTACCTACCCCCTAAAGTGAGCCCCTTACACCGCCACCATCTATCTTACCTACCCCCTAAAGTGAGCCCCTACCCCGCCGCCATCTATCTTACCTACCCCCTAAAGTGAGCCCCTTACACCGCCGCCATCTATTTTAAAAATATTAACCCCTAATTTAATCCCCCTACACCGCCGCCAGCTATATTAACTCTAATTATATTAGGGTTAATATAGTTATTATATTATATATATTAACTATATTAACCCTAATTATATTAGGGTTAATATAGTTAATATCGTTATTATATTATATATATATTAAGTATAATAACCCTATCTAACTCTAACATCCCTAACTAAATTCTTATTAAAATAGATCTAATTAATATTAATATTATTAATTAAAATATTCCTATTTAAATCTAAATACTTACCTATAAAATAAACCCTAAGATAGCTACAATGTAATTAATAATTACATTGTAGCTATTTTAGGGTTTATATTTATTTTACAGGGAACTTGGTATTTATTTTAACTAGGTACAATAGCTATTAAATAGTTAATAACTATTTAATAGCTACCTAGTTAAAATAATTACCAATTTACCTGTAAAATAAATCCTAACCTAAGTTACAAATACACCTACACTATCACTAAATTAAATAAACTACAAATATCTAAACTCAAATACAATAAAATAATCTAAACTAAATTACAAAAAAACAAACACTAAATTACAAAAAATAAAAAAAATATTACAAGATTTTTAAGCTAATTACACCTATTCTAAGCCCCCTAATAAAATAATAAAGCCCCCGAAAATAAAAAAATTTCCCTACCCTATTCTAAATTAAAAAAGTTCAAAGCTCTTTTACCTTACCAGCCCTTAAAAGGGCCTTTTGCGGGGCATGCCCCAAAGAATTCTACTCTTTTGCATTTAAATAAATATACAATACCCCCCCCCCAACATTACAACACACCACCCACATACACCTATTCTAAACCCACCCAAACCCCCCTTTAAAAAACCTAACACTACCCCCCTGAAGATCTCCCTACCTTGTCTTCACCCAGCCGGGCCAAACTCTTCATCCGATCCGGGCGATGTCCAATCAAACGGCAGTGAAGTCTTCTTCCATCCGGGCGATGTCTTCAATCAAGCGGCAGTGAAGTCTTCTTCCATCCGGCGATGTCTTCTTCCATCCGGCGATGTCTTCAAGCAAAGCGGCATCTTCAATCTTCTTTCTTCGCTCCTCTGCCGCGGAGCATCCATCCGGCACGACGACTTCCCGAAGAATGAGGTACCTTTAAATGACGTCATCCAAGATGGCGTCCATCAAATTCCGATTGGCTGATAGGATTCTATCAGCCAATCGGAATTAAGGTAGAAAAATCTGATTGGCTGATTCAATCAGCCAATCAGATTCAAGTTCAATCCGATTGGCTGATTGGTTCAGCCAATCGGATTGAACTTGAATCTGATTGGCTGATTCAATCAGCCAATCAGATTTTTCTACCTTAATTCCGATTGGCTGATAGAATCCTATCAGCCAATCGGAATTCGACGGACGACATCTTGGATGACGTCATTTAAAGGTACCTCATTCGTCGGGAAGTCGTCGTGCCGGATGGATGCTCCGCGGCGGAGGAGCGAAGAAAGAAGATTGAAGATGCCACTTTGCTTGAAGACATCGCCGGATGGAAGAAGACATCGCCGGATGGAAGAAGACTTCACTGCCGCTTGATTGAAGACATCGCCCGGATGGAAGAAGACTTCACTGCCGCTTGATTGGACATCGCCCGGATCGGATGAAGAGTTCGGCCCGGCTGGGTGAAGACAAGGTAGGGAGATCTTCAGGGGGGTAGTGTTAGGTTTTTTTAAGGGGGGTTTGGGTGGGTTTAGAATAGGGGTATGTGGGTGCTGGGTTGTAATGTTGTGGGGGGGTATTGTATATTTATTTAAATGCAAAAGAGCAGAATTCTTTGGGGCATGCCCCGCAAAAGGCCCTTTTAAGGGCTGGTAAGGTAAAAGAGCTTTGAACTTTTTTTAATTTAGAATAGGGTAGGGAATTTTTTTTATTTTGGGGGGCTTTATTATTTTATTAGGGGGCTTAGAATATGTGTAATTAGCTTAAAAATCTTGAAATATTTTTTTTATTTTTTGTAATTTAGTGTTTGTTTTTGTAATTTAGTTTAGATTATTTTATTGTATTTTAGTTTAGATATTTGTAGTTTATTTAATTTAGTGATAGTGTAGGTGTATTTGTAACTTAGGTTAGGATTTATTTTACAGGTAAATTGGTAATTATTTTAACTAGGTAGCTATTAAATAGTTATGAACTATTTAATAGCTATTGTACCTAGTTAAAATAAATACCAAGTTACCTGTAAAATAAATTTAAACCCTAAAATAGCTACAATGTAATTATTAATTACATTGTAGATATCTTAGGGTTTATTTTATAGGTAAGTATTTAGATTTAAATGGGAATATTTTAATTAATAATATTAATATTAATTAGATCTATTTTAATAAGAATTTAGTTAGGGGTGTTAGAGTTAGATAGGGTTATTATACTTAATATATATATAATATAATAACGATATTAACTATATTAACCCTAATATAATTAGGGTTAATATAGTTAATATATATAATATAATAACTATATTAACCCTAATATAATTAGGGTTAATATAGTTAATATAGCTGGCGGCGGTGTAGGGGGATTAAATTAGGGGTTAATTTTTTTAAAATAGATGGCAGCGGTGTAAGGGGCTCACTTTAGTGGGTAGGTAAGATAGATGGCGGCGGGGTAGGGGCTCACTTTAGGGGGTAGGTAAGATAGATGACGGCAGTGTAAGGGACTCACATTAGGGGGTATGTAATGTAGCTTGCGACGGTGTAGGGGGATCACATTAGGGGGTTATACTTTTAATGTAGGTGGTGGAGGGGTCCGTGTGCGGCGGTTTAGGGGTTAAATACTTTATTAGGGATTGTGGCGGGGGATCGCGGTTGACAGGTAGATAGACATTGCGCATGCGTTAGGTGTTAGGTTTTATTTAGCAGGTAGTTTAGGGAGTTACAGGGCTCCAATAGACAGCGTAAGGCTTACTACGGCTGCATTTTGTGGCGAGGTGAAAATGGAGTAAGATTTCTCAATTTTCACCACGTAAGTCCTTACGCTGTATATTGGATACCAAACTGCGCTGGTTTGGTATACCTGCCTATGGCCCAAAAAACTATGGGCGACGGCAGAAATATATGGGCATAACTTCTAGGTTACGCCGTATATGTGATACCAAACCAGCGCAAATTTCAGCGTCGCCGGCTTTTGCGGGCGACGCTGCATATCGGATCGGGCCCCTGAAACTTCGGGGATAGATTGCAGCATTTTATTGTGTCTGAGGATAATTAAATAAAGCTTGTTTGAATTAAGGTTGCGCTTTGTGCAGTGTCTTGTTAAAGATCATACAGAGAAAAGTGAAAGTATCAACATTCTTTGTGGCATTAGATGCATCTTATGATTTCATTAAAGGGATAGTCTAGTCAAAATTATACTTTCATGATTCAGATAGAGCATGCAATTTTAAGCAACTTTCTAATTTACTCCTATTATCATTTTTCTTTGTTCTCTTGTTATATTTATTTGAAAAAGCAAGAATGTAAGCTTAGGAGTTCAGCAACTGGGTAGCGCTTGCTGATTGGTGTCTAAATATAGCCACCAATCAGCAAGCGCTACCCAGATGCTGAACCAAAAGTGGGCTGGCTCCTAAGCTTACATTCAAATAAAGTTAGCAAGAGAATGAAGAAAAATTGATAATAGGAGTAAATTAGAAAGTTGCTTAAAATTGCATGCTCTATCTGAATCAAGAAAGTTTAATTTTGACTTGACTATCCCTTTAAGAGAACATTGGAAATCAGAGTTTGGAGGCAGTGGAGATCTCATGTGACAATTTATTTATTATATTCTTTGAATAATTTTTTGCACATAACTTCTTTAATTAATTGTTTCATTTAAGTCTTTTATTTTGGTGTTTCCGTTGCTTACAGTAGTATTGGGAGATAATAGAAGTAAAATGGAAAGTTGTTTACAATTGCAAGTTCTATCTGAATCATTAAAGGGACACTGAACCCAATTTTTTTTCTTTTGTGATTCGGATAGAGCATACAATTTTAAGCAACTTTCGAATTTACTTCTATTATCAAATTTTCTTAATTCTCTTGGTATCTTTATTTGAAAAGCAAGAATTTAAGTTTAGATGCAGGCCTATTTTTGGTGAACAACCTGGGTTGTTCTTGCTGATTGGTGGATAAATTCACCCACCAATAAACAAGTGCTGCCCAGTGTACTGAACCAAAAATGAGCTGGCTCCTTAGCTTAGGTGCCTTCTTTTTTTCAAATAAAGATGGCAAGAGAATGAAGAAAAATTGCTAATGGGAGTAAATTAGAAAGTTGCTTAAAATTGCATGCTCTATGTGAATCATGAAAGAAAACATTTGGGTTCAGTGTCCCTTTAAAGTTTAATTTTGACTTTATTGTCACTTTAAGGAACTTAAAGGCATTGCATTATGTATTTATATTATGTAACTAGGCCTGAATGACTAGGCTATTGATACAGGGCTAGATTACAAGTGGAGCGCAATTGATAACGTAGGGAGCATTATCTTGCTCTCTGAACTGTGCTAAAAATAGCAGACTGTAGGGTATTAGATAAGTGATGATAAACTTCCCTCTTTGTATAAACAGATCCGGAGTGTTAGCGATATTTTAGATGGAGTTTAATTCATTAGTTGTAATGAGGATGCACTGTGATATTTTCTTAATTTATAATCAGAAAAATTTGTTTCCCTGAATATTCATTGGCTGCACTATTCAGGATTCGTTTAGTTTAAAACGAATACTGAATATTCGCTAAACATTTATATTCCTTTTCGTTAAAACCAATGTAACTGTTCAAAGCTACAGGTGAGGGTGACCTGTTGCAGTTTATACTTAACTTTTGCATGCTGGAGAGTGAGCTAACCCAAGGGCTCTGACATTAAAAGGATCGGGTAAGCTTGCTCTCCAGTGTGCGAAAGGGAAATATTAACTCTTAAAATGTTGTCAGTATTTATTCATTTTCTTTCATTTTTGTTGGTGCATTCATTCAGATATTAGTTTCATTACAACAAAACTAAAATCTGATTATCGTTACAACTGTTTTTTCATACAAAAACAAATTCACATCTCTAATAGTGACATCATAATGCCATGTTTCTTTAACTTAAAGGGACAGTAAACCTTAAAAATAATGTTATATAATTCTGCACATAGTGCAGAATTATATAACATTATTTAGGTGATATAGCCATAAACGCCTTTTTTACAGTTTAATTAGCTAAAATACGGCGCTTTTACAGACCCGCTCTCTGCTGAGCGGGTCTGTAATATTCAGTCAGCGCATCGGGCCAGCTGTATAGTGTATAGAGAGCGGGTCTGTAAAAGCGCCGTATTTTAGCTAATTAAACTGTAAAAAAGGCGTTTATGGCTATATCACCTAAATAATGTTATATAATTCTGCACTATGTGCAGAATTATATAACATTATGTTTAAGGTTTACTGTCCCTTTAAGGCTGAGATTTTTGGAAGCTCTTTATGGATATCATATATGATGATAAAATATTAATTTAAGGCATATTTATGAAAGTGTGAGCGGACATGATACGATGTAGTGTATCATGTCCGCTGCACATCGATAAATGCCGACAGTATGCGCTGTCGGAATTTATCATTGCACAAGCAGTTCAACAGAACTGCTTGTGCAATACTACCCCCTGCAGATTCGCAGCCAATCGGTCGCTAGCAGGGGGTATCAATCAACTGTATTCGATCGGGTTGATTTCTGTCCGCCACCTCAGAGCAGCCGGACAAGTTATGGAGCAGCAGTCTTTATGCTTCATAACTTCTGTTTCCGGCAAGCCTGAAGGCTCGCCGGAAACACGGGGCATTTGGAGCTTGATCATTTGGCCCCATATACTTAATGTGCTATTTCTTATGTCCTAGGTATTAAACCTAATATACCAGTTTTTTTATAATGCTATAATTAGATAGTGAGGTAGTTCTTTGGTTTAAAGTTTTTTTTGCTATTTTTTATTGCCCAAATACCGATTATAAGAAATCAGGTGTCAGCTGTTTATCTGGAAAAATATAAGGAGTGACTAACCTTTCATTTAGACAATTAAGGAAATTAATTAAGGAAATAAGAGGCGCCACATCGAGTAGTACAGTCTACACCAGGTGAGTAGAATTTTGGGATACCGGACCCTCTAGATGGTAACTCATCAGATCCGGCGGCACAACCGGAGTGCCGTACAAAGCAGTGCCGTACGGGCGACTGTGTGAGTCCCGTGCGGCTTTGTACGGCACTCCGGTTGTGCCGCCGGATCTGGTGAGTTACCATCTAGAGGGTCCGGTATCCCGAAATTCTACTCACCTGGTGTAGACTGTACTACTCGATGTGGCGCCTCTTTTTTCCTTTTTAGGTCTTCTTCAATTCATCTTTACTCCTAGAGTGCAGCCATCTACAGAACTGTCCTATTGCACCTCACGCCTGTGGTCACAAGCGCACCTCCAGCTGAGATTCCTTGGGATCTTCCCATCTCAATTAAGGAAATAGTATATAATATATTATTTCACACATAGCTCCACATAGTTTCCTTACACGGAACTATTACTGCAATATAATATAAATAGTTACTTATTTTCTTTGTTCATGATTATTTGGAAGAAGGGATTTATAATTTTCTACAACTGGAATTTTTTTCTAAGGCCCCCGAAACCAATGTAACAGAATATTATGTATCACTTTGTGGAATCAAAACCCTTTATAAAAACGTATGTAATTATTTTCAACAGAAAAACACTGCTAAAGTCTACGGGGAATTTTGAAGATACATCATTTGATAAAAAAAATTCTAAAGGGTTCTGACCAACCCCTTTATTTGGTATAGTGTGTAAACCATTATTCAAACGTGATATTGAAAATTATTCTTCAGTAGCTATTCCTAGTACATTTAGAAATGTCAGAAAATCATTTACTAAACCATGGGTTCATTTCTAAAATATGGAGGTTGATCCTAATTCTTTAGAAAAACTTATCTAATAACAGAAAAACACATATCTGTGCGAAAATAAAGCGCAACCAGAATCAAGTGTAGGTAATTAAAAATGAGCACACAACACTGCTGTATTGCACTTACAATGTTGACAGTCTTTATTGCATATCAATTAATCCCAACGGGTCTTCTAGTAAGATGAAGGATGATACAAAGTAATGATGATAAAAGTTAAAACCAAAAGGCCTCCCGTGAGTCTATCACTCATTCAAAATCCTCTTCCAGCGAATCTCAATTTCCAACGCATACTTCCTCACGTCCTGCGTGTGACTCTAGCCTGTAGCGTGAATCTCAATAGCCGGGCTGAGAGGTGAAAGCAGGGTAGATCTTCTACGGTCCTCAGATGTACCAATAGTAGCCTCAACGCGTTTCTACCGCCACTGTGCGGCCTTTCTCAAGAGGGAATATATCCACAATGGGAAAAGAGTTCTTTACATAGCTAGTAATCTGTTTTTATTGGTCAGGAAATGCTCCAATCACCATTTTTCAAAGTCTTTTCAATTGAGAGTTACAATCTAAATTTAAAACAACTTAAAAACATATTTAGTACTTGGAGCTGATATGATTATTACACTACAATTCATTATACTTATTGTAAATAGCACCAAATTTCATAGCAAAAAACTAAAAAACATTATTTCACGCTACAGGCTAGAGTCACACGCAGGACGTGAGGACATATGCTGTGAGCGTTGGAAATTGAGATTCGCTGGAAGAGGATTTTGAATGAGTGATAGACTCACGGGGGGCCTTTTGGTTTTAACTTTTATCATCATTACTTTGTATCATCCTTCATCTTACTAGAAGACCCGTTGGGATTAATTGATATGCAATAAAGACTGTCAACATTGCAAGTGCAATACAGCAGTGTTGTGCGCTCATTTTTAATTACCTACACTTGATTCTGGTTGCTCCTTTATTTTCTCACAGATATTTGTTGGATTCTACCCTGCTCCGGGTGGCTCAAAGGACACCTCCGGTAAATCAGCTGCAACGGATCCCTTGGCTATCTTGTTGTATGTTTAGGGTGAGATTTCTTTTCATATTATTTTGTTTTCGCATTTATTTGTTATTTTATATTATATTTTTTTGTTTTTATATGTTTTATTCTTTGATCCATCCTAATATCACAAGTGTATGATTTTATTTTATTTTATTTCTGTTAACATTATGTTGTATGTTGTATTTTGATTTTTATGATTAATATTTTCCCTATATTATTCACCAATAAGCAATATTGTGATAAGTTCCTCCACCCAGGTAGCAAGCACTGTTTAATTCCCTTTTTCTTACTTTTAACAGAAAAACACAATTAAATTATATGGGGACAAATCAGTGATCAACCCCATGATCTCCAATACCCAAAATACTTCACAGAGACACTTATGCATTTATTTTTGTGCTTGGCATTTCTAAAAATGTATTGCAAACCAGGGGTCAAGTCCTAAAAAAAAAAGTGTGGGAACTCACCAAGACTTCCACCTTCCTTACAATTAATTTTGTTTTATAAACACACACAGAAACACTCTATTTATATGTATATAATCTATACACCTTGGTTAAGGAAAGCAAATTAAAACCATTGAATGGCTGCCTTTGGGCCTAAGACTCCTCCTCTGTCACATCTCACCCACTTAAGGTGCAATAGTCCTATTTTTGATGAGGGGAGCTAAACAACCCCAGAGCAAGCCACACAGTAATGTAAGCACCATGTGTTCCACACAGTGTGGGGTGATCACACAGCAAGACTGGTGACATGATTGCATTTAGTGTATTGTAGGAAGTGTTACTGCCCATTACTAGAGGATCTCACTATCTCTCTAGCCAGACTGTGCTCCAGCTCCTCCCACCACCAGCAGCAGTGTTTAATGAAGTGTTTCTGTTCTCTGTCCGCTTCACTTGACTGCTGTTGCAAATGATTTCTCTATATTAGGCTGGGTAAGTGTAAAGCTATAAATAGGCAGCTGCATAGTTTTTATAATGACCGGTAATACTAATAATTTTAAAGATTTAGGGCTAGATTACAAGTGAAGTGTTATCTTAATGCACACCCGTAAAGGGGCAAACTTGCCTGTTTACGGGCACACGTTAAATAACCAGCCATTACAAGTGGCTGGTTAATGTTTCCGCAAGCTGGCTTAGTGCAATTAACCAGTGGTCAGACCTCTGGGTTAATTAAAAAATGTGCCCCAATTGCTCCCCAAATAATGTTGACAGTTCCTTTCTGTAAATAAAAAATATTAGCATCTTTATTTAAAAAAACGGCCTGAAAATGCATTTACATTAAAGTCTACAGGGACTGTGTTTTTACTTTAAATATATATGTATACACATATAAACACATAAATATATATATATATACATATAAACACATAAATATATATGTATACACATATAAACACATAAATATATATATATATACATATAAACACATAAATATATATGTATACACATATAAACACATAAATATACGGTATATGTATACACACATATAAACACATATATATATATGTATATATATATATATGTATATATATATAAATACACATATAAACACATAAATATATATGTATATATATATATATACTGTATATACACATACGTATAAACACATAAATATATATATTCCAATATTCCAGTCATACCAGCTCTAAGAGTACCTGATTTAATCAATTAATGATAGAATTACCTAAGACTACTAATGTATAAGTCAAAGGGTGCAAGGGGGAATCAAAAAATGTAACAAATATCTCAAAAGAAACAGCATGAACGTACAAGTTAAAGAAAAAGATCAGAAAAAATACAAGGATTCCTTAGCCAGCACTATCCTATTCTAATACAATCTGTACTTGGAAAGTATGGTACCAAAGAGACAAACGAAGCCAGGTACACAGCAAAGATTCACACATGCACACCTCCAATTGCAAAATATGACACTTTATTAATCACCTACATCTAGAGTAAAAAAGTCATACTGGTAAAACCCTGAATTACATAAGAATAAAAAATACATAGAGCAGACCTATGGCCATAGGGAAAACTGAATATATATCTAATTTATACCATTACTAATTTCATAGATGTTAATATATATAAATATCATAATAGCTCTGTATCCTCATTCAAAGTCAGAGGGTTAGAACTAATAGACTTACAAAATAGAGGTGGAGACCTAGATCAAAGACTACTGCAATCTTAGTGTAAGTGGATTTTTAATATGAACACTCTTACCCCAGGAGGTCTTAATGAAGAAATTAATTATGCTCCTTTTCTCCCAAAATAGATAAAATGACAAATCCCAGCATTTGAATGCAACTGATTGGAGGTGTTAGTCAATGTACATAATGGTGTATATATGTATTATAACAACATTAGATACTTTTGAAAAACATAGTTGGTGTTTTAATAAGATGTCACTATAAGTACTTTAATACAGGTATATTTCATATTAATTGATTCACATATGCACATTTTCCATGTGTTGTCACCACTTTCCTTTCTTTAGGAATCCGGACGGTAAATAAATAGTTAATGCACTTTTTTATCGCCACATCTGGGTATTATACACACAGTACAAAGTGTGATATATAGGCAGTAAAATAAATACTCAATGGTAAATATGTTGATGTGACTTTTACCTGATATTACAATTGAATGGTAGAGACAAATGCTTTATTGAGGGAGGAGAAAAGTTTACCCAGGCCTCCCACACAATGGGTATAAATGTTTTAATGATTAGCCCAGCAGTAGATGATCACTGCTTGGCTAATAATTTAATTTTTTTTATAAAATAAATTGATTTAGTTGTTTTTTGGAATGTTGGGGGGGAGAGCGAAATTGCATGGGGGGGGCAAGAAAATGTTTGCCCAGGGTCCAGTCAATATTAAAGACGGTATTACAAAATGGATAAATAAGAGGGCGCTAGTAAGCTAGAAATAACCAACACAATTATTCTGTAAACATCTAGTCAGATAGAAGATATATAAAGAAAAAATAAAATAAAAATCTACATATGTCTAAAATTCATAAAAATAAACAAGCAAATAGCAGGGATGTCTCCCTTAATTATAATTAATATGATAATAGTATAAGCTCTACTCCTTAAAATTGTTAAAAAGAATTATGTGCATAAATAATGTCCAATACCACCTTATAATCAAACAACCTTAAAATTAAACAGCTCCGATTGGTGAACAGTTTTATATTCCCTTATGCAGAAAAAGAGAATGTCTGTGTCTTCAGACACCAGGCAATAGCTCCAAATAGTCTACGTGTACACATGCAACAATGTAGCAGATGATAGCTGATATAGCTTAATAAGAGGTGTAACAGATCTTCTTTTGATAACTATGTTACTTCAAAAAACAGTCTTGGTACAAAATTATGCACAGTCCGCCAAATCTCTGTGATATCAAGTCGGAGTCTATAATAAACCACTTCTCACCTTCAGGGGAAGTAGGATTGATAACACTTACCCCACTTATGCAGCTAGTGTATCTGTATTGAGACTCACAGTCCTACCGGATCACGGTCTGTCAGGCCAGTATCTTGTGTGATAGATAACACTACTCACAGTTCTTTTTGCCTGAAAAGAGCCGACAGGATCCCGGTGGCTAATATTAAAGACGGCCCTGATTGCAGCATTTTATTGTGTCTGAGGATAATTAAATAAAGCTTGTTTGAATTAAGGTTGTGCTTTGTGCCGTGTCTTGTTAAAGATCATACAGAGAAAAGTGAAAGTATCAACATTCTTTGTGGCATTAGATGCATCTTATGATTTCATTAAAGGGATAGTCTAGTCAAAATTATACTTTCATGATTCAGATAGAGCATGCAATTTTAAGCAACTTTCTAATTTACTCCTATTATCATTTTTCTTTGTTCTCTTGTTATATTTATTTGAAAAAGCAAGAATATAAGCTTAGGAGTTCATCACCTGGGTAGCGCTTGCTGATTGCTGTCTAAATATAGCCACCAATCAGCAAGCACTACCCGGATGCTGAACCAAAAGTGGGCTGGCTCCTAAGCTTACATTCAAATAATGTTAGCAAGAGAACGAAGAAAAATTGATAATAAGAGTAAATTAGAAAGTTGCTTAAAATTGCATGCCCTATCTGAATCATGAAAGTTTAATTTTGACTTGACTATTCCTTTAAGAGAACATTGGAAATCAGAGTTTGGAGGCAGTGGAGATCTCATGTGACAATTTATTTATTATATTCTTTGAATAATTTTTTGCACATAACTTCTTTAATTAATTGTTTCATTTAAGTCTTTTATTTTGGTGTTTCAGTTGCTTATAGTAGTATTGGGAGATAATAAAAGTAAAATGGAACGCTGTTTAAAATTGCAAGTTCTATCTGAATCATTAAAGGGACACTGAACCCAAATTTTTTTCTTTTGTGATTCAGATAGAGCAGACAATTTTAAGCAACTTTCGAATTTACTTCTATTATCAAATTTTCTTAATTCTCTTGGTATCTTTATTTGAAAAGCAAGAATGTAAGTTTAGATGCCGGCCCATTTTTGGTGAACAACCTGGGTTGATCTTGCTGATTGGTGGATAAATTCACCCACCAATAAACAAGTGCTGTCCAGTGTTCTGAACCAAAAATGGGCTGTCTCCTTAGCTTAGGTGCCTTCTTTTTTCAAATAAAGATGGCAAGAGAACGAAGAAAAATTGATAATGGGAGTAAATTAGAAAGTTGCTTAAAATTGCATGCTCTATCTGAATCACGGAAGAAAACATTTGGGTTCAGTGTCCCTTTAAAGTTTAATTTTGACTTTATTGTCACTTTAAGGAACTTAAAGGCATTGCATTATGTATTTATATTATGTAACTAGGCCTGAATGACTAGGCTATTGATACAGGGCTAGATTACAAGTGGAGCGCAATTGATAACGTAGGGAGCATTATCTTGCTCTCTGAACTGTGCTAAAAATAGCAGACTGTAGGGTATTAAATAAGTGATGATAAACTTCCCTCTTTGTATAAACAGATCCGGAGTGTTAGCGATATTTTAGATGGAGTTTAATTCATTAGTTGTAATGAGGATGCACTGTGATATTTTCTTAATTTATAATCAGAAAAATTTGTTTCCCTGAATATTCATTGGCTGCACTATTCAGGATTCGTTTAGTTTAAAACGAATACTGAATATTCGCTAAACATTTATATTCCTTTTCGTTAAAACCAATGTAACTGTTCAAAGCTACAGGTGAGGGTGACCTGTTGCAGTTTATACTTAACTTTTGCATGCTGGAGAGTGAGCTAACCCAAGGGCTCTGACATTAAAAGGATCGGGTAAGCTTGCTCTCCAGTGTGCGAAAGGGAAATATTAACTCTTAAAATGTTGTCAGTATTTATTCATTTTCTTTCATTTTTGTTGGTGCATTCATTCAGATATTAGTTTCATTACAACAAAACTAAAATCTGATTATCGTTACAACTGTTTTTTCATACAAAAACAAATTCACATCTCTAATAGTGACATCATAATGCCATGTACTGTTTCTTTAACTTAAAGGAACATAATACTCATATGCTAAATCACTTGAAACTGATGCAGTATAAATATAAAAAGCTGACAGGAAAATATCACCTGAGCATCTTTATGTAAAAAAGGAAGATATTTTACCTCACAATTTCCTCAGCTCAGCAGAGTTAGTTCTGTGTAAAAAGTTATACTCAGCTGCTCCCAGCTGCAGGTAAAAATTAAAAAAAATGAAGAAATGAACAGCAGCCAATCAGCATCAGCAGTGCTGAGGTCATGAACTCTTACTGTGATCTCATGAGATTTGACTTAACTCTCATGAGATTTCATATTAAGCTTCCTTTACCTGATTGGTGAAATAATATGAGAGTTCACGAGGCTCATCCTTTCAGCTGTCCTAGGACAGACATACTAAAATGCTGCTTAGATATCCTTTACAATGGGAGGTGGCTACTGAGGAACTTTTGAGGTAAAATATCTTTCTTTTTTACATAGAGTTGTTCAGGAGATATTTTCTAGTCAGGCTTTTACAGCTATGCTGCATCACTTTCAAGTGTTTAAACATTTGGGTATTATGGCCCTTTAAGGCTGAGATTTTTAGTAGCTCTTTATGGATATCATATATGATGATAAAATATTAATTTAAGGCATATTTATGAAAGTGTGAGCGGACATGATACGATGTAGTGTATCATGTCCGCTGCACATCGATAAATGCCGACAGTATGCGCTGTCGGAATTTATCATTGCACAAGCAGTTCAACAGAACTGCTTGTGCAATACTGCCCCCTGCAGATTTGCGGCCAATCGGTTGCTAGCAGGGGGTATCAATCAACTGTATTCGATCGGGTTGATTTATGTCCGCCACCTCAGAGCAGACGGACAAGTTATGGAGCAGCAGTCTTTATGCTTCATAACTTCTGTTTCCGGCAAGCCTGAAGGCTCACCGGAAACACGGGGCATCAAGCTCCATTTGGAGCTTGATCATTTGGCCCCATATACTTAATGGGCTATTTCTTATGTCCTAGGTATTAAACCTAATATACCAGTTTTTTTTATAATGCTATAATTAGATAGTGAGGTAGGTTTTTGGTTTAAAGTTTTTTTTGCTATTTTTTATTGCCCAAATACCGATTATAAGAAATCAGGTGTCAGCTGTTTATCTGGAAAAATATAACGAGTGACTAACCTTTCATTTAGACAATTAAGGAAATCAATTAAGGAAATAAGAGGCACCACATCGAGTAGTACAGTCTACACCAGGTGAGTAGAATTTTGGGATACCGGACCCTCTAGATGGTAACTCACCAGATCCGGCGGCACAACTGGAGTGCCGTACAAAGCAGTGCCGTACGGGCGACTGTGTGAGTCCCGTGCTGCTTTATACGGCACTCCGGTTGTGCCGCCGGATCTGGTGAGTTACTATCTAGAGGTCCGGTATCCCGAAATTCTACTCACCTGGTGTAGACTGTACTACTCGATGTGGCGCCTCTTTTTTCCTTTTTAGGTCTTCTTCAATTCATCTTTGCTCCTATAGTGCAGCCATCTACAGATCTGTCCTATTGCACCTCACGCCTGCGGTCACAAGCGCATCTCCAGCTGAGATTCCTTGGGATCTTCGCCATCTCAATTAAGGAAATAGTATATAATACATTATTTCACACATAGCTCCACATAGTTTCCTTACACGGAACTATTACTGCAATATAATATAAATAGTTACTTAGGCCTAGATTTGGAGTTCGGCGGTAGCCGTGAAAACCAGCGTTAGAGGCTCCTAACGCTGGTTTTGGCCGCCCGCTGGTATTTGGAGTCAGTGATTAAAGGGTCTAACGCTCACTTTTCAGCCGCGACTTTTCCATAC
Source organism: Bombina bombina (assembly GCF_027579735.1). NCBI lineage: Eukaryota > Metazoa > Chordata > Amphibia > Anura > Bombinatoridae > Bombina > Bombina bombina. The sequence goes on from NC_069508.1 coordinate 60,217,483, forward strand.
CGCAGATCCCCTTACGCCATTTGCGTATCCTATCTTTTCAATGGGATCTTTCTAACGCTGGTATTTAGAGTCGTTTCTGAAGTGAGCGTTAGAGCTCTAACGACAAAACTCCAGCCGCCTGAAAATAGCAGGAGTTAAGAGCTTTCTGGCTAACGCCGGTTCATAAAGCTCTTAACTACTGTACCCTAAAGTACACTAACACCCATAAACTACCTATGTACCCCTAAACCGAGCTCCCCCCACATCGCCGCCACTCGATTAAAAATTTTAACCCCTAATCTGCTGCCCCTAACCCCGCCGACCCCTATATTACATTTATTAACCCCTAACCTGCCCCCCACAACATCGCCGCCAGCTACTTAAAATAATTAACCCCTAATCTTCCGACCGCAAAGCGCCGCCACCTACGTTATCCCTATGTACCCCTAATCTGCTACCCCTAACACCGCCGACCCCTATATTATATTTATTAACCCCTAATCTGCCCCCCTCAACGTCGCCGACACCTGCCTACACTTATTAACTCCTAATCTGCCGAGCGGACCTGAGCGCTACTATAATAAAGTTATTAACCCCTAATCCACCTCACTAACCCTATCATAAATAGTATTAACCCCTAATCTGCCCTCCCTAACATCGCCGACACCTAACTTCAAACATTAACCCCTAATCTGACGACTGGAGCTCACCGCTATTCTAATAAATGTATTAACCCCTAAAGCTAAGTCTAACCCTAACACTAACACCCCCCTAACTTAAACATAATTTACATCTAACGAAATAAATTAACTCTTATTAAATAAATTATTCCTATTTAAAGCTAAATACTTACCTGTAAAATAAATCCTAATATAGCTACAATATAAATTATAATTATATTATAGCTATTTTAGGATTAATATTTATTTTACAGGCAACTTTGTATTTATTTTAACCAGGTACAATAGCTATTAAATAGTTAAGAACTATTTAATAGCTACCTAGTTAAAATAATAACAAATTTACCTGTAAAATAAATCCTAACCTAAGATATAATTAAACCTAACACTACCCTATCAATAAAATAATTAAATAAACTACCTACAATTATCTACAATTAAACCTAACACTACACTATCAATAAATTAATTAAACACAATTGCTACAAATAAATACAATTAAATAAACTATCTAAAGTACAAAAAATAAAAAAGAACTAAGTTACAAAAAATAAAAAAATATTTACAAACATAAGAAAAATATTACAACAATTTTAAACTAATTACACCTACTCTAAGCCCCCTAATAAAATAACAAAGCCCCCCAAAATAAAAAATTCCCTACCCTATTCTAAATTAAAAAAGTTACAAGCTCTTTTACCTTACCAGCCCTGAACAGGGCCCTTTGCGGGGCATGCCCCAAGAATTTCAGCTCTTTTGCCTGTAAAAGAATAAATACAATACCCCCCCCCCAACATTACAACCCACCACCCACATACCCCTAATCTAACCCAAACCCCCCTTAAATAAACCTAACACTAAGCCCCTGAAGATCTTCCTACCTTGTCTTCACCATCCAGGTTCACCGATCCGTCCTGAAGAGCTCCTCCGATGTCCTGATCCAAGCCCAAGCGGGGGCTGAAGAGGTCCATGATCCGGTCAAAGTCTTCATCCAAGCGGGCCAGAAGAGTTCTTCCATCCGATTGAAGTCATCATCCAGGCGGCATCTTCTATGGTCTTCCATCCGGAGCGAAGCGGCAGGATCCTGAAGA